>NC_092253.1:25638959-25968125 GCF_036320965.1 Panulirus ornatus | reverse complement strand
TCCCATATAATTTACCAGGAATACTCAACAAACTTATACCTCTGTAATTTGAGCATTCACTCTTATCCCCTTTGCCTTTGTACAATGGCACTATGCACGCATTCCGCCAATCCTCAGGCACCTCACCATGAGTCATACATACATTAAATAACCTTACCAACCAGTCAACAATACAGTCACCCCCTTTTTTAATAAATTCCACTGCAATACCATCCAAACCTGCTGCCTTGCCGGCTTTCATCTTCCGCAAAGCTTTCACTACCTCTTCTCTGTTTACCAAATCATTTTCCCTAACCCTCTCACTTTGCACACCACCTCGACCAAAACACCCTATATCTGCCACTCTATCATCAAACACATTCAACAAACCTTCAAAATACTCACTCCATCTCCTTCTCACATCACCACTACTTGTTATCACCTCCCCATTTGCGCCCTTCACTGAAGTTCCCATTTGCTCCCTTGTCTTACGCACTTTATTTACCTCCTTCCAGAACATCTTTTTATTCTCCCTAAAATTTAATGATACTCTCTCACCCCAACTCTCATTTCCCCTTTTTTTAACCTCTTGCACCTTTCTCTTGACCTCCTGTCTCTTTCTTTTATACATCTCCCACTCAATTGCATTTTTTCCCTGCAAAAATCGTCCAAATGCCTCTCTCTTCTCTTTCACTAATACTCTTACTTCTTCATCCCACCACTCACTACCCTTTCTAATCAACCCACCTCCCAGTCTTCTCATGCCACAAGCATCTTTTGCGCAATCCATCACTGATTCCCTAAATACATCCCATTCCTCCCCCACTCCCCTTGCTTCCATTGTTCTCACCTTTTTCCATTCTGTACTCAGTCTCTCCTGGTACTTCCTCACACAGGTCTCCTTCTCAAGCTCACTTACTCTCACCACCCTCTTCACCCCAACATTCACTCTTCTTTTCTGAAAACCCATACAGATCTTCACCTTAGTTGATGGAGAGAGGTGGGTGATTATTGGTGCATATGCACCTGGGCATGAGAAGAAAGATCAAGAGAGGCAAGTGTTTTGGGAGCACCTGAATGAGTGTGTTAGTGGTTTTGATGCACGAGACCGGGTTATAGTGATGGGTGATTTGAATGCAAAGGTGAGTAATGTGGCAGTTGAGGGAATAATCGGTATACATGGGGTGTTCAGTGTTGTAAATGGAAATGGTGAAGAGCTTGTAGATTTATGTGCTGAAAAAGGACTGATGATTGGGAATACCTGGTTTAAAAAGCGAGATATACATAAGTATACTTATGTAAGTAGGAGAGATGGCCAGAGAGCGTTATTGGATTACGTGTTAATTGACAGGCGTGCGAAAGAGAGACTTTTGGATGTTAATGTGCTGAGAGGTGCAACTGGAGGGATGTCTGATCATTATATATATATATATATATATATATATATATATATATATATATATATATATATATATATATAGTGGTAGAGGATGTGTGGATCAGGTGTTTGCTTTGAAGAATGTATGTGAGAAATACTTAGAAAAGCAAATGGATTTGTATGTAACATTTATGGATCTGGAGAAGGCATATGATAGAGTTGATAGAGATGCTCTGTGGAAGGTATTAAGAATATATGGTGTGGGAGGAAAGTTGTTAGAAGCAGTGAAAAGTTTTTATCGAGGATGTAAGGCATGTGTACGTGTAGGAAGAAAGGAAAGTGATTGGTTCTCAGTGAATGTAGGTTTGCGGCAGGGGTGTGTGATGTCTCCATGGTTGTTTAATTTGTTTATGGATGGGGTTGTTAGGGAGGTAAATGCAAGAGTTTTGGAAAGAGGGGCAAGTATGAAGTCTGTTGGGGATGAGAGAGCTTGGGAAGTGAGTCAGTTGTTGTTCGCTGATGACACAGCGCTGGTGGCTGATTCATGTGTGAAACTGCAGAAGCTGGTGACTGAGTTTGGTAAAGTGTGTGGAAGAAGAAAGTTAAGAGTAAATGTGAATAAGAGCAAGGTTATTAGGTACAGTAGGGTTGAGGGTCAAGTCAATTGGGAGGTGAGTTTGAATGGAGAAAAACTGGAGGAAGTCAAGTGTTTTAGATATCTGGGAGTGGATCTGGCAGCGGATGGAACCATGGAAGCGGAAGTGGATCATAGGGTGGGGGAGGGTGCGAAAATTCTGGGGGCCTTGAAGAATGTGTGGAAGTCGAGAACATTACCTCGGAAAGCAAAAATGGGTATGTTTGAAGGAATAGTGGTTCCAACAATGTTGTATGGTTGCAAGGCGTGGGCTATGGATAGAGTTGTGCGCAGGAGGATGGATGTGCTGGAAATGAGATGTTTGAGGACAATGTGTGGTGTGAGGTGGTTTGATCGAGTGAGTAACGTAAGGGTAAGAGAGATGTGTGGAAATAAAAAGAGCGTGGTTGAGAGAGCAGAAGAGGGAGTTTTAAAGTGGTTTGGGCACATGGAGAGGATGAGTGAGGAAAGATTGACCAAGAGGATATATGTGTCGGAGGTGGAGGGAACAAGGAGAAGAGGGAGACCAAATTGGAGGTGGAAAGATGGAGTGAAAAAGATTTTGTGTGATCGGGGCCTGAACATGCAGGAGGGTGAAAGGAGGGCAAGGAACAGAGTGAATTGGAGCGATGTGGTATACCGGGGCTGACGTGCTGTCAGTGGATTGAATCAAGGCATGTATAGCGTCTAGGGTAAACCATGGAAAGCTGTGTAGGTATGTATATTTGCGTGTGTGGACGTATGTATATACATGTGTATGGGGGGGGTTGGGCCATTTCTTTTGTCTGTTTCCTTGCGCTACCTCGCAAACGCGGGAGACAGCGACAAAGTATAAAAAGAAAAAAAGAAAAAAAAAAAAAAAATATATATATATATATATATATATATATATATATATATATATATATATATATATATATATATTTTCTTCTTTCTTTCAAACTATTCGCCATTTCCCGCATTAGCGAGGTAGCGTTAAGAACAGAGGACTGGGCCTTTGAGGGAATACCCTCACCTGGCCCAATTCTCTGTTCCTTCTTTTGGAAAATTGAAAAAAAAAAAAAAAAAACGAGAGGGGAGGATTTCCAGCCCCCCCTCCCTCCCCTTTTAGTCGCCTTCTACAACACGCAGGGAATATGTGGGAAGTATTCTTAATCCCCTATCCCCAGGGATAATATATATATATATATATATATATATATATATATATATATATATATATATATATATATATATATATATATATATATATATTTTTTTTTTTTTTTTTTTCATACTATTCGCCATTTCCCGCATTAGCGAGGTAGCGTTAAGAACAGAGGACTGGGCCTTTGAGGGAATATCCCCACCTGGCTCCCTTCTCTGTTCCCTCTTTTGGAAAAAAAAAAGAGAGGGTAGGATTTCCAGCCCCCCGCTCCCTCCCCTTTTAGTCGCCTTCTACGACACGCAGGGAATACGTGGGAAGTATTCTTTCTTCCCTATCCCCAGGGAGATATATATATTTATTAATCTATTTATTTATTTTGCTTTGTCGCTGTCTCCCGCATTTGTAAATGTTTGTAGTTGTGTTACTGGAGTGATAGTTTTCATACATGGTGTTTTGACAAGAAAATAGTGAAATTGGAGAAAAATGTAGCTTAGACATTGAAGCTTATTGATACAGTGGTTAAATTGATGAGAACTGCTATTGACGTTTGTGTAAATAAATTATACATTTCCTTTTTCCAAAGCCAGAGGTTGTACCATTATGTGACATTCATTTTTCATTCATTTCAAGCTAGAAGTTTCAGTTTTCTAAATTGTTTCTTACATTTTTCATATGTATTTATATGTATGTGTGTGTGTGTGTGTATATGTGCGTATGTATGTGTATGTGTGTGTATGTGTATATGTGTATATATATGTATATTATCCCTGGGGATAGGGGTGAAAGAATACTTCCCACGTATTCCTCGCGTGTCGTAGAAAGCGACTAGAGGGGACGGGAGCGGGGGGCCAGAAATCCTCCCCTCCTTGTATTAACTTTCTATAATGGGAAACAGAAGAAGGAGTCACGCGGGGAGTGCTCATCCTCCTCGAAGGCTCAGAGTGGGGTGCCTAAATGTGTGTGGATGTAACCAAGATGTGAAAAAAGGAGAGATAGGTAGTATCTTTGAGGAAAGGAACCTGGATGTTTTGGCTCTGAGTGAAACGAAGCTCAAGGGTAAAGGGGAAGAGTGGTTTGGGAATGTCTGGGGAGTAAAGTCAGGGGTTAGTGAGAGGACAAGAGCAAGGGAAGGAGTAGCAATACTCCTGAAACAGGAGTTGTGGGAGTATGTGATAGAATGTAAGAAAGTAAATTCTCGATTAATATGGGTAAAACTGAAAGTTGATGGAGAGAGGTGGGTGATTATTGGTGCATATGCACCTGGGCATGAGAAGAAAGATCATGAGAGGCAAGTGTTTTGGGAGCAGCTGAATGAGTGTGTTAGTGGTTTTGATGCACGAGACCGGGTTATAGTGATGGGTGATTTGAATGCAAAGGTGAGTAATGTGGCAGTTGAGGGAATAATTGGTATACATGGGGTGTTCAGTGTTGTAAATGGAAATGGTGAAGAGCTTGTAGATTTATGTGCTGAAAAAGGACTGATGATTGGGAATACCTGGTTTAAAAAGCGAGATATACATAAGTATACTTATGTAAGTAGGAGAGATGGCCAGAGAGCGTTATTGGATTACGTGTTAATTGACAGGCGTGCGAAAGAGAGACTTTTGGATGTTAATGTGCTGAGAGGTGCAACTGGAGGGATGTCTGATCATTATCTTGTGGAGGCTAAGGTGAAGATTTGTATGGGTTTTCAGAAAAGAAGAGTGAATGTTGGGGTGAAGAGGGTGGTGAGAGTAAGTGAGCTTGGGAAGGAGACCTGTGTGAGGAAGTACCAGGAGAGACTGAGTACAGAATGGAAAAAGGTGAGAACAATGGAAGTAAGGGGAGTGGGGGAGGAATGGGATGTATTTAGGGAATCAGTGATGGATTGCGCAAAAGATGCTTGTGGCATGAGAAGAGTGGGAGGTGGGTTGATTAGAAAGGGTAGTGAGTGGTGGGATGAAGAAGTAAGAGTATTACTGAAAGAGAAGCGAGAGGCATTTGGACGATTTTTGCAGGGAAAAAATGCAATTGAGTGGGAGATATATAAAAGAAAGAGACAGGAGGTCAAGAGAAAGGTGCAAGAGGTGAAAAAAAGGGCAAATGAGAGTTGGGGTGAGAGAGTATCATTAAATTTTAGGGAGAATAAAAAGATGTTCTGGAAGGAGGTAAATAAAGTGCGTAAGACAAGGGAGCAAATGGGAACTTCAGTGAAGGGCGCAAATGGGGAGGTGAAAACAAGTAGTGGTGATGTGAGAAGGAGATGGAGTGAGTATTTTGAAGGTTTGTTGAATGTGTTTGATGATAAACTGGCAGATATAGGGTGTTTTGGTCGAGGTGGTGTGCAAAGTGAGAGGGTCAGGGAAAATGATTTGGTAAACAGAGAAGAGGTAGTGAAAGCTTTGCGGAAGATGAAAGCCGGCAAGGCAGCAGGTTTGGATGGTATTGCAGTGGAATTTATTAAAAAAGGGGGTGACTGTATTGTTGACTGGTTGGTAAGGTTATTTAATGTATGTATGACTCATGGTGAGGTGCCTGAGGATTGGCGGAATGCGTGCATAGTGCCATTGTACAAAGGCAAAGGGGATAAGAGTGAGTGCTCAAATTACAGAGGTATAAGTTTGTTGAGTATTCCTGGTAAATTATATGGGAGGGTATTGATTGAGAGGGTGAAGGCATGTACAGAGCATCAGATTGGGGAAGAGCAGTGTGGTTTCAGAAGTGGTAGAGGATGTGTGGATCAGGTGTTTGCTTTGAAGAATGTATGTGAGAAATACTTAGAAAAGCAAATGGATTTGTATGTAGCACTTATGGATCTGGAAAAGGCATATGATAGAGTTGATAGAGATGCTCTGTGGAAGGTATTAAGAATATATGGTGTGGGAGGAAAGTTGTTAGAAGCAGTGAAAAGTTTTTATCGAGGATGTAAGGCATGTGTACGTTTAGGAAGAGAGGAAAGTGATTGGTTCTCAGTGAATGTAGGTTTGCGGCAGGGGTGTGTGATGTCTCCATGGTTGTTTAATTTGTTTATGGATGGGGTTGTTAGGGAGGTAAATGCAAGAGTTTTGGAAAGAGGGGCAAGTATGAAGTCTGTTGGGGATGAGAGAGCTTGGGAAGTGAGTCAGTTGTTGTTCGCTGATGATACAGCGCTGGTGGCTGATTCATGTGAGAAACTGCAGAAGCTGGTGACTGAGTTTGGTAAAGTGTGTGGAAGAAGAAAGTTAAGAGTAAATGTGAATAAGAGCAAGGTTATTAGGTACAGTAGGGTTGAGGGTCAAGTCAATTGGGAGGTGAGTTTGAATGGAGAAAAACTGGAGGAAGTCAAGTGTTTTAGATATCTGGGAGTGGATCTGGCAGCGGATGGAACCATGGAAGCGGAAGTGGATCATAGGGTGGGGGAGGGGGCGAAAATTCTGGGGGTCTTGAAGAATGTGTGGAAGTCGAGAACATTATCTCGGAAAGCAAAAATGGGTATGTTTGAAGGAATAGTGGTTCCAACAATGTTGTATGGTTGCGAGGCGTGGGCTATGGATAGAGTTGTGCACAGGAGGATGGATGTGCTGGAAATGAGATGTTTGAGGACAATGTGTGGTGTGAGGTGGTTTGATCGAGTGAGTAACGTAAGGGTAAGAGAGATGTGTGGAAATAAAAAGAGCGTGGTTGAGAGAGCAGAAGAGGGTGTTTTGAAGTGGTTTGGGCACATGGAGAGAATGAGTGAGGATAGATTGACCAAGAGGATATATGTGTCGGAGGTGGAGGGAACGAGGAGAAGAGGGAGACCAAATTGGAGGTGGAAAGATGGAGTGAAAAAGATTTTGTGTGATCGGGGCCTGAACATGCAGGAGGGTGAAAGGAGGGCAAGGAATAGAGTGAATTGGAGCGATGTGGTATACCGGGGTTGAAGTGCTGTCAGTGGATTGAATCAGGGCATGTGAAGCGTCTGGAGTAAACCATGGAAAGCTGTGTAGGTATGTATATTTGCGTGTGTGGACGTATGTATATACATGTGTATGGGGGGGGTTGGGCCATTTCTTTCGTCAGTTTCCTTGCGCTACCTCGCAAACGCGGGAGACAGCGACAAAGTATAATAATAATAATAATAATATATATATATATATATATATATATATATATATATATATATATATATATATATATATATATATATATATATATATATATATATATATATATATATATATATATATATATATATGTATATATATATATTAAGAATATATGGTGTGGGAGGCAAGTTGTTAGAAGCAGTGAAAAGTTTTTATCGAGGATGTAAGGCATGTGTACGTGTAGGAAGAGAGGAAAGTGATTGGTTCTCAGTGAATGTAGGTTTGCGGCAGGGGTGTGTGATGTCTCCATGGTTGTTTAATTTGTTTATGGATGGGGTTGTTAGGGAGGTGAATGCAAGAGTTTTGGAAAGAGGGGCAAGTATGAAGTCTGTTGGGGATGAGAGAGCTTGGGAAGTGAGTCAGTTGTTGTTCGCTGGTGGCTGATTCATGTGAGAAACTGAAGAAGCTGGTGACTGAGTTTGGTAAAGTGTGTGAAAGAAGAGAGTTAAGAGTAAATGTGAATAAGAGCAAGGTTATTAGGTACAGTAGGTTTGAGGGTCAAGTCAATTGGGAGGTAAGTTTGAATGGAGAGAAATTGGAGGAAGTAAAGTGTTTTAGATATCTGGGAGTGGATCTGGCAGCGGATGGAACCATGGAAGCGGAAGTGGATCATAGGGTGGGGGAGGGAGCGAAAATTCTGGGAGCCTTGAAGAATGTGTGGAAGTCGAGAACATTATCTCGGAAAGCAAAAATGGGTATGTTTGAAGGAATAGTGGTTCCAACAATGTTGTATGGTTGCGAGGCGTGGGCTATGGATAGAGTTGTGCGCAGGATGATGGATGTGCTGGAAATAAGATGTTTGAGGACAATGTGTGGTGTGAGGTGGTTTGATCGAGTAAGTAATGTAAGGGTAAGAGAGATGTGTGGAAATAAAAAGAGTGTGGTTGAGAGAGCAGAAGAGGGTGTTTTGAAATGGTCTGGGCACATGGAGAGAATGAGTGAGGAAAGATTGACTAAGAGGATATATGTGTCAGAGGTGGAGGGAACGAGGAGAAGTGGGAGACCAAATTGGAGGTGGAAAGATGGAGTGAAAAAGATTTTGTGTGATCGGGGCCTGAACATGCAGGAGGGTGAAAGGAGGGCAAGGAATAGAGTGAATTGGATCGATGTGGTATACCGGGGTTGACGTGCTGTCAGTGGATTGAATCAGGGCATGTGAAGCATCTGGGGTAAACCATGGAAAGCTTTGTAGGTATTTATATTTGCGTGTGTGGACGTATGTATATACATGTGTAGGGGGGTGGGTTGGGCCATTTCTTTCGTCTGTTTCCTTGCGCTACCTCGCAAACGTGGGAGACAGCGAGAAAGCAAAAAAAAAAATATATATATATTTTTTATTTTGCTTTGTTGCTGTCTCCCGCATTTGCGAGGTAGCGCAAGGAAACAGATGAAAGAAATGGCCCAACCCACCCCCATACACATGTATATGCATACACGTCCACATATGCAAATATACATACCTATACATCTCAATGTACACATATATATACACACACAGACATATATACACATGTACATAATTCATACTGTCTGCCTTTATTTATTCCCATCACCACCTCGCCACACATGGAATAATATCCCCCTCCCCCCTCAAGTGTGCGAGGTAGTACTAGGAAAAGACAACAAAGGCCCCATTCGTTCACACTCAGTCTCTAGCTGTCATGTAATAATGCCCGAAACCACAGCTCCCTTTCCACATCCAGGCCCCACAGAACTTTCCATGGTTTACCCCAGACACTTCACATGCCCTGGTTCAATCCATTGACAGCACATCGACCCCGGTATACCACATCGTTCCAATTCACTCTATTCCTTGCACTCCTTTCACCCTCCTGCATGTTCAGGCCCCGATCACTCAAAATCTTTTTCACTCCATCTTTCCACCTCCAATTTGGTCTCCCACTTCTCCTCGTTCCCTCCACCTCTGACACATATAACCTCTTGGTCAATCTTTCCTCACTCATTCTCTCCATGTGACCAAACCATTTCAAAACACCCTCTTCTGCTCTTTCAACCATACTCTTTTTATTACCACACATCTCTCTTACCCTTACATTACTTACTCGATTAAACCACCTAACACCACATACTGTCCTCAAACATCTCATTTTCAGCACATCCACCCTCCTGCGCACAACTCTATCCATAGCCCACACCTTCCAACCATACAACATTGCTGGAAGCACTATTCCTTCAAACATAGCCATTTTTGCTTTCCGAGATTATGTTCTCGACTTCCAAACATTCTTCAAGGCTCCCAAAATTTTTGCCCCCTCCCCACCCTATGATTCATTTCCGCTTCCATGGTTCCATCCGCTGTCAGATCCACTCCCAGATATCTAAAACACTTCACTTCGTCCAGTTTTTCTCCATTCAAACTTACCTCCCAATTGACTTGACCCTCAACCTTACTGTACCTAATAACCTTGCTCTTATTCACATTTACTCTCAACTTTCTTCTCTCACACACTTTACCAAACTCAGTCACCAGCTTCTGCAGTTTCTCACATGAATCAGCCACCAGCGCTGTATCATTAGCGAACAACAACTGACTCACTTCCCAAGCTCTCTCATCCCAACAGACTGCATACTTGCCCCTCTTTCCAAAACTCTTGCATTTACCTCACTAACAACCCCATCCATAAACAAATTAAACAACCATGGAGACATCACACTTCCCTGCCGCAAACCTACATTCACTGAGAACCAATCACTTTCCTCTCTTCCGACATGTACACATGCCTTACATCCTCAATAAAAACTTTTCACTGCTTCTAACAACTTGCCTCCCACACCATATATTCTTAGTACCTTCCACAGAGCATCTCTATCAACTCTATCATATGCCTTCTCCAGATCCATAAATGCTACAAACAAATCCATTTGCTTTTCTGAGTATTTCTCACATACATTCTTCAAAGCAAACACCTGATCCACACATCCTCTACCACTTCTGAAACCACACTGCTCTTCCCCAATCTGATGCTCTGTACATGCCCTCAGCCCTCTCAATCAATACCCTCCCCTATAATTTACCAGGAATACTCAACAAACTTATACCTCTGTAATTTGAGCACTCACTCTTATCCCCTTTGCCTTTGTACAATGGCACTACGCAAGCGGGGGGCTGGAAATCCTATCCTCTCGGTTTTTGTTTTCTTTCTTTTTTTCCAAAAGAAGGAACAGAGAAGGGGGCCAGGTGAGGATATTCCCTCAAAGGCCCAGTCCTCTGTTCTTAACGCTACCTCGCTAATGCGGTCAATGGCAAATAGTTTGAAAGAAAGATATATATATATATATTTTTTTTTTTTCATACTATTCGCCATTTCCCGCGTTAGCAAGGTAGCGTTAAGAACAGAGGACTGGGCCTCTGAGGGAATATCCTCACCTGGCCTCGTTCTCTGTTCCTTCTTTTGGAAAATCAAAAAAAAACGAGAGGGGAGGATTTCCAGCCCCCTGCTCCATCCCCTTTTAGTCGCCTTCTACGACACGCAGGGAATACGTGGGAAGTATTCTTTCTCCCCTATCCCCAGGGATAATATATATATATATATTAGCTTGGGAAGTGAGTCAGTTGTTGTTCGCTGATGATACAGCGCTGGTGGCGGATTCATGTGAGAAACTGCAGAAGCTGGTGACGGAGTTTGGTAAAGTGTGTGGAAGAAGAAAGTTAAGAGTAAATGTCAATAAGAGCAAGGTTATTAGGTACAGTAGGGTGGAGGGTCAAGTCAATTGGGAGGTGAGTTTGAATGGTGAGAGGCTGGAGGAAGTGAAGTGTTTTAGATATCTGGGAGTGGATCTGTCAGCGGATGGAACCATGGAAGCGGAAGTGGATCATAGGGTGGGGGAGGGGGCGAAAATTTTGGGAGCCTTGAAAAATGTGTGGAAGTCGAGAACATTATCCCGGAAAGCAAAAATGGGTATGTTTGAAGGAATAGTAGTTCCAACAATGTTGTATGGTTGCGAGGCGTGGGCTATGGATAGAGTTGTGCGCAGGAGGATGGATGTGCTGGAAATGAGATGTTTGAGGACAATGTGTGGTGTGAGGTGGTTTGATCGAGTAAGCAACGTAAGGGTAAGAGAGATGTGTGGAAATAAAAAGAGCGTGGTTGAGAGAGCAGAAGAGGGTGTTTTGAAATGGTTTGGGCACATGGAGAGAATGAGTGAGGAAAGATTGACCAAGAGGATATATGTGTCGGAGGTGGAGGGAACGAGGAGAAGAGGGAGACCAAATTGGAGGTGGAAAGATGGAGTGAAAAGGATTTTGTGTGATCGGGGCCTGAACATGCAGGAGGGTGAAAGGAGGGCAAGGAATAGAGTGAATTGGAGCGATGTGGTATACAGGGGTTGACGTGCTGTCAGTGGATTGAATCAAGGCATGTGAAGCGTCTGGGGTAAACCATGGAAGGCTGTGTAGGTATGTATATTTGCGTGTGTGGACGTGTGTATGTACATGTGTATGGGGGGGGTTGGGCCATTTCTTTCGTCTGTTTCCTTGCGCTACCTCGCAAACGCGGGAGACAGCGACAAAGTATAAAAAAAAAAAAAAAAAAAAAAAAATATATTTTTTTTCTTTTTTTGCTTTATCGCTGTCTCCCGCGTTTGCGAGGTAGCACAAGGAAACAGACGAAAGAAATGGCCCAACCCACCCCCATACACATGTATATACATACGTCCACACACGCAAATATAAATACCTACAAGCTTTCCATGGTTTACCCCAGATGCTTCACATGCCCTGATTCAATCCACTGACAGCACGTCAACCCCGGTATACCACATCGCTCCAATTCACTCTATTCCTTGCCCTCCTTTCACCCTCCTGCATGTTCAGGCCCCGATCACACAAAATCTTTTTCACTCCATCTTTCCACCTCCAATTTGGTCTCCCTCTTCTCCTCGTTCCCTCCACCTCCGACACATATATCCTCTTGGTCAATCTTTCCTCACTCATTCTCTCCATGTGCCCAAACCACTTCAAAACACCCTCTTCTGCTCTCTCAACCACGCTCTTTTTATTTCCACACATCTCTCTTACCCTTACGTTACTCACTCGATCAAACCACCTCACACCACACATTGTCCTCAAACATCTCATTTCCAGCACATCCATCCTCCTGCGCACAACTCTATCCATAGCCCACGCCTCGCAACCATACAACATTGTTGGAACCACTATTCCTTCAAACATACCCATTTTTGCTTTCCGAGATAATGTTCTCGACTTCCACACATTCTTCAAGGCCCCCAGAATTTTCGCCCCCTCCCCCACCCCATGATCCACTTCCGCTTCCATGGTTCCATCCGCTGCCATATCCACTCCCAGATATCTAAAACACTTCACTTCCTCCAGTTTTTCTCCATTCAAACTCACCTCCCAATTGACTTGACCCTCAACCCTACTGTACCTAATAACCTTGCTCTTATTCACATTTACTCTTAACTTTCTTCTTCCACACACTTTACCAAACTCAGTCACCAGCTTCTGCAGTTTCTCACATGAATCAGCCACCAGCGCTGTATCATCAGCGAACAACAACTGACTCACTTCCCAAGCTCTCTCATCCCCAACAGACTTCATACTTGCCCCTCTTTCCAAAACTCTTGCATTTACCTCCCTAACAACCCCATCCATAAACAAATTAAACAACCATGGAGACATCACACACCCCTGCCGCAAACCTACATTCACTGAGAACCAATCACTTTCCTCTCTTCCTACACGTACACATGCCTTACATCCTCGATAAAAACTTTTCACTGCTTCTAACAACTTTCCTCCCACACCATATATTCTTAATACCTTCCACAGCGCATCTCTATCAACTCTATCATATGCCTTCTCCAGATCCATAAATGCTACATACAAATCCATTTGCTTTTCTAAGTATTTCTCACATACATTCTTCAAAGCAAACACCTGATCCACACATCCTCTACCACTTCTGAAACCACACTGCTCTTCCCCAATCTGATGCTCTGTACATGCCTTCACCCTCTCAATCAATACCCTCCCATATAATTTACCAGGAATACTCAACAAACTTATACCTCTGTAATTTGAGCACTCACTCTTATCCCCTTTGCCTTTGTACAATGGCACTATGCACGCATTCCGCCAATCCTCAGGCACCTCACCATGAGTCATACATACATTAAATAACCTTACCAACCAGTCAACAATACAGTCACCCCCTTTTTTTTTATAAATTCCACTGCAATACCATCCAAACCTGCTGCCTTGCCGGCTTTCATCTTCCGCAAAGCTTTCACTACCTCTTCTCTGTTTACCAAATCATTTCCCCTAACCCTCTCACTTTGCACACCACCTCGACCAAAACACCCTATATCTGCCACTCTATCATCAAACACATTCGACAAACCTTTAAAATACTCACTCCATCTCCTTCTCACATCACCACTACTTGTTATCACCTCCCCATTTGCGCCCTTCACTGAAGTTCCCATTTGCTCCCTTGTCTTACGCACTTTATTTACCTCCTTCCAAAACATCTTTTTATTCTCCCTAAAATTTAATGATACTCTCTCACCCCAACTCTCATTTGCCCTTTTTTTCACCTCTTGCACCTTTCTCTTGACCTCCTGTCTCTTTCTTTTATACATCTCCCACTCAATTGCATTTTTTCCCTGCAAAAATCGTCCAAATGCCTCTCTCTTCTCTTTCACTAATACTCTTACTTCTTCATCCCACCACTCACTACCCTTTCTAATCAACCCACCTCCCACTCTTCTCATGCCACAAGCATCTTTTGCGCAATCCATCACTGATTCCCTAAATACATCCCATTCCTCCCCCACTCCCCTTACTTCCATTGTTCTCACCTTTTTCCATTCTGTACTCAGTCTCTCCTGGTACTTCCTCACACAGGTCTCCTTCCCAAGCTCACTTACTCTCACCACCCTCTTCACCCCAACATTCACTCTTCTTTTCTGAAAACCCATACAAATCTTCACCTTAGCCTCCACAAGATAATGATCAGACATCCCTCCAGTTGCACCTCTCAGCACATTAACATCCAAAAGTCTCTCTTTCGCACGCCTGTCAATTAACACTTAATCCAATAACGCTCTCTGGCCATCTCTCCTACTTACATATGTATACTTATGTATATCTCGCTTTTTAAACCAGGTATTCCCAATCATCAGTCCTTTTTCAGCACATAAATCTACAAGCTCTTCACCATTTCCATTTACAACACTGAACACCCCATGTATACCAATTATTCCCTCAACTGCCACATTACTCACCTTTGCATTCAAATCACCCATCACCATAACCCGGTCTCGTGCATCAAAACCACTAACACATTCATTCAGCTGCTCCCAAAACACTTGCCTCTCATGATCTTTCTTCTCATGCCCAGGTGCATATGCACCAATAATCACCCACCTCTCTCCATCAACTTTCAGTTTTACCCATATTAATCGAGAATTTACTTTCTTACATTCTATCACATACTCCCACAACTCCTGTTTCAGGAGTATTGCTACTCCTTCCCTTGCTCTTGTCCTCTCACTAACCCCTGACTTTACTCCCCAGACATTCCCAAACCACTCTTCCCCTTTACCCTTGAGCTTCGTTTCACTCAGAGCCAAAACATCCAGGTTCCTTTCCTCAAACATACTACCTATCTCTCCTTTTTTCACATCTTGGTTACATCCACACACATTTAGGCACCCCACTCTGAGCCTTCGAGGAGGATGAGCACTCCCCGCGTGACTCCTTCTTCTGTTTCCCATTTTAGAAAGTTAATACAAGGAGGGGAGGATTTCTGGCCCCCCGCTCCCGTCCCCTCTAGTCGCTTTCTACGACACGCGAGGAATACGTGGGAAGTATTCTTTCACCCCTATCCCCAGGGATAATATACATATATATATACATATACACATACACACACATACACATACATACGCACATATACACACACACACACATACATATATATACATATGAAAAATGTAAGAAACAATTTAGAAAACTGAAACTTCTAGCTTGAAATGAATGAAAAAATGAATGTCACATAATGGTTCAACCTCTGGCTATGGAAAAAGGAAATGTATAATTTATTTACACAAACGTCAATAGCAGTTCTCATCAATTTAACCACTGTATCAATAAGCTTCAATGTCTAAGCTACATTTTTCTCCAATTTCACTATTTTCTTGTCAAAACACCATGTATGAAAACTATCACTCCAGTAATACAACTATAAACATTTACTTCCCCTTTAAAAAATATATATTTATTTATTTATTTATTTATTCATTTTGCTTTGTCGCTGTCTCCCGCATTTGCGAGGTAGCGCAAGGAAACAGACTAAAGAAATGGCCCAACCCACTACCATACACATGTATATACATACACATCCACACACGCAAATATACATACCTATACATCTCAATGTACACATATATATACACACACAGACATATACATATATACCCATGCACACAATTCACACTGTCTGCCTTTATTCATTCCCATCGCCACCTCACCACATATGGAATACCATCCCTCTCCCCCCTCATGTGTGCGAGGTAGCACTAGGAAAAGACAACAAAGGCCCCATTCGTTCACACTCAGTCTCTAGCTGTCATGCAGTAATGCCCGAAACCACAGCTCCCTTTCCACATCCAGACCCAACACAACTTTCCATGGTTTACCCCAGATGCTTCACATGCCCTGATTCAATCCACTGACAGCACGTCAACCCTGGTATACCACATCGATCCAATTCACTCTATTCCTTGCCCGCCTTTCACCCTCCTGCATGTTCAGGCCCCGATCACTCAAAATCTTTTTCACTCCATCTTTCCACCTCCAATTTGGTCTCCCACTTCTCCTCGTTCCCTCCACCTCCGACAAAAATATCCTCTTGGTCAATCTTTCCTCACTCATTCTCTCCATGTGCCCAAACCATTTCAAAACACCCTCTTCTGCTCTCTCAACCACGCTCTTTTTATTTCCACACATCTCTCTTACCCTTACATTACTTACTCGATCAAACCACCTCACACCACATATTGTCCTCAAACATCTCATTTCCAGCACATCCACCCTCAGAGGAAAGAATGGCCCAACCCACCCACATACACATGCACACACACACATGCGCCCACACACGCAAACACACACACCTATGCATGCCAATGCACACACACAGACACACACACACGTACACAACTCACACCGCCTGCCCCCACCCATCCCCACTGCCACCCCGCCACACATGGAACAACAAACCCCCCCCCCCCCATGTGCGCAAGGCAGCGCCAGGAAAAGACAACAAAGGCCCCACTCGCCCACACCCATACTCCAGCCGTCATGCAACAATGCACCGAAACCACAGCTCCCCCCCCCCCCCACACCCAGGCCCCACAGAACCCTTCACGGCCCACCCCAGACGCCCCACACGCCCCGGCCCAATCCATCGACAGCACGTCGAACCTAGCACACCACACCGCTCCAACCCACCCCACACCCAGCACGCCCCCCCCCCCCCCCGCACGCTCAGGCCCCGATCACTCAAACACCCCTCACCCAACCCCCACCCCAAACCCGGCCTCCCACCCCTCCCCGCTCCCCCCACTCCTGACACACACACATCCCCCTGGTCAACCTCTCCTTACTCACCCTCTCCACGCGACCAAACCACCCCCGTTAGCGAGGTAGCACAAGGAAACAGACGAAAGAATGGCCCAACCCATCCACATACACATGTATATACATACACGTCCACACACACACACATATACATACCTATACATCTCAATGTATACATATATATATATATACACACACACACACACACACACACACACACACACACACACACACATATACATATATACACACGCACATAATTCATACTGTCTGCCCTTATTCATTCCCGTCACCACTCCGCCACACGTGAAACAGCCACCCCCTCCCCCCACATGTGCACGAGGTAGCGCTAGGAAAAGACAACAAAGGCCACATTCATTCACACTCAGTCTCTAGCTGTCATGTATAATGCACCAAAACCACAGCTCCCTTTCCACATCCAGGCCCAACACAACTTTCCATGGTTTACCCCAGATGCTTCACATGCCCTGATTCAATCCACTGACAGCACGTCAACCCTGGTATACCACATCGATCCAATTCACTCTATTCCTTGCCCGCCTTTCACCCTCCTGCATGTTCAGGCCCCGATCACTCAAAATCTTTTTCACTCCATCTTTCCACCTCCAATTTGGTCTCCCACTTCTCCTCGTTCCCTCCACCTCCGACAAAAATATCCTCTTGGTCAATCTTTCCTCACTCATTCTCTCCATGTGCCCAAACCATTTCAAAACACCCTCTTCTGCTCTCTCAACCACGCTCTTTTTATTTCCACACATCTCTCTTACCCTTACGTTACTTACTCGATCAAACCACCTCACACCACACATTGTCCTCAAACATCTCATTTCCAGCACATCCACCCTCAGAGGAAAGAATGGCCCAACCCACCCACATACACATGCACACACACACATGCGCCCACACACGCAAACACACACACCTATGCATGCCAATGCACACACACAGACACACACACACGTACACAACTCACACCGCCTGCCCCCACCCATCCCCACTGCCACCCCGCCACACATGGAACAACAAAGCCCCCCCCCCATGTGCGCAAGGCAGCGCCAGGAAAAGACAACAAAGGCCCCACTCGCCCACACCCACACTCCAGCCGTCACGCAACAATGCACCGAAACCACAGCCCCCCCCCCCATACCCAGGCCCCACAGAACCCTCCACGGCCCACCCCAGACGCCCCACATGCCCCGGCCCAATCCATCGACAGCACGTCGAACCCAGCACACCACACCGCTCCAACCCACCCCACACCCAGCACGCCCCCCCCCCCCCGCACGCTCAGGCCCCGATCACTCAAACCCCCCTCACCCCACCCCCACCCCAAACCCGGCCTCCCACCCCTCCCCGCTCCCCCCACTCCTGACACACACACATCCCCCTGGTCAACCTCTCCCCACTCACCCTCTCCACGCGACCAAACCACCCCCGTTAGCGAGGTAGCGCAAGGAAACAGATGAAAGAATGGCCCAACCCATCCACATACACATGTATATACATACACGTCCACACACACACACATATACATACCTATACATCTCAGTGTATACATATATACACACACACACACATACACACACACACACACACACACACACACACACACACATATACATATATACACACACACATAATTCATACTGTCTGCCCTTATTCATTCCCGTCACCACCCCGCCACACGTGAAACAACCACCCCCTCCCCCCACATGTGCACGAGGTAGCGCTAAGAAAAGACAACAAAGGCCACATTCATTCACACTCAGTCTCTAGCTGTCATGTATAATGCACCAAAACCACAGCTCCCTTTCCACATCCAGGCCCCACACAACTTTCCATGGTTTACCCCAGACGCTTCACATGCCCTGGTTCAATCCATTGACAGCACATCGACCCGGTATACCACAGCGTTCCAATTCACTCTATTCCTTGCACGCCTTTCACCCTCCTGCATGTTCAGGCCCCGATCACTCAAAATCTTTTTCACTCCATCTTTCCACCTCCAATTTGGTCTCCCACTTCTCCTCGTTCCCTCCACCTCCGACACATATATCCTCTTGGTCAATCTTTCCTCACTCATTCTCTCCGTGTGACCAAACCATTTCAAAACACCCTCTTCTGCTCTCTTAACCATACTCTTTTTATTACCACACATCTCTCTTACCCTTTCATTACTTACTCAATCAAACCACCTCACACCACATATTGTCCTCAAACATCTCATTTCCAGCACATCCACCCTCCTCTGCACTACTCTATCTATAGCCCCCACCTTGCAACCATATTACATTGTTGGAACCACTATTCCTTCAAACATACCCATTCTTGCTTTCCAAGATAACGTTCTCACCTTCCACACATTTTTCAATGCTCCGAGAATTTTCACTCCGTCTCCCACCCTATGACTCACTTCCACTTCCATGGTTCCATCTGCTGCCAGATCCACTCCCAGATATCTAAAACACTTCACTTCCTCTAGTTTTTCTCCATTCAAACTTACCTCCAAATTAACTTGACCCTCAACCCTACTGTACCTAATAACCTTGCTCTTATTAACATTTACTCTCAGCTTTCTTTTTTCACACTTTACTAAACTCAGTCACCAGCTTCTGCAGTTTCTCAAACGAATCAAACACCAGCGCTGTATCATAAGTGAGCAACAACTGACTCATTTCCCAAGCTCTTGCATCCACAACAGACTGCATACTTGCCCCTCTTTCCAAAACTCTTGCATTCACCTCCCTAACAACCCCATCCATAAACATATTAAACAACCATGGAGACATCACTCACCCCAGCCGCAAACCGACATTCACTAAGTACCAATCACTTTCCTCTCTTCCTACTCATACACATGCCTTTCATCCTCATTAAAAACTTTTCATGGCTTCTAACAGCTTGCCTTCCACACCATATATTCTTAATACCTTCCACAGAGCATCTCCATCCACTCATATACACATATATATGCATAAATGCCCATATACGCACATATACATACATATGCATATCAACATTTTTTTTTTTTTTGCTTTGTCGCTGTCTCCCGCGCTTGCGAGGTAGCGCAAGGAAACAGACGAAAAGAAATGGCCCAACCCACCCCCATACACATGTATATACATACGTCCACACACGCAAATATACATACCTACACAGCTTTCCATGGTTTACCCCAGACGCTTCACATGCCTTGATTCAATCCACTGACAGCACGTCAACCCCGGTATACCACATCGCTCCAATTCACTCTATTCCTTGCCCTCCTTTCACCCTCCTGCATGTTCAGGCCCCGATCACACAAAATCTTTTTCACTCCATCTTTCCACCTCCAATTTGGTCTCCCTCTTCTCCTCGTTCCCTCCACCTCCGACACATATATTCTCTTGGTCAATCTTTCCTCACTCATTCTCTCCATGTGCCCGAACCATTTCAAAACACCCTCTTCTGCTCTCTCAACCACGCTCTTTTTATTTCCACACATCTCTCTTACCCTTACGTTACTTACTCGATCAAACCACCTCACACCACACATTGTCCTCAAACATCTCATTTCCAGCACATCCATCCTCCTGCGCACAACTCTATCCATAGCCCACGCCTCGCAACCATACAACATTGTTGGAACCACTATTCCTTCAAACATACCCATTTTTGCTTTCCGAGATAATGTTCTCGACTTCCACAAATTCTTCAAGGCTCCCAGAATTTTCGCCCCCTCCCCCACCCTATGATCCACTTCCGCTTCCATGGTTCCATCTGCTGCCAGATCCACTCCCAGATATCTAAAACACTTCACTTCCTCCAGTTTTTCTCCTTTCAAACTCACCTCCCAATTGATTTGACCCTCAACCCTACTGTATCTAATAACCTTGCTCTTATTCACATTTACTCTTAACTTTCTTCTTTCACACACTTTACCAAACTCAGTCACCAGCTTCTGCAGTTTCTCACATGAATCAGCCACCAGCGTTGTATCATCAGCGAACAACAACTGACTCACTTCCCAAGCTCTCTCATCCCCAACAGACTTCATACTTGCCCCTCTTTCCAAAACTCTTGCATTCACCTCCCTAACAACCCCATCCATAAACAAATTAAACAACCATGGAGACATCACACACCCCTGCCGCAAACCTACATTCACTGAGAACCAATCACTTTCCTCTCTTCCTACACGTACACATGCCTTACATCCTCGATAAAAACTTTTCACTGCTTCTAACAACTTTCCTCCCACACCATATATTCTTAATACCTTCTACAGAGCATCTCTATCAACTCTATCATATGCCTTCTCCAGATCCATAAATGCTACATACAAATCCATTTGCTTTTCTAAGTATTTCTCACATACATTCTTCAAAGCAAACACCAGATCCACACATCCTCTACCACTTCTGAAACCACACTGCTCTTCCCCAATCTGATGCTCTGTACATGCCTTCACCCTCTCAATCAATATCCTCCCATATAATTTACCAGGAATACTCAACAAACTTATACCTCTGTAATTTGAGCACTCACTCTTATCCCCTTTGCCTTTGTACAATGGCACTATGCACGCATTCCGCCAATCCTCAGGCACCTCACCATGAGTCATACATACATTGAATAACCTTACCAACCAGTCAACAATACAGTCACCCCCTTTTTTAATAAATTCCACTGCAATACCATCCAAACCTGCTGCCTTGCCGGCTTTCATCTTCTGCAAAGCTTTTACTACCTCTTCTCTGTTTACCAAATCATTTTCCCTAACCCTCTCACTTTGCACACCACCTCGACCAAAACACCCTATATCTGCCACTCTATCATCAAACACATTCAACAAACCTTCAAAATACTCACTCCATCTCCTTCTCACATCACCACTACTTGTTATCACCTCCCCATTTGCGCCCTTCACTGAAGTTCCCATTTGCTCCCTTGTCTTACGCACTTTATTTACCTCCTTCCAGAACATCTTTTTATTCTCCCTAAAATTTAATGATACTCTCTCACCCCAACTCTCATTTGCCCTTTTTTTCACCTCTTGCACCTTTCTCTTGACCTCCTGTCAACATATACATACATATACTTACACATACACAGACATATACATATATACACATGCACATACTCATACTTGCTTGCCTTCATCCATTTCTAACTGGCTGACAGCAGGCCCAAATTCAGCAACTGCTGTGGATACCTTAAGGTTATTCATAAAGTGTCCTCACCAAAATACTGAAGACTAGTGAATCCTGACCAGATTATCCCCAGGGAATATCATATAATCACAAGATTAACTGCAGAGAAGAGAAAAGGGGTTGCTATGCCTAGGTTTGTCAAAATCTGGATTTGTCAGAGTTTAATCATTAACTAATCTTATATTTCCTTATTGGTCAACCTCTCACCTCATAAAAAATATTAACATAATGTATGCAAAAATAGCTTCAGTGTTATAAACAGTAGTAAATACCTTTGGGCATGAAGTAAGAATCCATTTGAGTTGTAAAAATGTTAAAGGTGTTCCTATCATTCGGAGTGTTTCCACATTTTTTAACTTTACCACAAAGCTAGGTAATCTGATCCAGTATACATGATCTAAATTGATTCGCTGAATATTCCGACATCTTGCACGAGGGAGAAAAAATGTCTTGAAATCTTCCGTTGAGTATCGATAAGTTCTTCTTAAGTCTAAATCCCTGAAAAATGACAATTTAGTTAGAATGACTGAAATAAAACAGTGAAGGGGAACAGGAATGTCTATCAGAAGGGTCTTTATTATACTTTTCATTCTTTATCTGATGTTATTTTTCAAAGTAAATCATTGTTTATCATTAAACTGACGTAAGTGATTTATCAAAAATTAGTCAAAATACTCTGTTTAAAACCATATATGTACCTGAAAACTGCACACAGCAAACTACTAAGTAGACACATCTATCTTTTGCAATTTTGAGTTACAAAGTACATCTTACTGTCTCTGACAGCACTTACTGGTAGTCCTTGTTATATCAATGTTGTACATGCCTCTGACAGCACTTACTGGTAGTCCTTGTTATATCAATGTTTGACATAAGTGATTTTGCATATATGCAAAAACCCCATTCCTACCAACAAAGAAAATTTTGCTTCTGCATAGCCAATGTAGCCAGATGTGCAGTACTCAGCACTCAGCTAGCTTCTATGGTAGATTTTGTGAGTTACCTCTGTAAGTGTACGGCCGGCCTTAGTCTTACATTGTCTCATGTGCTATATTGATCTGTGCTACACACTCGTATTTTATGCTGTGTGCGTCTACACCTAACCATATTATAGATATAAATTCTAAGCATCCTGCTAATTCACCTCCTTATCCTCTCACTGACCCATCCATGAACTGTAAGAGAAATGAAATAACACTAGAGGTGAAATAAAAAAACTGAAGTATGCAGAAGCAGGCAAGGGGCCCTCTACTCTTGGTCAAGTGAGCCAGCCAGATGCTACAAAACAATGAATGCAGACAAAAGGAGTTCTGTAATACATCTTTTTTTTACACTTAAGGCTCCAGTCACATACAAAAGTCCACATCAAGGTTGGGCTGTAATTGAAAAAGAAGAGACAAGGGAAAGTATTTATGAATTTTGGAGAAAGTAAAAAATGTATCTTTTAAAATGTGACCAATCATACTTATTTGGAAGACATGAGAGGGTAGAGAGTTCTAAAGCTTCAAAGAGTATGGAAAGAAACAGTTACCAAAATGGCCCACCCACGAGCTGCCAATGAATTAACAGTAATCATGTGATGCACCAGCTTGCGTAGCATTGCTTGGCCTAGCTCAAGGGTTCTCAACCAGGGAGGAATCTTGGGGGGGGGGGGGATTGCGACCACAGACTGGCACGCTCAAACTGTTGGGATATTGATCTTTCTACAAACTACAATTTTACAGATTGTACATGAATTCAGCCAATATTTTCCTGAACTCAGTGATGATGAGTTGTATCTAGCACAAAATCCATTCAAACTATATCAATTTATTTTACTTTGTCGCTGTCTCCCGCGTTAGCGAGGTAGCACAAGGAAACAGACGAAAGAATGGCCCAACCCACCCACATACACATGTATATACATACACGTCCACACATGCAAATATACGTACCTATACATCTCAACGTATACATATATATACACACACAGACATATACATATATACACATGTACATAATTCATACTGTCTGCCCTTATTCATTCCCATCGCCACCCCGCCACACATAAAATAACAACCCCCTCCCCCCCTCATGTGTGCTAGGTAGTGCTAGGAAAAGATAACAAAGGCCACATTCGTTCACACTCAGTCTCTAGCTGTCATGTAATAATGCACCGAAACCACAGCTCCCTTTCCACATCCAGGCCCCACACAACTTTCCATGGTTTACCCCAGACGCTTCACATGCCCTGATTCAATCCATTGACAACACTTCGACCCCGGTATACCACATCGTTCCAATTCACTCTATTCCTTGCAAGCCTTTCACCCTCGTGCATGTTCAGGCCCCAATCACTCAAAATCTTTTTCACTCCATCTTTCCACCTCTAATTTGGTCTCCCACTTCTCCTTATTCCCTCCAACTCTGACACATATATCCTCTTGGTCAATCTTTCCTCACTCATTCTCTCCATGTGACCAAACCATTTCAAAACACCCTCTTCTGCTCTCTCAACCACCCTCTTTTTATAACATACATCTCTCTTACCCTTTCATGACTTACTCGGTGAAACCACCTCACACCACATATTGTCCTCCTCAAACATCTCATTTCCAGCACATCCACCCTCCTCTGCACAACTCTATCTATAGCCCACGTTATTCCTTCAAACATACCCATTTTTGATTTCCGAGATAATGTTCTCGACTTCCACACATTTTTCAACACTCCCGGAACTTTCGCCCCCTCTCCCACCCTATGATTCACTTCTGCTTCCATGGCTCCATCTGCTGCCAAATTCACTCCCAGATATCTAAAACACTTTACTTCCTCCAGTTTTTCTCCATTCAAACTTACCTCCCAATTGACTTGTCCCTCAACCCTACTGTACCTAATAACCTTGCTTTTATTTATATTTACTCTCAGATTTCTTCCTTCACACACTTTATCAAACTCAGTCACCAGCTTCTGCAGTTTCTCACACGAATCAGCCACCAGGGCTATATCATCAGCGAACAACAATTGACTCACTTCCCAAGCTCTCTCATCCACAACAGTCTGTATACTTGCCCCTCTTTCCAAAACTCTTGCATTCACCTCCCTAACAACCCCATCCATAAACAAATTAAACAACCATGGAAACATCACACACCCCTGCTGCAAACCTACATTCACTGAGAACCAATCACTTTCCTCTTTTCCTACACGTACACAAGCCTTACATTCTCGATAAAAACTTTTCACTGCTTCTAACAACTTGCATCCCACACCATATATTCTTAATACCTTCCACAGAGCATCTCTATCAACTCTATCATATGCCTTCTCCAGATCCATAAATGCTACATACAAATCCATTTGCTTTCCAAAGTATTTCTCACATACATTCATCAAAGCAAACACCTGATCCAAACATCCTCTACCACTTCTGAAACCACACTGCTCTTCCCCAATCTGATGCTCTGTACATGCCTTCACCCCCTCAATCAATACCCTCCCCTATAATTTCCCAGGAATACTCAACAAACTTATACCTCTGTAATATGAGCACCCACTTTTATCCCCTTTGCCTTAGTACAATTGCACTATGCAAGCATTCTGCCAATCCTCAGGCACCTCACCATGAGTCATACATACATTAAATAACCTTACCAACCAGTCAACAATACAGTCACCCCCTTTGTAAATAAATTCCACTGCAACACCATCCAAACCCATTGCATTGCCGGCTTTCATCTTCCGCAAAGCTTTCACCATCTCCTCTCTGTTTACCAAATCATTCTCCCTAACCCTCTCACTTGGCACACCACCTCAACCAAAACACCCTATATCTGCCACTCTATCATCAAACACATTCAACAAACCTTCAAAATACTCACTCCATCTCCTTCTCACATCACCACCACTTGTTTTCACCTCCCCATTAGCCCCCTTCACTGAAGTTCTCATCAATTCCCTTGTCTTATGCACTTTATTTACCTCCT
This sequence comes from Panulirus ornatus, assembly GCF_036320965.1. Classification (NCBI taxonomy): domain Eukaryota; kingdom Metazoa; phylum Arthropoda; class Malacostraca; order Decapoda; family Palinuridae; genus Panulirus; species Panulirus ornatus. The sequence goes on along the minus strand of NC_092253.1, from coordinate 25,942,078 downwards.
TCCAAAACATCTTTTTATTCTCCCTAAAATGTAATGATACTCTCTCACTCCAACTCTCATTTGCCCTCTTTTTCACCTCTTGCACCTTTCTCTTGACCTCCTGCCTCCTTCTTTAATACATCTCCCAGTTATTTGCATTATTTCCCTGCAAAAATCGTCCAAATGCCTCTCTTCTCTATCACTAACAATTTTACTTCTTCATCCTACCACTCACTACCCTTTCTAAACTGCCCACCTCCCACACTTCTCATGCCTCAAGCATCTTTTGTGCAAGCCACCACTGCTTCCCTAAATACATCCCATTCCTCCCCTACTCCCCTTACATCCTTTGTTCTCACCTTTTTCCATTCTGTACTCAGTCTCTCCTGGTACTTCCTCACACAAGTCTCCTTCCCAAGCTCACTTACTCTCACCACTCTCTTCACCCCAACATTCTCTCTTCTTTTCTGAAAACCTCCACAAATCTTCACCTTCGCCTCCACAAGATAATGATCAGACATCCCTCCAGTTGCACCTCTCAGCACATTAACATCCAAAAGTCTCTCTTTCGTGCGCCTATCAATTAACACATAATCCAATAATGCTCTCTGGCCACCTCTCCTACTTACATACATATACTTACATACATCTCTCTTTTTAAACCAGATATCCCCAATCACCAGTCCTTTTTCAGCACATAAATGTACAAGCTCTTCACCATTTCCATTTACAATACTGAACACCCCATGTACACCAATTTTTCCCTCAACTGCCACATTACTCACCTTTGCATTCAAATCACCCATCACTATAGCCTGGTCTCGTGCATCAAAACTACTAACACACTCACTCAGCTGCTCCCAAAACTCTTGCCTCTCATGATCTTTCTTCTCATGCCCAGATGCATATGCACCAATAATCACCCATCTCTCTCCATCCACTTTCAGTTTTACCCATATCAATCAAGAGTTTACTTTCTTACACTCTATCACATACTCCCACCACTCCGGTTTCAGGAGTAGTGCTACTCCTTCCTTTGCCCTCGTCCTCTCACTAACCCCTGACTTTACTCCTAAGACATTCCCAAAGCACTCTTCCCCTTTACCCTTGAGCTTCGTTTCACTCAGAGCCAAACAATCCAGGTTCCTTTCCTCAAACATACTACCTATCTCTCCTTTTTTCTCATCTTGGTTACATCCACACACATTTAGACACCCCAATCTGAGCCTTCGAGGAGGATGAGCACTCCACACGTGACTCCTTCTTCTGTTTCCTCCTTTAGAATGTGAAAATACAAGGAGGGGAATTATGCACAGCTTTTTAACACAACCCCAAAATATACTGAGGAATACCAGTACAGATTTTCCTAAATATAAGCCAGAAATGTGAAAATGTATACTGCTTAAATAAAGTTTATGTCATATTACAGAGAATCCATTTACTGCCTGAAACACTTTCTCAGTAAATAAACAACATGCCTAAGTGACAGGGAACACAGACCGCCTACCTCCATACAATGAAGCAGTCGTATTCTCCTGAAATTACTAAATACAAATGACTTACCAATCATAAGCCCTGTTGACTTTAATGCCAAAATCAAGAAACTCTCAACCTCTGGTGATCAAATGCAAAGAAACTAAATTAACATTATATGGCCACTAACTGAATCTTAATGATAAAAAATTTGTAATAACAGTTCTAGGATAATGGAGAATATGGATAATAGTATTATGGAGAATGATAGGGCTGACAAAGATTCTTTCTTGGTGTTTAGAATATATGGTCATGGAGGAAATCTATCATGACAGTAAGGAGTTTCATCAAGAGAGTTAGGCATGAATGTCTATATGGTCTGTCATCTGCTTGTTAACATTCAGTGACATTTACACAATGCTTAATCATGTGTGTAACTGGTATATTTTCAACTAGAATACTGTATATCATGAAGAGTCTCAATAGCCAGGTAGGTTATGTGAGGCTGTCATTAGTTCTATTGAATTTTATCAAGTGGTTGACCTATTTTTACAGTATTTTGCCTCACATTTACCTAGATATACATAACCCCCATTACTTGAACCTCAACCAAATATTCAACAAAACAATATAATACTTCAAATCATGATCTGCAAACTGTTATTATATTTCCTAATCAATACACCAGCATTAAAAAACAAAGTTGCTCAATATCTAAAACTTGTCTTGATGTGAAGATAGATAAATTACCAACAGTTGTAGACTCAACATAACCTGTGACCACCTCATTTAATTTTCCTTGGCAGCTGAGATTTACCTTCATATTCAGTATTTTTTCTTTAAAACTTAATCGCTGTCTCCAACATTAGTGAGGTAGAGCAAGGAAACAGACAAAAGAACGGCCCAACCCACCCACATACACATGTATATACATAAACGCCCACACACGCACATATACATACAGAGACATATAGATGTATACACATGTACATATTCATACTTGCTGCCTTTATCCATTCTTATCGCCACCCCGCCACACACGAAAACAGCATCCGCCCCCCCCCCCTCCCTTCCTCCAGCAAGGTAGTGCTAGGAAAAGGCAACAAAGGCCACATTCGTTCACACTCAGTCTCTAGCTGTCATGTGTAATGCACCGAAACCACAGCTCCCTTTCCACATCCAGGCCCCAGTACTATAACTGAAAAATGCCTGAGAGACCCATGATTTCAGGGCACCAATTCTCAAACATGTAAACATTACAAATGGCATAAGACAAGTAGTGGCTCCTTAACTCTGCTATATTTCTACTATATATCTTGAATGCTAAGGAAGTGAGGATTTGAAGTTTTGTTGATTTCCACAAGTGTTTCACCTATTTTCTAGTTAAGCAGCTTCGCATTTTTCCATGATCTTCATAGCCCCTCCCCCCATTACTTTTGATCGTAGAATGACAAACGATACTTCACTATTGTATAGCAAGTCTCCATCATTCCAAAAAAAAAATTCAAATATCACATTGATGAATATTTATTTGTAATCCATAAATTAGTTCTATAATGCATCTGAACAAGTACTTAATATGCTACCACTGTAAATAAGTCTTATATTACAAAATTGAGTTAATGACAGCGATAATCTACAACCAAGCTTTAGAGATATAACATGGGTAAGTAACTTTGGTATTACATTTATAAAAATGTATGACTAGATCTCCTTAGACAGTCCTTTTGTGTTGTCAGTACCAGGTCATTCACTCTCCTCAAGTATTATATTCTTTAGCTCAATTCCTAATGTCGGTAATATTAATGCGCCCACAACATTCACGTTTATCCCATAGTTGGGGTAGTTTGTGTACATAACCTCAAGATTCTTGTTCGCCCATATCTGGAAAAAAGAACTTCTCGTCTGATGGGGTTTTCTCTTACCTTATTACTTGTCGAACACAAACTATGTTGCTAAATCTATTGCTCACAGAGGCAACTGAGAGCAGGTCTTCGTCACACAGGAAATGTAATATCCGCACAATAATTTCATCGGGCAAAAACTCAATGTTTACTTCCATGTTGTCATTTGTGATCGCTTATGGACCGGTGAATGTTGTGGTCGGTTGTAGACCGGGAATTGTTGTGGTCGCTTTGGAACCGGTGAGGTTGTGTCCACTAACCCACCCACGGTGTATCCACTGACCTGACCTCAAACAAGGGTTGTAGTAAAAAAAAAAAGAAGAATAACAATGTCTTAATAAAAGTACAACGTTTGTACTGAACAGAGAAAATGTTTTCAATATTTCATATGTTGATAAATTGTCAGTTTAGCTCCACTCTCTTGATACTTTTCGATGCCCTTCACACAGACAATTGATTAGCCAGAATCTCTCTCTCTCTCTCTCTCTCTCTCTCTCTCTCTCTCTCTCTCTCTCTCTCTCTCTCTCTCTCTCTCTCTGCTGGTTTGATTCTAATGATTATTTTTTTTACCCTTTCTGACATCTGTATTTGTTGTAGGTAAGGTTTCATAAGCTCAGTCTTCGATCTAGTCGTCTACAAAGGAAAGCGAAGCCTCTTTGAGAGGCACCAAAGACGCTAAAGAAAATTCAGATAATTCTAAATGAATATCCTGGAGACTGAGGCGCCACTTGCCAAGCGCTTCCTAGCCTACCTGAATCACATACGTAATGTGACCTCCTTGCTTCCTAGCTTACGTGAATCACATACGTGATGTGACCTGCTTGCTTCCTAGCTTACGTGAATCACATACGTGATGTGACCTCCTTGCTTCCTAGTCTACGTGAATCACATACGTAATGTGACCTCCTTGCTTCCTAGCTTACGTGAATCACATACGTGATGTGACCTACTTGCTTCCTAGCTTACGTGAATCACATATGTGATGTGACCTCCTTGCTTCCTAGTCTACGTGAATCACATACGTGATGTAACTTCCTTGGTTACGTGAATCACATACGTGATGTGACCTACTTGCTTCCTAGCTTACGTGAATCACATACGTGATGTGACCTCCTTGCTTCCTAGTCTACGTGAATCACATACGTGATGTGACCTACTTACTTCCTAGCTTACGTGAATCACATACGTGATGTGACCTCCTTGCTTCCTAGTCTACGTGAATCACATACGTGATGTGACCTACTTACTTCCTAGCTTACGTGAATCACATACGTGATGTGACCTACTTACTTCCTAGCTTACGTGAATCACATACGTGATATGACCTACTTGCTTCCTAGCCATCTCGAAGCTGAAGTTAAGGGGGCTTCATATAAGTTTCCGTCAATATCAAAAAGGGATGCGGCCGCATCCTCCCAAAACCTGCTACAGTTCATATTAAAGGGAAGTGTTAAGGCTAAAGATTGGTGTTCGAACTTAAAAGAAAGAAAATAACCTACCGTAGGATGTACGTCTGTTTGACTCTGCGCTTTTTTTTTTTTTTTTTTTAGTCTTTGCAGCTCCTCTTACTCCACATCTATAAATAAGATTTCAACATATTTGTACTTATGTATTATCTATTTCATTCGGGAATTTATTGATGCCTCTATAGATGAAATAGTAGTAGTCCCAACATTTTGCCTGGGACACATTATTTGTTACCCTCATCCAGCTCGTAGTCTCGTAATATTTCATTTAACTAAATGAGGTGGCTTTTAATTAACCAAAGTAACCTTTCTGTCACCAGGTTGGAAGTCTAGCAATGCTGAGGACTGAGAGATGAGATGCAGAAACCTGGGCATATGAAGGTCTATTTAGTTCTAGGCTCTGTCAGAATCATAGGCCTCATTGTTAGAAATGTGGCTGAAAGATGTTTATAGTTCATTCCAATTGAACATGTTGGAAAAGGATTATTAGATCCTTTCTTGGGTACTCTCAAATTTCATGGCACTGTTTTTGCAAACTAAAGATCAGTCATATGATAACGCCAGCAATATGAGTGGCATTTATTCAGAAGATGCAGCTAGGTTTTGTGAGGTTAATAGGTGGGCTTGATGGGTTCTATTCGCTGCCCATAGTCTGAATTTGGCTGAAACAGCTGCTGTGCAGTGTTGCCTAGCCAGAGACAGGTAGTTTGGAATTTTGCATTTTCTATATGTTCTTAGTATCACCCCTGATATAGTCTAAATAGAGTAGAGAAAAAGTGCAAGCATATCAAAACGATAATCAATAGGGAGCGATGCCACCAAAGCCAACCATTTGAACGATTTGAAATTCGTCAGACTTTGATCGACAACCACCATCAGCTGTCCATGATGCAAAGTCACTGAATAAGAAGCTTGATCAGTTCGAGAATTGATGTGTCATTTGGAATATACTCCAAAACACTAATCCTCGGGGGTTGGCACATTTTTATGATACCATCGATAAATTTCGTGTATTTCAGACCATGGCAAGACAATCCACACCATCTTACTACAAGGAGACTAAAGAATGAAATCGATATGTTGATGAATTTGACCGTATTGGATGTGTGCCAGTGACATATATTCTGCACACTGTCCTTTTCTAACATGGGAAATCTTTATGTTAAGATTGGCAGACGGCGAGCATCTGCAGCAGCATATGCCATATGAGAGGTTTTCTTGTGGATAGGTCCATGTCCAGCGGCCTTTAGAGTAGCAAGGGCATTAGGAGACACCTATATCCATCAGATCTCGAACAGATGGATTTCTTTTGTTCTCAAGTGAAATGTATGACAGAAATGAACAGTGCACAAAAAGCAGACACGTTTTCCAAACGTTGATTTTATTTTGGAATGTATCTCACCATCATCGGGATAAGTTGTAAAGGGACACGCTCTTTTACGAAGTAGAAACTTCTAAAGAACTGTCTTCAGTTAACCATGGAACTAACTTCTCTTGCACTACTCTCACCTGAGAGTGAACTTTTACAAAAGAACAAATCTGAGGCTGTAAGCTGACAAATAACAGCCAGAAAGTTAATGTTTGATTTGCATTTACATACGATATATAATGCCTGTTATCTGTTGACAAAAGATTGAAAGAATATTTCTACATTTGCACAAGGCCTCTAATAAAAAAGGCAGTGCTTTTAAGTAATTCACTCAAAACAAATTGTCAGATGTTTTAGTATCATTTTTTTCTTTTGTAGGCCCCAAACTGTTTCGTAGACCGACCCGTGGAAGTTCTTTAGACCATATTCACTGTACTTTATGTACCCATTGAATAATCCAGTACAGAGTTCTTCATCTGCCCTCTTCACTGATGTTCCCAACTGTTCTCTTATGTTCTTCACACTGACCACCGCCTTTCAAAACATTTCCACATTCTTCATGAAATTTGCCGATAGCGGCTCACTCCAACTCGAATTTGCCCTTTTTCCACCCCATGCATCTTCCTCTTGACCTCCTGCAGCTTCTTACAGACCTCCCAGTCACTTGCACTCCTTTCCTGTGGGTAAAACCCGTACACTTATCTTTTCTCTTTCATTAACAATTCAATTTCCTCATCCCACCACTCTACCATTTTTCACATCCCACTTATAAAATGTCACGCTCTTCTCTCACGCATCCCAGTCCTGCTTCCCTAGATAATCTCGTTCTTGCCTACTTCTTAATTATCTTTACTCTTACCTTCTGTCATTCTTCGCACAATCTTTCCTGATATTTCCTGACGTAAGTCTGTTTTCCAAGCTCACGCAATTCGACTACCTTCTTCCATATCATTCATTCTATTTCTAAAGCCTCTAAAAACTTTCACCCTAGCTTCCACCGGCTTCCTCTCTTAGCATGTCCCTTTAGTTCACCAAGAAGTACGTACATAATCCAGTAATGCCCTCTCACCGTTACTCCCAATCCCCACCCACTCACGTATAATTATGGACGCCCATCTTTTGAAAACAGGTATTCCCAATCATGTCTTTTTTTATTTAGCTCTCGATTCTACAAGCTGTTCACTAATCACACTAGGTACCCCATGCCCCTTACCTATATCTTCACTTGCCACATCTCCCCAACTCGTGCATTCAAATTATCCATCACTTACTCATTCCCTCTAGAGCCAAGGTTGCAGACGTACTCAGTCAACTCCCAAAATACTGGCCTCACTTCCTCAGTGCCGGTTGCATGATCTATGACAATCCACCCCACCGCTCATGATCAACTTCCATTTTCAGCCACGTCTGTTTGATTCCCATGTTCTCTCACATTCTTGCAACTCCCCCCCCCCCCCCCCCCCCAGGACATTCCCAAACCATTTTCCTCTTCCCGTTGAGTTTAGCTTCACTCACTGGCGAGGACATGCAGGTTCCACTCCCCAAACATACTACCTTTTTCTCCCCATCCTTGTTACATAGCCACAGCAGGCATTTAGACACACCCCAGCCTGAGCACTCAAGAAGGACCACCTCCTCCTTCTGTTCCAACTTTTTGCATTTAAAGTACGAGTACGGGAGGTCCCCCCCCCCCCACACACACACACATCTCTTGCATTTTCTGACAAGCAGGGAATGCGAGGATGGAATTCTTCCTCCCCTATCCCATATATACTTCCCACGTATTCCCTGCGTGTCGAAGAAGGCGACTAAAAAAGGAGAAAGCGTGGGGCTGGAAATCCTCCTCTTCCTTTTTTTTCTTTCATTCTTTTAATTTCCCAAAAGAAAGAATAGAGAAGGGAGCCAAGTGACGATATTCCGTCTAAGGCTCAGTCCTCTTTTCTTAACGCTACCTCGCTAATGCGGGAAATGGCGAATATGTATTAAAGAATTATCAAAGAATTTTTTTTTTTTTTTTTTTTTCCAAAAGAAGAAACAGAGGGGGGCCAGGTGAGGATATTCCACAAAGGCCCAGTCCTCTGTTCTTAACGCTACCTCGCAAATGCGGGAAATGGCGGATAGTTAAAAAAAAAATATATATATATATATATATATATATATATATATATATATATATATATATATATATATATATAAATATTTTATTCATTTATATCTATTTTGCTTTGTCGTTGTCTCCCGCGTTAGCGAGGTAGCGCAAGGAAACAGACGAAAGAATGGCCCAACCTACCCCCATACACATGCATATACATACACGTTCAAACGCGCAAATATACATACCTATAAATCTTAACGTATACATATATATACACACACAGACATATACATATATACACATGTACATAATTCATACTGTCAGCCTTTATGCATTCCCATCGCCACCCCGCCACATATGAAATAACAACCCCCTCCCCCCTCATGTGTGCGAGGTAGCGCTAGGAAAAGACAACAAAGGCCCCATTCGTTCACACTCAGTCTCTAGCTGTCATGTAATAATGCACCGAAACCACAGCTCCCTTTCCACATCCAGGCCCCACTGAACTTTCCATGGTTTATCCCAGACACTTCACATGCCCTGGTTCAATCCATTGACAGCACATCGACCCCGGTATACCACATCATTCCAATTCACTCTATTCCTTGCACGCCTTTCACCCTCCTGCATGTTCAGGCCCTATCACTCAAAATCTTTTTCACTCCATCTTTCCACCTCCAATTTGGTCTCCCACTTCTCGTTCCCTCCACCTCTGACACATATATCCTCTTTGTCAATCTTTCCTCACTCATTCTCTCCATGTAACCAAACCATTTCAAAACACCCTCTTCTGCTCTCTCAACCACACTCTTTTTATTGCCACACATTTGTCTTACTGTTTCATCACTTGATCAACCACCTCACACCACATATTGTCCTCAAACATCTCATTTCCAGCACATCCACCTTCCTCCGCACAACTCTATCTACAGCCCACGCCTCGCAACTCTCGCTCTCTCAGATAACGTTTTCGCCTCACACACACTTCTCAACGCTCCCAGAACTTTCGCCCCTCCCCCACCCTATGACTCACTTCCGCTTCCATAGTTCCATCCGTTGCCAAATCCACTCCCAGATATCAAAAACACTTCACTTCCTCCAGTTTTTTTTTCCATTTAAACTTATCTCAGTTGACTTGTCCCTCAACCCTACTGTACCTAATAACCTTGCTCTTATTTACATTTACTCTCAGGTTTCTTCTTTCACACACTTTACCAAACCAAGTCACCAGCTTCTGCAGTTTCTCACCCGAATCAGCCACCGGCGCTGTATCAGCAGCGAACAACTGACTCGCTTCCCAAGTTCTCTCATCCACAACACACTGCATACTTGCCCCTCTTTCCAAAACTCTTGCATTCACCTCCCTAACGACCCCATCCATATACAAATTAAACAACCATGGAGACATCACACACCCCTGCCGCAAACTAGCATTCACTGAGAACCAATCACTTTCCTTTCTTCCTACACGTACACATGCCTTACATCCTCGATAAAAACTTTTCACTGCTTCTAACAACTTGCATCCCACACCATATACTCTTAGTACCTTCCACAGAGCATTTCTATCAACTCTATCATGTGCCTTCTCTAGATCCATAAATGCTACATACAGATCTACTTGCTTTTCTATGTATTTCTCGCATACATTTTCAAAGCAAACACCTGAAAAACATCCTCTACCACTTCTGAAACCACACTGCTCTGTACATGCCTTCACCCTCTCAATCAATACCCTCCCATATAATTTCCCAGGTATACTCAACAAACTTATACCTCTGTAATTTGAGCACACCCCGCTTTTATCCCCTTTGCCTTTGTAGAATGGCACAATGCAAGCATTCCGCCAATCCTCAGGCACCTCACCATGAGTCATACATACATTAAATAACCTTACCAACCATTCAACAAGTCACCCCTTTTTTAATAAATTCCACTGCAATACCATCTAAACCCGCTGCCTTGCCGGCTTTCATCTTTCCATAATGACATAAGTGAAGATAATGAGAAGGGAAGTGTATATGGTCGCTGATGAAACATTTTCTGTTCTGTTGCTGACGAAACGAATTTAAGATGAAAATGGCTTGGCTTCATGGATGGCTCTTGATCCAGAACTTCCTGGTTCGTACACATCAACAACTAAATATCAATCCCATTCACAGAAGCGTATGTTAAGAGTCGCGGCTAAATGAACATCAAGCAATATAGTTAAAAGATATAGTCACCACTGTGAACGCGATCATTCTGGGGTTGCGTCAGCCCAGACGAGAATTACCTGTTGTTTTCCTTCATTTCTCTGTTCATTGTTCAACCACAGCTTAGCATTCGCCTTCGCAAACCCTGAATTTTCTGAGGGACATGTTTTTCTGTAAATATTACATTGCCTTTTAAAAAATCGGGTTGACACTATTTTCTTGGTAGAGGAATCATTTTATTCTAGTTTTCGCTATGTCATCACTTGGAATAATACCATAATTATTGCGAAGACTTTTCTCTTTCAAACTATTATTTCAATGATTCTATAAAACTAGCCAGTAATAAAGTTACAATGTTGATAGCTGAAAGCGTTGTGTATTCCCTTACATAGAGAACAAAATATGTATTAAATAAGTCATCGGTTCAAATCTTCACTTGCATCAGGCAAGGAAAAGCAGGCCAGTCTTGCTCTGAGCAAGCCACACGACCTCGTCCACAAGGGCGTTCCTAACACTAGGAAAATTTTTCTCGCGAGGTTTAGAAAGCGAGGGAGAACCATTGTTTATCATCATTATAACTGATCAGTTTAATCATTTCTATATCTAAACCAACCTACAGGTTGATTGGTCCATAAGGTTAACTATTTGGTTTGACGAATATGGAGGTAGGTGGCAGCCTCTCTCACTTAGGATGACGCAATGTAGAGCCATAATGACGCATGTACTACATTCTTCTGGAACTCTAAACCCACATCGGTAACTCATCAACAAATCAATTTGAAATAAAAACAATCTCTGTTACTGAAGAATATTTTCATTATCAGTACTGCGATACTGAAGAATATTTTCATTATCAGTATTACAATACGATCCTTGAGCACGACGGTACGATCCTTGTGAAGGTTTGACTGGCGCCCCAGGTCATGACCTGACCCTTGGTTGGTACACGTCAGGTCTGGCCTGTACCCCCAGCTCCACATTAGGTCCTCACCCCAGGTCAAGACCTCACTTTCCATGTCAAGCCATCTCCCAGGTCAAGCCCTCACTCCACTTCAAACCCTTACCCCAGGTCAAGCCCTTACCCCCAGGTCAAGGCCTCAACACCCTCCCCCAGCGAAACATGAGACGTAGCTGGCAACCGTCAGGCAGAGTGAGTGGTGCATGGCCGCCCCTTGGGTTCTCAGTTCCCAGCCTGATACACGCGCGTGGCCACAGGTGAGCACAACCTCCTCCACCTCCACAGTTCATAATCTACCTCTACTACGTGTAGACACTATACCCTGTAGATGAAGAGTGCTCATATTCTGATTTTTTTTTCTTAAGTTCACGTGAGCATCAACGACGGCGGGAGGATGGCGACACGTTGTTGCACGCTTGTAACGACGACGACTCCGTCATGGCTGGTGAGGTGACAGAGTGTAGAGGGCAGCACTGACTTGCCGTAAAGCGTTGGTCATTACTTATGATCAGATCCTATATGTAGATTGTTGGTTATCAGATCTTTTATGTAGAGTATTGGTGATTAGATCCTTTATGTAGAGTTTAGGCGATCATATCTTTTATGTAGAGGGCTGGTGATTAGATCTTTATGTAGAGTGTAGGTGGTCAGATCTATTATGTAGTGTTGGTGATCAGACCCTTTATGTAGAGTGTTGATGATCAGATCCTTCATGTGGGTGTTGGTGGTCAGATCCTTTATGCAAAGTGTTGGTTATCAGATCCTTTATGTAGAGTGTTGGTGATGAGATCCTTAATATAGTATTTATGATCAGATCCTTTATGTAGAGTGTTGGTGATGAGATCCTTAATATAGTATTTATGATCAGATCCTTTATGTAGAGTGTTGGTAGTCAGACCCTTAATGAAGTATTGGTTATCACGTTCTTTATGTAAAGTGTTGGTGACCAGATCCTTTATGAAGAGTGTTGGTGATCAGATCCTTTATGTAGTGTTGGTGATCACTTTCTTTATGCAGTGTTTACGATCAGATCCTTTATGTCGTGTTGCTGATCAGGTTCCTTATGTAGAGTTGTATAGTGTTGGTGATCAGACCCTGTGTATAGTGTTGGTGATCTGACCCTCTGTGTTTAGTGTTGGTGATCAAGACCCTCTTTGTATAGTGTTGGTGATCAGACCCTATGTGTATTGTGTTGGTGATCAGAACCTCTGTGTATTGTGTTGGTGATCAGACCGTCTATGAAGAGTGTTGGTGATCAGACTCTCTATGTAGAGTGTTGGTGATCAGACTCTCTATGTGGAGTGTTGGTGATCAGACCGTCTATGAAGAGTGTTGGTGATCAGATTCTCTATGTAGAGTGTTGGTGATCAGACTCTCTATGTGGAGTGTTGGTGATCAGACCGTCTATGAAGAGTGTTGGTGATCAGACTCTCTATGTAGAGTGTTGGTGATCAGACTCTCTATGTGGAGTGTTGATGATCCAACCTTGTGTATAGTGTTGGTGATCAGACCCTCTGTTTATAGTGTTGGTGATCAGACCCTGTGTATAGTGTTGGTAATCAGACCCTCTGAGTATAGTGTTGGTGATCAGACCCTCTGTTTATAGTGTTGCTGATCAGATTCTCTGTGTATAGTGTTGGTGATCAGACCCTCTGTGTAGTGTTGGTGATCAAACCCTCTGTTTATAGTGTTGATGATCAGACCCTGTGTATAGCGTTGGTTATCAAACCCTCTGTGTACAGTGTTGGTGATCAGACCGACTATGTAGAGTGTTGGTGATCAGACCCTGTGTACAATGTTGGTGATCAGACCCTCTGTATATAGTGTTGATAATCTGACCCTGTTTATAGTGTTGGTGATCAGACCCTCTGTGTACAGTGTTGGTGATCAGACCGACTATGTAGAGTGTTGGTGATCAGACCCTGTGTACAATGTTGCTGATCAGGCCCTCTGTATATAGTGTTGATAATCTGACCCTGTTTATAGTGTTGGTGATCAGATCCTCTGTGTAGTGTTGATAAAACCCTCTGTTTATAGTGATGGTGATCAGACATTGTGTATAGTGTTGGTGATCAGGCCATATGTGTATAGAGTTGGTGATCAGACCCTGTGTATAGTGTTGGTGATTAGGCCCTCTGTGTAGAGTGGTGGTGATCAGACCCTCTGTTTATTGTGTTGGTGATCAGACCCTGTTTATAATGTTGGTGATCAGAACTCTGTATTTAGTGTTGGTGATCAGATCCTATGTATAGTGTTGGTGATCAGACCCTCTGAGTATAACGTTGGTGATCAGACCCTCTGTTTATAGTGTTGGTGATCAGACCCTCTGTGTACAGTGTTGGTGATCAGACCCTCTGTGTATAGTGTTGGTGATCAGACCCTTTGTTTATAGTGTTGGTGATCAGACCCTCTGTGTATAGTGTTGGTGATCAGACCCTCTGTTTATAGTGTTGGTGATCAGACCCTCTGTTTATAGTGTTTGTGATCAGACACTGTGTAAAGTGTGGGTAATCAGACCCTCTGTGTATAGTGTTGGTGATCAAGGCCCTCTGTGTATAGTGTTGGTGATCAGATCCTCTGTGTATAGTGTTGGTGAACAGACCCTCTGTGTAGTGTTGGTGATCAAACCCTCTGTTTATAGTGTTGGTGATCAGAGTCTCTGTGTAGAGTGTTGGGTGATCAGACCCTATGTTTGTAGTGTTGGTGATCAGACCCTGTGTATAGTGTTGGTGATCAGATCCTCTGTGTATAGTGTTGGTGATCAGACCCTCTGTGTAGTGTGGATAAAACCCTCTGTTTATAGTGATGGTGATCAGACATTGTGTATAGTGTTGGTGATCAGGCCATATGTGTATAGAGTTGGTGATCAGACCCTGTGTATAGTGTTGGTGATTAGGCCCTCTGTGTAGAGTGGTGGTGATCAGACCCTCTGTTTATTGTGTAGGTGATCAGACCCTGTTTATAATGTTGGTGATCAGAACTCTGTATTTAGTGTTGGTGATCAGATCCTATGTATTGTGTTGGTGATCAGACCCTCTGAGTATAGTGCTGGTGATCAGACCCTCTGTTTATAGTGTTGGTGATCAGACCCTCTGTGTACAGTGTTGGTGATCAGACCCTCTGTGTATAGTGTTGGTGATCAGACCCTTTGTTTATAGTGTTGGTGATCAGACCCTCTGTGTATAGTGTTGGTGATCAGACCCTCTGTTTACAGTGTTGGTGATCAGACCCTCTGTTTATAGTGTTGGTGATCAGACCCTCTGTTTATAGTGTTTGTGATCAGACACTGTGTAAAGTGTTGGTGATCAGACCCTCTGTGTATAGTGTTGGCGATCAAGGCCTTCTGTGTATAGTGTTGGTGATCAGTCCCTCTGTGTATAGTGTTGGTGATCAGACCCTCTCTCTATAGTGTTGGTGATCAGATCCTCTGTGTATAATGTTGGTGATCAAACCCTGTGTATAGTATTAGTGATCAGACCCTCTGTGTATAGTGTTGGTGATCAGACCCTCTGTGTATAGTGTTGGTGATCAGATCCTCTGTGTATAGTGTTGGTGATCAGACCCTCTGTGTAGTGTTGGTGATCAAACCCTCAGTTTATAGTGTTGGTGATCAGACCCTCTGTGTATAGTGTTGGTGATCAGACCCTCTGTGTACAGTGTTGGTGATCAAATCCTCTGTGTACAGTGTTGGTGATCAGACCCTCTGTGTAGTGTTGGTGATCAAACCCTCAGTTTAGAGTGTTGGTGATCAGACCCTCTGTTTATAGTGTTAGTGATCAGACCCTCTGTTTATAGTGTTGGTGATCAGACTCTCTGTTTATAGTGTTGGTGATCAGACACTGTGTAAAGTGTTGGTGATCAGACCCTCTGTGTATAGTGTTGGTGATCAGTCCCTCTGTGTACAGTGTTGGTGATCAGACCCTCTGTGTACAGTGTTGGTGATCAGTCCCTCTGTGTACAGTGTTGGTGATCAAGGCCCTCTGTGTATAGTGTTGGTGATCAGTCCCTCTGTGTAGAGTGTTGGTGATCAGACCCTCTGTTTACAGTGTTGGTGATCAGACCCTCAGTTTATAGTGTTGGTGATCAGACCCTCTGTGTATATTGTTGATGATCAAACCCTGTGCATAGTATTGGTGATCAGACCCTCTGTGTATAGTGTTGGTGATCAGACCCTTTGTGTATAGTGTTGGTGATCAGATCCTCTGTGTATAGTGTTGGTGATCAGACCCTCTGTGTAAAGTGTTGGTGATCAGATCCTATGTGTAGAGTGTTGGTGATCAGACCCTCTGTGTATAGTGTTGGTGATCAGACTCTCTGTGTAGAGTGTTGGTGATCAGACTCTCTATGTAGAGTGTTGGTGATCAAACCCTCTATGTAGAGTGTTGGTGATCAGACTCTCTATATAGTGTGTTGGTGATCAGACCTTCTATGTTGAGTGTTGGTGATCAGACTCTGTTTATAGTGTTGGTGATCAGACCCTCTGTGTACAGTGTTGGTGATCAGATCCTCTGTTTATAGTGTTTGTGATCAGACCCTCTGTTTATAGTGTTGGTGATCAGAACTGTGTAAAGTGTTTGTGATCAGATCCTCTGTGTATAGTGTTGGTGATCAAGGCCCTCTGTGTATAGTGTTGGTGATCAGTCCCTCTGTGTACAGTGTGGTGATCAGACCCTCTGTCTATAGTGTTGGTGATCAGACCCTCTGTTTATAGTGTTGGTGATCAGACCCTCTGTGTATAACGTTGGTGATCAGACCCTCTGTCTATAGTGTTGGTGATCAGACCCTCTGTTTATAGTGTTGGTGATCAGACCCTCTGTGTACAGTGTTGGTGATCAGACCCTCTGTTTATAGTGTTGGTGATCAGACCCTCTGTGTATAATGTTGGTGATCAGACCCTCTGTTTATAGTGTTGATGATCAGACCCTCTGTCTGTAGTGTTGGTGATCAGACCCTCTGTTTATAGTACTGGTGATCAGACCCTCTGTTTATAGTGTTGGTGATCAGACCCTCTGTGTACAGTGTTGGTGATCAGACCCTCTGTTTATAGTGTTGGTGATCAGACCCTCTGTGTATAATGTTGGTGATCAGACCCTGTGTGTAGTATTGGTGATCAGACCCTGTGTATAGTATTGGTGATCAGACCCTCTGTGTATAGTGTTGGTGATCAGACCCTTTGTGTATAGTGTTGGTGATCAGACCCTCTGTGTATAGTGTTGGTGGTCAGACCCTCTGTGTATAGTGTTGGTGGTCAGACCCTCTGTGTATAGTGTTGGTGGTCAGACCCTCTGTGTATAGTGTTGGTGGTCAGACCCTGTGTGTAGTATTGGTGATCAGACCCTGTGTATAGTATTGGTGATCAGACCCTCTGTGTATAGTGTTGGTGATCAGACCCTTTGTGTAAAGTGTTGGTGATCAAACCCTCTGTGTATAGTGTTGGTGATCTGACCCTCTGTGTAAAGTGTTGGTGATCAGACCCTTTGTGTAAAGTGTTGGTGATCAAACCCTCTGTGTATAGTGTTGGTGATCAGACCATCTGTGTATAGTGTTGGTGGTCAGACCCTCTGTGTATAGTGTTGGTGGTCAGACCCTCTGTGTCGAGTGTTGGTGATCAGGCTCTCTGTGTAAAGTGCTGGTGATCAGACTCTCTGTGTATAGTGTTGGTGATCAGGCTCTCTGTGTAAAGTGTTGGTGATCAGACCCTCTGTGTAGAGTGTTGGTGATCAGACCGTCTATGTAGAGTGTTTGTGATCAGACCCTCTGTGTAGTGTTGGTGATCAGACCGTCTATGTAGAGTACTAGTGATCAGACTCTCTATGTAGAGTGTTGGTGATCAGACTCTCTATGTAGAGTGTTGGTGATCAGACTCTCTATGTAGAGTGTTGGATCAGACTCTCTATGTAGAGTGTTGGTGATGAGACTCTCTATGTAGAGTGTTGGTGATGAGACTCTCTATGTAGAGTGTTGGTGATCAGACCCTCTATGTAGAGTGTTGGTGATCAGACCCTCTATGTAGAGTGTTGGTGATCAGACCCTCTATGTAGAGTGTTGGTGATCAGACCCTCTATGTAGAGTGTTGGTGATCTGACCCTCTATGTAGAGTGTTGGTGATCAGACCCTCTATGTAGAGTGTTGGTGATCTGACCCTCTATGTAGAGTGTTGGTGATCTGACCCTCTATGTAGAGTGTTGGTGATCAGACCCTCTATGTAGAGTGTTGGTGATCTGACCCTCTATGTAGAGTGTTGGTGATCAGACCCTCTATGTAGAGTGTTGGTGATCAGACCCTCTATGTAGAGTGTTGGTGATCAGACCCTCTATGTAGAGTGTTGGTGATCAGACCCTCTATGTAGAGTGTTGGTGATCTGACCCTCTATGTAGAGTGTTGGTGATCTGACCCTCTATGTAGAGTGTTGGTGATCTGACCCTCTATGTAGAGTGTTGGTGATAGTCAAACGTCACACAGCCTTGATACTGTGATGTCACACGGTGGTGGGAGGAAGTCCTACGTTAGTATAAGATTGGGCTAACTGACTGATGTCGGACACAGCCTTGTGGGTAAAGACTAAGTTGTCTATGTTCAGTGGTGCGGCACAGTTGGTCCCTTCCTGGATAAGTATTGTTGATAACACAAACTCATCGCAGATTGTGAGATAAGCTTTGAAGTTGTAGTTGCGCAAGCGACTATGACACTGGACAAGGATTGCAATATATACGGAAGAGGATCCGGTATCACTGCTGGGATAATATAGGATCATTGTGGACTGATGAAAAGGTAGTGGAGTACCAGGGTGTAAGAGGTCTATATGCTACCATAGAACGTATCATATAGCTGTACCTTACCACTTCTCCTCCAGCTATGCAACAAATTTAGATTCATGGAAGGTTTAAAAAGAAGAACGGGACAACTAACGTTCAAATATAAGAAAACCATCTTGCGATGGTAGACTAAGGTATACCAGATCACACTTGCGACATTAAGTCGCACGTGATTCAAATATAAGAAGACGTCATTAAGGCTGTAAAATTGAGTACTCAAGAGGTAAGTGGAAGCGCTGCCTTGAAAAGTACATAAATGTAGACTTAGAAAGAAGACAGGTAGGCACTGTTGTGGAAATATGGACGTCGATGACTGGATCACTTTACCTAGATGAGGACACCAATGAGCATCGATGGCTCTACCCTGACTGGTAAAGATCAGTAATCCCAGCGCAGCTTCATCCCTTAAGGAGCTGAGGACTTAGTGTAAGGCGTTGGTGGTATTCTGAGGTCAGACACTTGGTGCTGAATGCTACTGTTATGTGGAGGTCAAGCCTCTGCTGGTCACGGCTTGTAGGAGTAATAAACAGACAGCCATTTCTACAAATTATATATATATATATATATATATATATATATATATATATATATATATATATATATATATATATATTTTTTTTTTCCTTCTTTTTCGAACTATTCGCCATTTCCCGCATTAACAAGGTAGCGTTAAGAACAGAGGACTGGGCCTCTGAGGGAATATCCTCACCTGGCCCCCTTCTCTGTTCCTTCTTTTGTATATGTGCTTGTGTGGGCGTTTATGTATATACATATGTATGTGGGTGGGTTGGGCCATTCTTTCGTCTGTTTCCTTGCGCTGATATATATATATATATATCGCTACCTCGCAAACGCTGGAGACAGCGACAAAGCAAAAAAGAAATATATATATATATATATATATATATATATATATATATATATATATATATATATATATATATATATATATATATATATATATGTACATATTCATACTTGCTGCCTTTATCCATTTCCGTCGCCACCCCGCCACATATGAAAAACAGCACCCCCGCGCGCGCGCGCGAGATAGCGCTAGGAAAAGACAACAAAGGCCACATTCGTTCACACTCAGTCTCTAGCTGTCACGTGTTATGCACCGAAACCACAGCTCCCTTCCCACATCCAGGCCCCACAAAACTTTCCATGGTTTACCCCAGACGCTTCAAATGCCCTGGTTCAATCCATTGACAGCACGTCGACCTCGGTATATCAAATCGTTCCAGTTCACTCTATTCCTTGCACGCCTTTCACCCTCCTGTATGTTCAGGCACCGATCGTTAAAAATCTTTTTCACTCCATCCTTCCACCTCCAATTTGGTCTCCCACTTCTCCTCGATCCCTCCACCTCTGACACATATATCCTCTTGGTCAATCTTTCCTCACTCATTCTCTCCATGTGCCCAAACCATTTCAATACACCCTCTTCTGCTCTCTCAACCACACTCTTTTTATTACCACACATCTCTCTTACCCTATTATTACTTACTCGATCAAACCACGTGACACCACATATTGTCCTCAAGCACTTCATTTTCAACACATCCACCCTCCTCCGCACAACCCCATCTATAGCCCATGCCTTGCAATCATTTAACATTGTTAAGACTACTATTCCTTCCAATATACCCATTTTTATTCTCCAAGATAACGCTCTTTCCATCCACACATGCTTCATCATCCCCAGAACCTTTGCCCACTCCCCCACCCTGAGACTCACTTCCACTCCCATGGTTCCATTCGCTGCTAAATCCACTCCCAGATTTCTAAAGCACTTCACTTCTTCCAGTTTTCATCCAGTCAAATTTACATCCCGGTTAACTTGTCCCTCAACCCTAATGAACCTAATAATCTTGTTCTTATTCACATTTAGTCTCAACTTTCTCCATTCACACCCTTTTATAAACTCAGCCACCAATTTCTGCAGGTCCTCACTCGAATCAGCCTTTAGAGCTATATCTGCGAACAACTGACTCATTTCCCAGGCCCTCCAAACTCGCCCCTCTTTCCAAAACTCTTGCATTTACCTCTCTAACTACGCTATCCATAAACAAATTAAACAACCATGGAGACATCACACACCCTTGCCACAAACAGACATTCACTGGGAACCAATCACTTTCCTCTCTTTCTATTCGTACACATGCCTTACATCCTTAGTAAAAACTTTTCACTGCTTCTAGCAACTTACCTCTCACACCATATACTCTAAAGATCTACAAAGCATCTCTATCAACTCTATCATATGCCTTCTCCAGATCCATAAATGCTACATACAAATACATTTGTTTTTCTAAGTATTTCTCACATACATTCTTCAAAGCAAACACCTGATCCACACATCCTCTACCACTTCTCAAACCACACTGCTCTTCCCCAATGTGTACGAGTGGGAAGAGAGGAAAGTCAGTGGTTCTCTGTGAATGTCGGTTTGCAGTAGGGGTGCGTGACATCTCCATGGTAGTTTAATTTGTTTATGGATGGGTGGTTAGGGATGTGAATGCAAGAGTTTTGGAGATAGGGGCAAGTATGCAGTCTGTTGTGGATGAGAGGGCTTGGGAAGTGAGTCAGTTGTTTTTCGCTGATGATACAGCACTGGTGGCTGATTTGGGTGAGAAATTGCAGAAGCTGGTGACTGAGTTTGGCAAACTGTGTGAAAGAAGAAAGCTGAGAGTAAATGTGAATAAGAGCAAGGTTATTAGGTTCAGTAGGGTTGAGGGGCAAGTTAATTTGGAGGTAAGTTTGAATGGAGAAAAACTGGATGAAGTAAAGTGTTTCAGATATCTGGGAGTGGATTTAACTTCGGATGGAACCATGAAAGCGGAAGTATGTCACAGGGTGGGGGAAGGGGCGAAGGTTCTGGAAGCGTTGAAGAATGTGTGGAAGGCGAGAACGTTACCTTGGAGAGCATAATTTGGTATGTTTGAAGGAATAGTGATTCCAACAATGTTATATGGTTGTGAGGCATAGGCTATAGATAGGGTTGTGCGGAGGAGGGTGGATGTGTTGGAAATGAGATGTTTGAGGACAATATGTGGTGTGAGGTGGTCTGATCGAGTAAGTAATAAAAGGGCAAGAGAGATGTGTGGTAGTAAAAAGTGTGGTTGAGAGAGCAGAAGAGGGTGTATTGAAATGGTCTGGTCACATGGAGAGAATGAGTGAGGAAAGATTGACAAAGAGGATGTATGTGTCAGAGGTGGAGGAAATGGGAGACCAAGTTGGAGGTGGAAGAATGGAGTGAAACAGATTTTGAGTGATCGGGGCCTGAACATACAGGAGGGTGAAAGACGTGCAAGGAACTGAGTGAATTGGAACGATGTGGTATACCGGGTTCGACGTGCAGTCAATGGATTGAACCAGGGCATGTGAAGTGTCTAGGGTAAATCATGGGAAAGTTTTGCGGGGCTTGGATGTGGAAAGGGAACTGTGGTTTCGGTGCATTAAACATGAAAGCAAGAGACTGAGTTTGAAAGAATGTGGCCTTTGTTGTCTTTTTCTAGCATTACCTAACGAGTGCGCGGGGGGAGGGGGGTGCCATTTCATGTGTGGCGGGGTGGCAACAAGAATGGATGAAAGCAGCAAGTATGGATATGTATATATATATATATATATATGTATATATATATATATATATATATATATATATATATATATATATATATATATATATATATATATATATATATATATACGTTGAAATCTATAGGTATGTATATGTGCGTGTGGGTGTGGGCGTTTATGTATACATATAGTTTGGGTTATTTCTTTCGTTTGTTTTCTTGCGCTACCTCGCTAACGCGGAAGACGGCAACTAAGTATAATAAAATAGAATAATATATATATATATATATATATATATATATATATATATATATATATATATATATATATATATATATATATATATATATATGAAAAGTTTTTATCGAGGATGTAAAGCATGTGTACGTGTAGCAAGAGAGGAAAGTGATTGGTTCTCAGTGAATGTAGGTTTGCGGCAGGGGTGTGTGATGTCTCCATGGTTGTTTAATTTGTTTATGGATGGGGTTGTTAGGGAGGTGAATGCAAGAGTTTTTGGAAAGAGGGGCAAGTATGAAGTCTGCTGGGGATGAGAGAGCTTGGGAAGTGAGTCAGTTGTTGTTCGCTGATGATACAGCGCTGGTGGCTGATTCATGTGAGAAACTGCAGAAGCTGGTGACTGAGTTTGGTAAAGTGTGTGAAAGAAGAAAGTTAAGAGTAAATGTGAATAAGAGCAAGGTAATTATGTACAGTAGGGTTGAGGGTCAAGTCAATTGGGAGGTAAGTTTGAATGGAGAAAAACTGGAGGAAGTGAAGTGTTTTAGATATCTGGGAGTGGATCTGGCAGCGGATGGAACCATGGAAGCGGAAGTGGATCATAGGGTGGGGAAGGGGGCGAAAATTCTGGGAGCCTTGAAGAATGTATGGAAGTCGAGAACATTATCTCGGAAAGCAAAAATGGGTATGTTTGAAGGAATAGTGGTTCCAACAATGTTGTATGGTTGCGAGGCGTGGGCTATGGATAGAGTTGTGCACAGGAGGATGGATGTGCTGCAAATGAGATGTTTGAGGACAATGTGTGGTGTGAGGTGGTTTGATTGAGTAAGTAACGTAAGGGTAAGAGAGATGTGTGGAAATAAAAAGAGCGTGGTTGAGAGAGCAGAAGAGGGTGTTTTGAAATGGTTTGGGCACATGGAGAGAATGAGTGAGGAAAGATTGACCAAGAGGATACATGTGTCGGAGGTGGAGGGAACAAGGAGAAGTGGGAGACCAAATTGGAGGTGGAAAGATGGAGTGAAAAAGATTTTGTGTGATCGGGGCCTGAACATGCAGGAGGGTGAAAGGAGGGCAAGGAATAGAGTGAATTGGATCGATGTGGTATACCGGGGTTGACGTGCTGTCAGTGGATTGAATCAGGGCATGTGAACCGTCTGGGGTAAACCATGGAAAGCTGTGTAGGTATGTATATTTGCGTGTGTGGACGTATGTATATGCATGTGTATGGGGGTGGGTTGGGCCATTTCCTTCGTCTGTTTCATTGCGGTACCTCGCAAACGCGGGAGACAGCGACAAAGCAAAAAGAAAAAAAATATATATATATATATATATATATATGTATATATATATATATATATATATATATATATATATATATATATATATATATATATATATATATATATATATATATATATATATATATATATATATATCTTTTTTTCTTTTTTCTTTTAAACTATTCGCCATTTCCCGCGTTAGCGAGGTAGCTTTAAGAACAGAGGATTGGGCCTTTGTGGGATATCCTCACCTGGCCCCCCTCTGTTCCTCCTTTTGGAAAATTAGAAAAAACGAGAGGGGAGGATTTCCAGCCCCCCGCTCCCTCCCCTTTTAGTCGCCGTCTAAGACACGCAGGGAATACGTGGGAAGTATTCTTAATCCCCTATCCCCAGGGATAGAGGATATATATACATATATATATATATGTATATATATATATATATATATATATATATATATATATATATATATATATATATATATATATATATATATCATACTTTGTCGCTGTCTCCCGCGTTAGCGAGGTAGCGCAAGGAAACAGACTAAAAAATGGCATAACACGCCCACATTCACATTTATATACATACACATCCACACACGCAAATGTACATACCTATACATCTCAACGTATACATATACATACACACATATACATATATACACATGTATATGATTCACAGTGTCTGCCCTTATTCATTCCCGTCGCCACCCCGCCACACATGAAATGACAACTCTCTCCCGCCCGCATGTACCCGAGGTAGCACCAGGAAAAGACAACAAAAGCCACATTCGTTCACACTCAGTCTCTAGCTGTCATTTATAATGCACCAAAACCACAGCTCCCTTTCCACATTCAGGCCCCACAAAACTTTCCATGGTTTACGCCAGACGCTTCACTTGCCCTGGTTCAATCCATTGACAGCACGTCGACCCTGTTATACCACATCGTTCCAATTCACTCTATTCCTTGCACGCCTTTCACCCTCCTGCATGTTCAGGCCCCAATCACTCAAAATCTTTTTCACTCCATCTTTCCACCTCCAATTTTGTCCCCCACTTCTCGTTCCCTCCACCTCTGACACATATATCCTCTTGGTCAATATTTCCTCACTCATTCTCTCCATGTGACCAAACCATTTCAAAACACCCTCTTCTGCTCTCTCAACCACACTCTTTTTATTACCCCACATCTCTCTTACCCTTTCATAACTTACTCGATCAAACCACCTCACATTTCATATTGTCCTCAAACATCTCATTTCCAGCACATCCATCCTCCTCCGCACAACTCTATCCATAGCCCACGCCTCGCAACCATATAACGTTGTCGGAACCACTGTTCCTTCAAATATACCCATTTTTGCTCTCTCAGATAACGTTTTCGCCTCACACACACTTCTCAACGCTCCCAGAACATTCGCCCCTCTCCCACCCTATGACTCACTTCCGCTTCCATAGTTCCATCCGTTGCCAAATCCACTCCCAGATATCTAAAACATTTCACTTCCTCCAGTTTTTCTCCATTCAAAATCACCTCCCAGTTGACTTGTCCCTCAACCCTACTGTACCTAATAACCTTGCTCTTATTCACATTTACTCTCAGCTTTCTTCTTTCACACACTTTACCAAGCTCAGTCACCAGCTTCTGCAGTTCTTCACCCGAATTAGCCACCAGCGCTGTATCATCAGCGAACAACAACTGACTCACTTCCCAAGCCCTCTCATCCACAACAGACTCCATACTTGCCCCTCTCTCCAAAACTCTTGCATTCACCTCCCTAACAACCCCATCCATAAACAAATTAATCATGGAGACATCACGCACCCCAGCCGCAAACCGACATTCACTGAGAACCAATGACTTTCCTCTCTTCCTACTCGTACACATGCCTTACATCCTCGATAAAAACTTTTCACTGCTCTAACAACTCGCCTCCCACACCATATATTCTTAATACCTTCCACAGAGCATCTCTATCAACTCTATCATATGCCTTCTCCAGATCCATAAATGCTACATAAAAATCCATTTGCTTTTCTAAGTATTTCTCACATACATTCTTCAAAGCAAACACCTGATCCACACATCCTCTACCACTTCTGAAACCACACTGCTCTTCCCCAGTCTGATGCTCTGTACATGCCTTCACCCTCTCAATCAATGCCCTCCCATATAATTTTCCAGGAATACTCAGCAAACTTTTACCTTTGAATATATATATATATATATATATATATATATATATATATATATATATATATATATATATATATATATATATATATATATATATATATATATATATATTTTATACTTTGTCGCTTTCTCCCGCGTTTGCGAGGTAGCGCAAGGAAACAGACGAAAGAAATGGCCCAACCCCCCCCATACACATGTATATACATACGTCCACACACGCAAATATACATACCTACACAGCTTTCCATGGTTTACCCCAGACGCTTCACATGCCTTGATTCAATCCACTGACAGCACGTCAACCCCGGTATACCACATCGCTCCAATTCACTCTATTCCTTGCCCTCCTTTCACCTTCCTGCATGTTCAGGCCCCGATCACACAAAATCTTTTTCACTCCATCTTTCCACCTCCAATTTGGTCTCCCTCTTCTCCTCGTTCCCTCCACCTCCGACACATATATCCTCTTGGTCAATCTTTCCTCACTCATTCTCTCCATGTGCCCAAACCACTTCAAAACACCCTCTTCTGCTCTCTCAACCACGCTCTTTTTATTTCCACACATCTCTCTTACCCTTACGTTACTCACTCGATCAAACCACCTCACACCACACATTGTCCTCAAACATCTCATTTCCAGCACATCCATCCTCCTGCGCACAACTCTATCCATAGCCCACGCCTCGCAACCATACAACATTGTTGGAACCACTATTCCTTCAAACATACCCATTTTTGCTTTCCGAGATAACGTTCTCGACTTCCACACATTCTTCAAGGCCCCCAGAATTTTCGCCCCCTCCCCCACCCTATGATCCACTTCCGCTTCCATGGTTCCATCCGCTGCCAGATCCACTCCCAGATATCTAAAACACTTCACTTCCTCCAGTTTTTCTCCATTCAAACTCACCTCCCAATTGACTTGACCCTCAACCCTACTGTACCTAATAACCTTGCTCTTATTCACATTTACTCTTAACTTTCTTCTTCCACACACTTTACCAAACTCAGTCACCAGCTTCTGCAGTTTCTCACATGAATCAGCCACCAGCGCTGTATCATCAGCGAACAACAACTGACTCACTTCCCAAGCTCTCTCATCCCCAACAGACTTCATACTTGCCCCTCTTTCCAAAACTCTTGCATTTACCTCCCTAACAACCCCATCCATAAACAAATTAAACAACCATGGAGACATCACACACCCCTGCCGCAAACCTACATTCACTGAGAACCAATCACTTTCCTCTCTTCCTACACTTACACATGCCTTACATCCTCGATAAAAACTTTTCACTGCTTCTAACAACTTTCCTCCCACACCATATATTCTTAATACCTTCCACAGAGCATCTCTCTCTCTCTCTCTCTCTCTCTCTCTCTCTATATATATATATATATATATATATATATATATATATATATATATATATATATATATATATATATATATATATTCCTTTGAAGAATGTATGTGAGAAATACTTAGAAAAGTAAATAGATTTGTATGTAGCATTTATGGATCTGGAGAAAGCACATGATAGAGTTGATAGAGATGCTCTGTGGAAGGTATTAAGAATATATGGTGTGGGAGGCAAGTTGTTAGAAGCAGTGAAAAGTTTTTATCGAGGATGTAAGGCATGTGTACGTGTAGGAAGAGAGGAAAGTGATTGGTTCTCAGTGAATGTAGGTTTGCGGTAGGGGTGTGTGATGTCTCCATGGTTGTTTAATTTGTTTATGGATGGGGTTGTTAGGGAGGTAAATGCAAGAGTTTTGGAAAGAGGGGCAAGTATGAAGTCTGTTGGGGATGAGAGAGCTTGGGAAGTGAGTCAGTTGTTGTTCGCTGATGATACAGCGCTGGTGGCTGATTCACGTGAGAAACGGCAGAAGCTGGTGACTGAGTTTGGTAAAGTGTGTGAAAGAAGAAAGTTAAGAGTAAATGTGAATAAGAGCAAGGTTATTAGGTACAGTAGGGTTGAGGGTCAAGTCAATTGGGAGGTGAGTTTGAATGGAGAAAAACTGGAGGAAGTAAAGTGTTTTAGATATCTGGAAGTGGATCTGGCAGCGGATGGAACTATGTTAGCGGAAGTGGATCATAGGGTGGGGGACGGGGCGAAAATCCTGGGAGCCTTGAAGAATGTGTGGAAGTCGAGAACATTATCTCGGAAAGCAAAAATGGGTATGTTTGGAGGAATAGTGGTTCCAACAATGTTGTATGGTTGCGAGGCATGGGCTATGGATAGAGTTGTGCGCAGGGGGATGGATGTGCTGGTAATGAGATGTTTGAGGACAATGTGTGGTGTGAGGTGGTTTGATCGAGTAAGTAACGTAAGGGTAAGAGAGATGTGTGGAAATAAAAAGAGCGTGGTTGAGAGAGCAGAAGAGGGTGTTTTGAAATGGTTTGGGCACATGGAGAGAATGAGTGAGGAAAGATTGACCAAGAGGATATATGTGTCGGAGGTGGAGGGAACGAGGAGAAGTGGGAGACCAAATTGGAGGTGGAAAGATGGAGTGAAAAAGATTTTGTGTGATCGGGGCCTGAACATGCAGGAGGGTGAAAGGAGGGCAAGGAATAGAGTGAATTGGATCGATGTGGTATACCAAGGTTGACGTGCTGTCAGTGGATTGAATCAGGGCATGTGAAGCGTCTGGGGTAAACCATGGAAAGCTGTGTAGGTATGTATATTTGCGTGTGTGGACGTATGTATATACATGTGTATGGGGGTGGGTTGGGCCATTTCTTTCGTCTGTTTCCTTGCGGTACCTCGCAAACGCGGGAGACAGCGACAAAGCAAAAAAAAAAAAGATATATATATATATATATATATATTATATATATATATATATATATATATATATATATATATATATATATATATATATATATATATATATATATATATATATATATGTGTACATATATATATATATATATATATATATATATATATATATATATATATATATATATATATATATATATATATATATATATATATATATCCCCAGGGATACTTCCCACGTATTCCCTATGTGTCGCAGAAGGCGACTAGAAGGGGAGGGAGCGGGGGGCTGGAAATCGTCCCCTCTCGTTTTCTTTTAATTTTCCAAAAGAAGGAACAGAGAAGGGGGCTAGGTGAGGATGTTCCCTCAAAGGCCCAGTCCTCTGTTCTTGACGCTACCTGGCTGACGCAGGAAATGGCGAATAGTTTGAAATATATATATATATATATATATATATATATATATATATATATATATATATATATATATATATATATATATATATATATATATATATATATATATATATTTTTTTTTTTTTTTTTTTTGCTTTGTCGCTGTCTCCCGCGTTTGCGAGGTAGCGCAAGGAAACAGACGAAAGAAATGGCCCAACCCACCCCCATACACATGTATATACATACGTCCACACACGCAAATATACATACCTACACAGCTTTCCATGGTTTACCCCAGACGCTTCACATGCCTTGATTCAATCCACTGACGGCACGTCAACCCCGGTATACCACATCGCTCCAATTCACTCTATTCCTTGCCCTCCTTTCACCCTCCTGCATGTTCAGGCCCCGATCACACAAAATCTTTTTCACTCCATCTTTCCACCTCCAATTTGGTCTCCCTCTTCTCTCGTTCCCTCCACCTCCGACACATATATCCTCTTGGTCAATCTTTCCTCACTCATTCTCTCCATGTGACCGAACCATTTCAAAACACCCTCTTCTGCTCTCTCAACCACACTCTTTTTATTACCCCACATCTCTCTTACCCTTTCATAACTTACTCGATCAAACCACCTCACATCTCATATTGTCCTCAAACATCTCATTTCCAGCACATCCATCCTCCTCCGCACAACTCTATCCATAGCCCACGCCTCGCAACCATTTAACGTTGTCGGAACCACTGTTCCTTCAAATATACCCATTTTTGCTCTCTCAGATAACGTTTTCGCCTCACACACACTTCTCAACGCTCCCAGAACATTCACCCCTCTCCCACCCTATGACTCACTTCCGCTTCCATAGTTCCATCCGTTGCCAAATCCACTCCCAGATATCTAAAACATTTCACTTCCTCCAGTTTTTCTCCATTCAAAATCACCTCCCAGTTGACTTGTCCCTCAACCCTACTGTACCTAATAACCTTGCTCTTATTCACATTTACTCTCAGCTTTCTTCTTTCACACACTTTACCAAGCTCAGTCACCAGCTTCTGCAGTTCTTCACCCGAATTAGCCACCAGCGCTGTATCATCAGCGAACAACAACTGACTCACTTCCCAAGCCCTCTCATCCACAACAGACTCCATACTTGCCCCTCTCTCCAAAACTCTTGCATTCACCTCCCTAACAACCCCATCCATAAACAAATTAATCATGGAGACATCACGCACCCCAGCCGCAAACCGACATTCACTGAGAACCAATGACTTTCCTCTCTTCCTACTCGTACACATGCCTTACATCCTCGATAAAAACTTTTCACTGTTCTAACAACTCGCCTCCCACACCATATATTCTTAATACCTTCCACAGAGCATCTCTATCAACTCTATCATATGCCTTCTCCAGATGCATAAATGCTACATAAAAATCCATTTGCTTTTCTAAGTATTTCTCACATACATTCTTCAAAGCAAACACCTGATCCACACATCCTCTACCACTTCTGAAACCACACTGCTCTTCCCCAGTCTGATGCTCTGTACATGCCTTCACCCTCTCAATCAATGCCCTCCCATATAATTTTCCAGGAATACTCAGCAAACTTTTACCTTTGAATATATATATATATATATATATATATATATATATATATATATATATATATATATATATATATATATATATATATATATATATATATATATTTTATACTTTGTCGCTTTCTCCCGCGTTTGCGAGGTAGCGCAAGGAAACAGACGAAAGAAATGGCCCAACCCCCCCATACACATGTATATACATACGTCCACACACGCAAATATACATACCTACACAGCTTTCCATGGTTTACCCCAGACGCTTCACATGCCTTGATTCAATCCACTGACAGCACGTCAACCCCGGTATACCACATCGCTCCAATTCACTCTATTCCTTGCCCTCCTTTCACCTTCCTGCATGTTCAGGCCCCGATCACACAAAATCTTTTTCACTCCATCTTTCCACCTCCAATTTGGTCTCCCTCTTCTCCTCGTTCCCTCCACCTCCGACACATATATCCTCTTGGTCAATCTTTCCTCACTCATTCTCTCCATGTGCCCAAACCACTTCAAAACACCCTCTTCTGCTCTCTCAACCACGCTCTTTTTATTTCCACACATCTCTCTTACCCTTACGTTACTCACTCGATCAAACCACCTCACACCACACATTGTCCTCAAACATCTCATTTCCAGCACATCCATCCTCCTGCGCACAACTCTATCCATAGCCCACGCCTCGCAACCATACAACATTGTTGGAACCACTATTCCTTCAAACATACCCATTTTTGCTTTCCGAGATAACGTTCTCGACTTCCACACATTCTTCAAGGCCCCCAGAATTTTCGCCCCCTCCCCCACCCTATGATCCACTTCCGCTTCCATGGTTCCATCCGCTGCCAGATCCACTCCCAGATATCTAAAACACTTCACTTCCTCCAGTTTTTCTCCATTCAAACTCACCTCCCAATTGACTTGACCCTCAACCCTACTGTACCTAATAACCTTGCTCTTATTCACATTTACTCTTAACTTTCTTCTTCCACACACTTTACCAAACTCAGTCACCAGCTTCTGCAGTTTCTCACATGAATCAGCCACCAGCGCTGTATCATCAGCGAACAACAACTGACTCACTTCCCAAGCTCTCTCATCCCCAACAGACTTCATACTTGCCCCTCTTTCCAAAACTCTTGCATTTACCTCCCTAACAACCCCATCCATAAACAAATTAAACAACCATGGAGACATCACACACCCCTGCCGCAAACCTACATTCACTGAGAACCAATCACTTTCCTCTCTTCCTACACTTACACATGCCTTACATCCTCGATAAAAACTTTTCACTGCTTCTAACAACTTTCCTCCCACACCATATATTCTTAATACCTTCCACAGAGCATCTCTCTCTCTCTCTCTCTCTCTCTCTCTCTCTCTCTCTATATATATATATATATATATATATATATATATATATATATATATATATATATATATATTCCTTTGAAGAATGTATGTGAGAAATACTTAGAAAAGTAAATAGATTTGTATGTAGCATTTATGGATCTGGAGAAAGCACATGATAGAGTTGATAGAGATGCTCTGTGGAAGGTATTAAGAATATATGGTGTGGGAGGCAAGTTGTTAGAAGCAGTGAAAAGTTTTTATCGAGGATGTAAGGCATGTGTACGTGTAGGAAGAGAGGAAAGTGATTGGTTCTCAGTGAATGTAGGTTTGCGGTAGGGGTGTGTGATGTCTCCATGGTTGTTTAATTTGTTTATGGATGGGGTTGTTAGGGAGGTAAATGCAAGAGTTTTGGAAAGAGGGGAAAGTATGAAGTCTGTTGGGGATGAGAGAGCTTGGGAAGTGAGTCAGTTGTTGTTCGCTGATGATACAGCGCTGGTGGCTGATTCACGTGAGAAACGGCAGAAGCTGGTGACTGAGTTTGGTAAAGTGTGTGAAAGAAGAAAGTTAAGAGTAAATGTGAATAAGAGCAAGGTTATTAGGTACAGTAGGGTTGAGGGTCAAGTCAATTGGGAGGTGAGTTTGAATGGAGAAAAACTGGAGGAAGTAAAGTGTTTTAGATATCTGGAAGTGGATCTGGCAGCGGATGGAACTATGGAAGCGGAAGTGGATCATAGGGTGGGGGACGGGGCGAAAATCCTGGGAGCCTTGAAGAATGTGTGGAAGTCGAGAACATTATCTCGGAAAGCAAAAATGGGTATGTTTGAAGGAATAGTGGTTCCAACAATGTTGTATGGTTGCGAGGCATGGGCTATGGATAGAGTTGTGCGCAGGGGGATGGATGTGCTGGTAATGAGATGTTTGAGGACAATGTGTGGTGTGAGGTGGTTTGATCGAGTAAGTAACGTAAGGGTAAGAGAGATGTGTGGAAATAAAAAGAGCGTGGTTGAGAGAGCAGAAGAGGGTGTTTTGAAATGGTTTGGGCACATGGAGAGAATGAGTGAGGAAAGATTGACCAAGAGGATATATGTGTCGGAGGTGGAGGGAACGAGGAGAAGTGGGAGACCAAATTGGAGGTGGAAAGATGGAGTGAAAAAGATTTTGTGTGATCGGGGCCTGAACATGCAGGAGGGTGAAAGGAGGGCAAGGAATAGAGTGAATTGGATCGATGTGGTATACCAAGGTTGACGTGCTGTCAGTGGATTGAATCAGGGCATGTGAAGCGTCTGGGGTAAACCATGGAAAGCTGTGTAGGTATGTATATTTGCGTGTGTGGACGTATGTATATACATGTGTATGGGGGTGGGTTGGGCCATTTCTTTCGTCTGTTTCCTTGCGGTACCTCGCAAACGCGGGAGACAGCGACAAAGCAAAAAAAAAAAAATATATATATATATATATATATATATTATATATATATATATATATATATATATATATATATATATATATATATATATATATATATATATATATATATATATATATGTGTACATATATATATATATATATATATATATATATATATATATATATATATATATATATATATATATATATATATATATATATATATATCCCCAGGGATACTTCCCACGTATTCCCTATGTGTCGCAGAAGGCGACTAGAAGGGGAGGGAGCGGGGGGCTGGAAATCGTCCCCTCTCGTTTTCTTTTAATTTTCCAAAAGAAGGAACAGAGAAGGGGGCTAGGTGAGGATGTTCCCTCAAAGGCCCAGTCCTCTGTTCTTGACGCTACCTGGCTGACGCAGGAAATGGCGAATAGTTTGAAATATATATATATATATATATATATATATATATATATATATATATATATATATATATATATATATATATATATATATATATATATATATATATATATTTTTTTTTTTTTTTTTTTTGCTTTGTCGCTGTCTCCCGCGTTTGCGAGGTAGCGCAAGGAAACAGACGAAAGAAATGGCCCAACCCACCCCCATACACATGTATATACATACGTCCACACACGCAAATATACATACCTACACAGCTTTCCATGGTTTACCCCAGACGCTTCACATGCCTTGATTCAATCCACTGACGGCACGTCAACCCCGGTATACCACATCGCTCCAATTCACTCTATTCCTTGCCCTCCTTTCACCCTCCTGCATGTTCAGGCCCCGATCACACAAAATCTTTTTCACTCCATCTTTCCACCTCCAATTTGGTCTCCCTCTTCTCCTCGTTCCCTCCACCTCCGACACATATATTCTCTTGGTCAATCTTTCCTCACTCATTCTCTCCATGTGCCCGAACCATTTCAAAACACCCTCTTCTGCTCTCTCAACCACGCTCTTTTTATTTCCACACATCTCTCTTACCCTTACGTTACTTACTCGATCAAACCACCTCACACAACATATTGTCCTCAAACATCTCATTTCCAGCACATCCATCCTCCTGCGCACAACTCTATCCATAGCCCACATCTCGCAACCATACAACATTGTTGGAACCACTATTCCTTCAAACATACCCATTTTTGCTCTCCGAGATAATGTTCTCGACTTCCACACATTCTTCAAGGCTCCCAGAATTTTCGCCCCCTCCCCCACCCTATGATCCACTTCCGCTTCCATGGTTCCATCCGCTGCCAGATCCACTCCTAGATATCTAAAACACTTCACTTCCTCCAGTTTTTCTCCATTCAAACTCACCTCCCAATTGACTTGACCCTCAACCCTACTGTACCTAATAACCTTGCTCTTATTCACATTTACTCTTAACTTTCTTCTTTCACACACTTTACCAAACTCAGTCACCAGCTACTGCAGTTTCTCACATGAATCAGCCACCAGCGCTGTATCATCAGCGAACAACAACTGACTCACTTCCCAAGCTCTCTCATCCCCAACAGACTTCATACTTGCCCCTCTCTCCAAAACTCTTGCATTCACCTCCCTAACAACCCCATCCATAAACAAATTAAACAACCATGGAGACATCACACACCCCTGCCGCAAACCTACATTCACTGAGAACCAATCACTTTCCTCTCTTCCTACACGTACACATGCTTTACATCCTCGATAAAAACTTTTCACTGCTTCTAACAACTTGCCTCCCACACCATATATTCTTAATACCTTCCACAGAGCATCTCTATCAACTCTATCATATGCCTTCTCCAGATCCATAAATGCTACATACAAATCCATTTGCTTTTCTAAGTATTTCTCACATACATTCTTCAAAGCAAACACCTGATCCACACATCCTCTACCACTTCTGAAACCACACTGCTCTTCCCCAATCTGATGCTCTGTACATGCCTTCACCCTCTCAATCAATATCCTCCCATATAATTTACCAGGAATACTCAACAAACTTATACCTCTGTAATTTGAGCATTCACTCTTATCCCCTTTGCCTTTGTACAATGGCACTATGCACGCATTCCGCCAATCCTCAGGCACCTCACCATGAGTCATACATACATTAAATAACCTTACCAACCAGTCAACAATACAGTCACCCCCTTTTTTAATAAATTCCACTGCAATACCATCCAAACCTGCTGCCTTGCCGGCTTTCATCTTCCGCAAAGCTTTTACTACCTCTTCTCTGTTTACCAAATCATTTTCCCTAACCCTCTCACTTTGCACACCACCTCGACCAAAACACCCTATATCTGCCACTCTATCATCAAACACATTCAACAAACCTTCAAAATACTCACTCCATCTCCTTCTCACATCACCACTACTTGTTATCACCTCCCCATTTGCGCCCTTCACTGAAGTTCCCATTTGCTCCCTTGTCTTACGCACTTTATTTACCTCCTTCCAGAACATCTTTTTATTCTCCCTAAAATTTAATGATACTCTCTCACCCCAACTCTCATTTGCCCTTTTTTCACCTCTTGCACCTTTCTCTTGACCTCCTGTCTCTTTCTTTTATACATCTCCCACTCAATTTCATTTTTTCCCTGCAAAAAT
The DNA here is from genome assembly GCF_036320965.1 of Panulirus ornatus. Lineage (NCBI taxonomy): Eukaryota > Metazoa > Arthropoda > Malacostraca > Decapoda > Palinuridae > Panulirus > Panulirus ornatus. The sequence goes on along the minus strand of NC_092253.1, from coordinate 25,906,351 downwards.
CGTCCAAATGCCTCTCTCTTCTCTTTCACTAATACTCTTACTTCTTCATCCCACCACTCACTACCCTTTCTAATCAACCCACCTCCCACTCTTCTCATGCCACAAGCATCTTTTGCGCAATCCATCACTGATTCCCTAAATACATCCCATTCCTCCCCCACTCCCCTTACTTCCATTGTTCTCACCTTTTTCCATTCTGTACTCAGTCTCTCCTGGTACTTCCTCACACAAGTCTCCTTCCCAAGCTCACTTACTCTCACCACCCTCTTCACCCTAACATTCACTCTTCTTTTCTGAAAACCCATACAAATCTTCACCTTAGCCTCCACAAGATAATGATCAGACATCCCTCCAGTTGCACCTCTCAGCACATTAACATCCAAAAGTCTCTCTTTCGCGCGCCTGTCAATTAACACGTAATCCAATAACGCTCTCTGGCCATCTCTCCTACTTACATAAGTATACTTATGTATATCTCACTTTTTAAACCAGGTATTCCCAATCATCAGTCCTTTTTCAGCACATAAATCTATATATATATATATATATATATATATATATATATATATATATATATATATATATATATATATATATATATATATATATATATATATATGAACATGCAGGAGGGTGAAAGGAGGGCAAGGAATAGAGTGAATTGGAGCGATGTGGTATACCGGGGTTGACGTGCTGTCAGTGGATTGAATCAAGGCATGTGAAGCGTCTGGGGTAAACCATGGAAAGCTGTGTAGGTATGTATATTTGCGTGTGTGGACGTATGTATATACATGTGTATGGGGGGGGGGCCATTTCTTTCGTCTGTTTCCTTGCGCTACCTCGCAAACGCGGGAGACAGCGACAAAGTATAGAAAAAAAAAATATATGGCATGTGTACGAGTTGGAAGAGAGGAAAGTGATTGGCTCTCTGTGGATGTCGGTTTGTGGCAGGGGTGCGTGATGTCTCCATGGTTGTTTAATTTGTTTATGGATGGGGTGGTTAGGGAGGTGAATGCAAAAGTTTTGGAGAGAGGGGCAAGTATGCAGTGTGTTGTGGATGAGAGGGCTTGGGAAGTGAGTCAGTTGTTGTTCGCTGATGATATTCGCTGGTTGCTGATTCAGGTGAGAAACTGCAGAAGCTGGTGACTGAGATTGGTCTATGACCTTGAAATACTGTCGATATTCAAGGTCATAGAATTTCGTAAACTTGAGTGTTGACATGACTTCAAGACCAAAGCCGTGATCCCGAATGCTGACAACATATGAAGATCAGAACCTTAACCCTGCTTGCTGACAATATCTTAGATGTACACGTTTATCATAGTGTGCTGACAGAAGGGTAGAACTTGAAACACTTAGTGCTGACGGTATTTCAAGGTCGATGTCTTGACCTATACTCATGATAGGAAAGCAGCACTCATTACGGTCAACAGTGACAAAGAGGCAGTGGCCATCGCTATCACCATGATAGCCAGTGATATAAAGCTGATTGTGCCGATATGTGCTTGATCAGTTGAGGCTTCTGTCATTACATACCTCTTGCTCGTGTGATGCTGTTATGCTTTGGACTACAAACAGTAACAGACTAGTAAATCGGTCCCATGCTGTTGGTGGAAGGCACCAGGAACACAGAGATTAGTGTGGTGAGTATATAGATACACTTAAGGAGAAATGTCTATAGACTCTTACCTGCGACTTAGAAGCGCCAATAATGTCAGACATGGAATTTAAGGCGAGGCTTTTGTTAAGTCTACAATAAACGTCCCTGTGACGTGTTTGCCTATAGTTAGACGTACCTGTGACGTGTTTGCCTATAGTTAGACGTACCTGTGACGTGTTTGCCTATAGTTAGACGTACCTGTGATGTGTTTGCCTATAGTTAGACGTAACTGTGACGTGTTTGCCTATAGTTAGACGTACTTGTGATGTGTTTGCCTATAGTTAGACGTACCTGTGACGTGTTTGCCTTTAGTTAGACGTACCTGTGACGTGTTTGCCTATAGTTAGACGTAACTGTGACGTGTCTGCCCATAGTTAAACGTACCTGTGACATGTCTGCCTATAGTTAAACGTACCTGTGACGTGTCTGCCTGTAGTCAAACGTACTTGTGATATGTCTTTAACGTACTGTAATTAGTTGAAGAAAATGTACACATGTATATACATACGCGTCCACACACGCAAATATAGATGCTACATACAAATCCATTTGCTTTTCTAAGTATTTCTCTCATACATTCTTCAAAGCAAACACCTGATCCACACATCCTCTACCACTTCTGAAACCACACTGCTCTTCCCAATCTGATGCTCTGTACATGCCTTCACCCTCTCAATCAATACCCTCCCATATAATTTATCAGGAATACTCAACAAACTTATACCTCTGTAATTTGAGCACTCACCTTTATCCCCTTTGCCTTTGTACAATGGCACTATGCACGCATTCCGCCAATCCTCAGGCACCTCACCATGAATCATACATACATTAAATAACCTTACCAACCAGTCAACAATACAGTCACCCCCTTTTTTAATAAATTCCACTGCAATACCATCCAAACCTGCTGCCTTGCCGGCTTTCATCCTCCGCAAAGCTTTTACTACCTCTTCTCTGTTTACCAAATCATTTTCCCTAACACTCTCACTTTGCACACCACCTCGACCAAAAGACCCTATATCTGCCACTCTATCATCAAACACATTCAACAAACCTTCAAAATACTCACTCCATCTCCTTCTCACATCACCACTACTTGTTATCACCTCCCCATTAGCCCCCTTCACTGGAGTTCCCATTTGCTCCCTTGTCTTACGCACTTTATTTACCTCCTTCCAGAACATATTTTTATTCTCCCTAAAATTTAATGATACTCTCTCACCCCAACTCTCATTTGCCCTCTTTTTCACCTCTTGCACCTTTCTCTTGACCTCCTGTCTCTTTCTTTTATACATCCCCCACTCATTTGCATTTTTCCCTGCAAAAATCGTCCAAATGCCTCTCTCTTCTCTTTCACTAATACTCTTACTTCTTCATCCCACCACTCACTACCCTTTCTAATCTGCCCACCTTCCACGATTCTCATGCCACAGGCATCTTTTGCGCAAGCTATCACTGCTCCCCTAAATACATCCCATTCCTCCCCTACTCCCCTTACATCCTTTGTTCTCACCTTTTTCCATTCTGTACTCAGTCTCTTCTGGTACTTCCTCACACAAATCTCCTTCCCAAGCTCACTTACTCTCACCACTCTTTTCACCACAACATTCTCTCTTCTTTTCTGAAAACCTCCACAAATCTTCACCTTCGCCTCTACAAGATAATGATCAGACATCCCTCCAGTTGCACCTCTCAACACATTAACATCCAAAAGTCTCTCTTTCGCGCGCCTATCAATTAACACGTAATCCAATAAAGCTCTCAAGCCATCTCTCCTACTTACATACGCATACTTATGTATATCTCTCTTTTTAAACCAGGTATTCCCAATCACTAGTCTTTTTTCAGCACATTAATCTACAAGCTCTTTACCATTTCCATTTACAACACTGAACACTTCATATACATCAATTATTCCCTCAACTGCCACATTCCTCACCTTTGCATTCAAATCACCCATCACTATAATCCGGTCTCGTGCATCAAAACACACTTACTCAGCTGCTCCCAAAACACTTGCCTCTCATGATCTTTCTTCTCATGCCCAGGTGCATATGCACCAATAATCACCCACCTCTCTCCATCAACTTTCAGTTTTACCCATATCAATCTAGAGTTTACTTTCTTACACTCTATCACATACTCCCACCACTCCGGTTTCAGGAGTAGTGCTACTCCTTCCCTTGCTCTTGTCCTCTCACTAACCCCTGACTTTACTCCCAAGACATTCCCAAACCACTCTTCCCTTTTACCCTTGAGCTTCGTTTCACTCAGAGCCAAAACATCCCGGTTCCTTTCCTCAAACATACTACCTATCTCTCCTTTTTTCTCATCTTGGTTACATCCACACACATTTAGACACCCCAATCTGAGCCTTCGAGGAGGAGGAGCACTCCCCGGGTGACTACCTCTTCTGTTTCCCCTTTTAAAAGTTAAAATACAAGGAGGGGAGGGTTTCTGGCCCCCCGTTTCCCGTCTCCCTTTAGTCGCCTTCTACGACACGTGAGGAATGCATGGGAAGTATTCTTTCTCCCCTACCCCCAGGGATTGGCAGAATGCTTGCATAGTGCCATTGTACAAAGGCAAAGGGGATAAAAGTGAGTGCTCAAATTACAGAGGTATAAGATTGTTGAGTATTCCTGGTAAATTATATGGGAGGGTATTGATTGAGAGGGTGAAGGCATGTATAGAGCATCAGATTGGGGAAGAGCAGTGTGGTTTCAGAAGTGGTAGAGGATGTGTGGACCAGGTGTTTGCTTTGAAGAATGTATGTGAGAAATACTTAGAAAAGCAAATGGATTTTTATGTCGCATTTATGCATCTGGAGAAGGCATATGATAGAGTTGACAGAGATGCTCTGTGGAAGGTATTAAGAATATACGGTGTGGGAGACAAGTTGTTAGAAGCAGTGAAAAGTTTTTATCGAGGATGTAAGGCATGTGTACGTGTAGGAAGAGGGGAAATTGATTGATTCCCAGTGAATGTAGGTTTGCGGCAGGGGTGTGTGATGTCTCCATGGTTGTTTGATTTGTTAATGGATGGGGTTGTCAGGGAGGTGAATGCAAGAGTTTTGGAGAAGAGGGGCAAGTATGCAGTCTGTTGTGGATGAAAGAGCTTGGGAAGTGAGTCAGTCGTTGTTCGCTGATGATACAGCGCTGGTGGCTGATTCATGTGAGAAACTGCAGAAGCTGGTGACTGAGTTTGGTAAAGCGTGTGAAAGAAGAAAGTAAATGTGAATAAGAGCAAGATTATTAGGTACAGTAGGGTTGAGGGACTAGTCAACTAGGAGGTAAGTCTGAATGGAGAAAAACTGGTAAAGTGTTTTAGATATATGGGAGTGGATTTGGCAGCGGATGGAACCATGAAAGCGGAAGTGAATCATGAGGTGGGGGAGGTGGCGAAAATTCTGGGAGCCTTGAAGAATGTGTGGAAGTCGAGAACATTATCTCGGAAAGCAAAAATGGGTATGTTTGAAGGAATAGTGGTTCCAACAACGTTATATGGTTGCGAGGCGTGGGCTATGGATAGAGTTGTGCGGAGAAGGGTGGATGTGCTGGAAATGAGATGTTTGAGGACAATATGTGGTGTGAGGTGGTTTGATCGAGTAAGTAATGATAGGGTAAGAGAGATGTGTGGTAATAAAGAGAGTGTGGTTGAGAGAGCAGAAGAGGGTGTTTTGAAATGGTTTGGTCACATGGAGAGAATGTGTGAGGAAAGATTGACCAAGAGGATATTTGTGTCAGAGGTGGAGGGAACGAGAAGTGGGAGACCGAATTGGAGGTGGAAAGATGGAGTGCAAAAGATTTTGAGTGATCGGGACTTGAACATGCAAGAGGGTGAAGGGCGTGCGAGGAATAGAGTGAATTGGAACGATGTGGTATACCGGGGTTGATGTGCTGTCAACGGATTGAATCAGGGCATGTGAAGTGTCTGGGGTAAACCATGGAAAGTTCTGTGGGGCCTGGATGTGGGAAGGGAGCTGTGGTTTCGGTGCATTATTACATGGCAGTTAGAGACTGAGTGTAAGCGAATGGGGCCTTCACATATATGAACAAAGTGCATATGAACGCGCACCTTCATAGAACATACAAATCTTCAACAGCCATGATCGAACCCGGGATCCCTATGCAACAGGCGGGAGCGCTACCGCTAGGCCATGATTGCCCCTAATAGGGAAACGACTATTCGAATACTATGTACTCGAATACCCTTCGTCTCACGTTGGTGAGAAAGGGGGTCTACACCGGTCATTTCCAACGGGGAAATGAAACACAATATATTCCCAAGTGCACTCTCGTGCAATAATCACATCATCAGGGGACATACAAGAAAAAAATATAACGGTCAGTTAATATACAAAGAAGGGACGTAGCAAGGACGCCATTTGGGAAACAAGTGACTATCCGAATGTACGTGCGTTTGAGTCTGGCAACAAGCATATCATAAGCTTATCATATGGACAAGAAGGGGAACTGTTTAAAAATTTTATCAATAATAAAGCTATCCAGTTTGATAGACCTTCACTAATTAAAAGCTTACAATTCTTCGCGTGTTTGATAATAGAAGATTCAAATGATATTTCTTGTGATACAGGAGTTAGAGTTGATAAGTGAGATAGTATTACTCCAGTCAGTACAATAACCATAATTTTTAACATGATTAAACAAGGCATTTGATTCTTGTCCTGTTCTTATACTATATTTACGTAGCTTAAGTCTAACAGAAAGATCCTTACCCGCTGCCCAATATGAACCTTATCACAATTACTTCCTGGCACTTTATACATGCATCCTGCAGAACTTTCTGTCGAGCTCCTGATTAAGATTTTCTTTATAGTATTGTTGTTGCTGAAGGAAACATTTACTTTAAAGGATTTAAGCAACATGGGAAGTAAAGTAAAATTATTATTAAAAGGGAGAACTAAAAGATTCTTGGTGTCAATGGGAGGTTTGGGTTCAGCTCAATGAAATGATTTCTTTGCCAACTTAAGGGGTTTATCAGTGAAAGAGCTAGGATACTTTAACTTGGACCCAATGAAATCTATCATAAACTCATCAACAATAAACTCTGGACCGCAATGCCCTAAGAGACATAGGCTGGAATGATGATTTAACTCTGTGTTGAGCTAAGTAATATTGGATATATGAGCATACATTGGTAGGTTTTCTGTATGTGGTAAACTTAAGTGAAGGGAGTGGGTGGGAGGTGGGATGTATTTAGGGGAGCAGTGGTGGCATGTGGAAGAGATGCACGTGGCATGCAAAAGATGAGAGGTGGGTGGATTAGAAAGGGGAGTGAGTGATGGGATGAAGAAGTAAAGTTGCTAGTGAAAGAGTAAAGAGAGGCATTTGGGCGATACTTACAGGGAAGAAACGCAAATGATTTGGAGATGTATAAGAGAAAGCGACAGGAGGTCAAAAGGAGGTGCAGGTAATTGAAAAAGAAGACAAATGAGAGTTGGGGCGAGAGAGTATCATTAAAATTTAGGAAGAATAAAAAGATGTTTTGGAAGAAGGTAAATAATGTGCGAAATACAAGAGAACAAATGGGAACATCGGTGAAGGGGACAAAAGGGCAAGTGATAACAGATAGTGATGAAGTAAGGAGATGTAGTGACTTTTGAAGGATCGCTAAATATGTTTGATGATAGAGTAGCAGATGTAGGGTGTTTTGGTCGGGATGATATGCGAAGTGGGAGTCACAGAGTGTGTTTGGTGAAGAGAGAAGAGGTAGTTAAAGCCTTGCGTAAGATGAAATATGGCAAGGCGACTGGAGTAGATGGTTATTGCAGTTGAATTTATTAAGGAAGGGGGTGACCATGTTGTTGATTGGTTTGGAAGGGTATTCAGTGTATGTATGGATCATGGAGTGCCTGAGGATTGGTAGAAAATATGTATAGTGCCATAGTATAAAGGAAAAGGGATAAAGGCTAGTGTTCAAACTACAGAGTTATAAGTCTATTGAGCATACCTGGTTAGTTGTATAGGAAGGTACTGATTGAGAGGGTGAAGGCATGTACAGAGCACCAGATTTGGGAGGACCACTGTGGTTTCAGAAGTAGTACAGTTTGTGTGGATCAGGTGTTTGTGAGAAATGATAAGAAAAAGAGATCGATTTGTATGCGGCATTCATAGATCTGGAGAAGGCATATGATAGGGTTGATAGAGATGCTTTGTGGAAGGTCTTAAGAATGTATGGTGTGAGAGGTAAAGTGCAAGAAGCAGTGAGAAGTTTTTACCAAGAATGTAAGGCATGTGTACGTGTAGGAAGAGAAGAGAGTGAATGGTTATCAGTGAAAGTGGTCTGCGGCAGGGGTGTGTGATGTCTCCATGGTTGTTTATTTTGTTTATGGATGAGGTGGTTAGGGAGGTAAATGCAAGAGTCTTGGAAAAATTGGCGAGTATGGAGTCTGTTGGGAATGAGAGGCCCTGGGAAGTGATTCAGTTGATGATACAGCACTAGTGGCTGATTCAAGTGAGAAACTGCATGAGTTGGTGACTGAGTTTGGAAGGGAGTGTGGACTGAGAAAGCTGAGAGCGGACGTGAATAAAGGCAAGATTATTAGGTTCAGCAGGGTTAAGGGCCAAATTAGTTGCGGTGTAAGTTTAAATGGAAAAAATGGGGGTAACTGAAGTGTTTTAGGTATCTGGGAGTGGGTGAAGGTTCTGCGAGCGATGAAGATCGTGTGCAAAACAGAACGTTATCTAGAAGGGAAAAAATGGGTATGCTTGAAGGATAGTAGTTCCAACAATGTTATATGGTTGTGAGGCGTGGGCTATAGATAGGGTTGTGCGGAGGAGGGTGGATGTGTTGGAAAAGAAATATTTGAGGACAATATGTGGTGTGAGGTGGTTTGATCGAGTAAGTAATGAAAGGGTAAGAGAGATGTGTGGTAATAAACAGTGTGGTTGAGAGAGCAGGAGAGGGTGTTTTGAAATGGTTTGGTCACATGGAGAGAATGAGTGAGGAAAGATTGACAAAGAGACATATGTGTCAGAGGTGGAGGGAACGAGGAGACCGAAACTGCAATAACATTGACAGAATGAAATGAGAGAAAAATATCAGTCGATACTTAACCCAGAATGAATGAGACCGTCCATTGGTGCCATTACAGTAGCCGATCTGCAGACGATGGAGTTATCAACGTGGCGGGTGTTGTGGGCGGTGGTAGCGCTGCTCGTGGTCTACTGCTGGAGGAAGTTGTCGTACTGGTCGTCGCGTGGTGTGCCATCCGTTCCTTTCTTGAGGACCATGTTGAAGAACAGTTTCAAGCTCATGATCAGAAAAATACCAGTTTGGAAACTAGAAAATGAGGTAAGATAAGTCCTTTCTCTTTGTGTCATCTACGAATTCGTCCTTTGGCTTTACTTCAATACTTTTTTTTTTCATTTCGTTTTAGACCTGGAAAATATTTCTCATGGGTTAGACATGATTTTGTTAATAAGCTCGGTGCCTTCCAAGCCCAGGTCCATCTTCATCTGTTTCTAAGAATCTTTTTGGCTAATTATTTTTTTTCCTGTGTACTAATCGCTAAATGTCAACATTTTTATCTCATTTATTTGTTTATTTATTTATTTATCTATCCATTTATTTTGGGGGAGAAAGACATATCTTAGAAATATCTGAGTCTCACTTGAAAAAAAAAAAATTCAAGTCTCGATTGTTTACAAATGACAGCCTACGGTGACACTGTGTTATCTTGTGTTCTCTCGGCAGATATATCACGAGTATGGCGGCTCGAACTATGTTGGTATGTACAGTATACAGCTGAAGCCGTCATTGATGGTCAGGGATCCTGACCTGGTGAAGCGCATCATGATCCAGGACTTCGACCACTTCCCCGACCGATTACTCATAGACACCACTGACAAGGACGATTACGTGAAGGAGATGCTGACGATGGTGAACGGCAGCCACTGGAAGAACCTCAGATGCATCATGTCGCCCACCTTCACATCGCGCAAGATGCGGCGCATGTATCCCCTGCTGACAGTCAAGGCCGATAGTCTTATGAAGCACTTCACTCACCTCCACCATACTGCCGCTTACGTCAACATGAAAGCTTCCTTTGCTCACTATGTCATGGACGTCATAGCTACTTGTGCCTTCGGTATCGACTGCAATACCATCGAAAATCAGAATGGAGAATTTTCTCGGAAAGCTGCCGAACTGTTCCAAACGAATGCCCGAGCGTTTATAAAGGGTTTTGCCCTCCTGTTTCTGCCCAAAATTGTCACCTCAGCACTGGGTATAAGATTGGCTTCTCCGGCCATGGACTTCTTCCGTGACGTGATTGTGGAAACGATCAAGTTGCGTGAGGGCCAGGCTCAGCGAGGAGACTTTCTGGATCTGATGCTGGAGCAGCGAGCCAACCAGACTAGCCTGAACCCCAAGTATCGTAAGTTTTGGCCTTCCTCTTATATAATAGCCTAGCCCACCACCAGGAAAATTCAGCAGACGACATAGGTTAGGTTAGCTTAATTTCCCACATTGTAATGACACCGCTGAACAGCTACTGGTGGTAGGGTTATTGAAATTCGGTCAAGGGGGAAAGAAGGTATCAGGAATAACTTTGTTATTATAACCGCTCGTACGGTAAGGGGAGGGTGTTCTGCAGTGGCGGAGCCACATCTCTTTAAAAATTGTATCCCTCTGTACACTGCCAGCCATTGTCGTACTTTTAAAACAGCTTTTTTTTTTTGTCATCTACTCAAGGAAGTTTTTCCTTCACTTGTTGGTATTACCTCTGGTTCTTCTTTCAATGCACCATATTATATATATATATATATATATATATATATATATATATATATATATATATATATATATATATATATATATTATCCCTGGGGATAGGGGAGAAAGAATACTTCCCACGTATTCCCTGCGTGTCGTAGAAGGCGACTAAAAGGGGAGGGAGCGGGGGGCTGGAAATCCTCCCCTCTCATTTTTTTTTAATTTTCCAAAAGAAGGAACAGAGAAGGGGGCCAGGTGAGGATATTCCCCCAACGGCCCAGTCCTCTGTTCTTAACGCTACCTCGCTAACGCGGGAAATGGCGAATAGTTTGAAAATAAAAAATAAATATATATATATATATATATATATATATATATATTAATTTATATATTTTGCTTTGTTTGTCTCCCGCGTTAGCGAGGTAGCGCAAGGAAACAGACGAAAGAATGGCCCAACCCACCCACATACACATGTATATACATACACATCCACACACGCAAATATACATACCTATACATCTCAACGTATACATATATATACACACACAGACATATACATATATACACATGCACATGATTCATACAGTCTGCCTTTAATCATTCCCATCGCCACCCCGCCACACATGAAAATAACCACCCCCTCCCCCTAAATGTGCACGAGGTAGCGCTAGGAAAAGACAACAAAGGCCCCATTCGTTCACATTCAGTCTCTAGCTGTCATGTAATAATACACTGAAACCACAGCTCCCTTTCCACATCCATGCCCCACAGAACTTTCCATGGTTTACCCCAGATGCTTCACATGCCCTGGTTCAATCCATTGACAGCACGTCGACCCCGGTATACCACATCATTCCAATTCCCTCTATTCCTTTCACGCCTTTCCCCCTCCTGCATGTTCAGGCCCCGATCACTCAAAATCTTTTTCACTCCATCTTTCCACCTCCAATATGGTCTCCCACTTCTCGTTCCCTCTATCTCTGACACATATATCCTCTTGGTCAATCTTTCCTCACTCATTCTCTCCATGTGACCAAACCATTTCAAAACACCCTCTTCTGCTCTCTCAACCACACTATTTTTATTACCACACATCTCTCTTACCCTATCATTACTTACTCGATCAAACCACCTCACACCACATATTGCCCTCAAACATCTCATTTCCAGCACATCCACCCTCCTTCGCACAACTCTATCTATAGCCCACGCCTCGCAACCATATAACATTGTTGGAACCACTGTTCCTTCAAACATACCCATTTTTGCTTTTCGAGATAATGTTCTCGACTTATACACATTCTTTAACGCTCCCAGAAATTTCGCCCCCTTCCCTCACCCTATGATTCACTTCCGCTTCCATAGTTCCATCCGCTGTCAAATCCACTCCCAGATATCTAAATCACTCCACTTCCTCCAGTTTTTCTCCATTCAAACTTACCTCCCACTTCACTTGTCCCTCAACAATACTGTACCGAATAACCTTGCTCTTGTTCACATTTACTCTCAACTTTCTTCTTTCACACACTTTACCAAACTTAGACACCAGCTTCTGCAGTTTCTCACACGAATCAGCCACCAGCGCTGTATAATCAGCGAACAACGACTGACTCACTTCCCAAGCTCTTTCATCCCCAACAGACTGCATACTTGCCCCTCTTTCCAAAACTCTTGCATTTACCTCCCTAACAACCCCATCCATAAACAAATTAAACAACCATGGAGACATCACACACCCCTGCCGCAAACCTACATTCACTGAGAACCAGTCACTTTCCTCTCTTTCTACACGTACACATGCCTCACATCTTCGATAAAAGCTTTTCACTGTTTCTAACAACTTGCCTCCAGCACCATATATTCTTAATACCTTCCACAGAGCATCTCTATCAACTCTATCCTATGCCTTCTCCAGATCCATAAATGCTACATACAAATCCATTTGCTTCTCTAAGTATTTCTCACATACATTCTTCAAAGCAAACACCTGATCCACACATCCTCTACCACTTCTGAAACCACACTGCTCTTCCCCAATCTGATGCTCTGTACATGCCTTCACCCTCTCAATCAATACCCTCCCTATAATCTCCCAGGAATGCTCAACAAACTTATACCTCTGTAATTTGAGCACTCACTCTTATCCCCTTTGCCTTTGTACAATGGCCCCATGCAAGTATTCCGCCAATCCTCAGGCACCTCACCATGAGTCATACATACATTAAATAACCTTACCAACCAGTCAACAATACAGTCACACCCGTTTTTAATAAATTCCACTGCAATGCCATCCAAACCCGCTGCCTTGCCGGCTTTCATCTTCCGCAAAACTTTTACTACTTATTCTCTGTTTACCAAATCATTTTCCCTAACCCTCTCACTTTGCACACCACCTCGACCAAAATACCCTATATCTGCCACTCTATCATCAAACACATTCAACAAACCTTCAAAATACTCACTCCATCTCCTTCTTACATCACCACTACTTGCTATCACCTCCCCACTTGCCCTCTCACTGAAGTTCCCATTTGTTGCCTTGTCTTACGCTCTTTATTTACCTCCTTCCAAAACATCTTTTTATTCTCCCTAAAATTTGATGATACTCTCACCCCACCTCTCATTTGTCCTCTTTTTCACCTCTCGCACCCTTCTCTTGACCTCCTGCCACTTTGTTTTATACATCTCCCACTCACTTACATTATTTCCCTGCAAAAATCATCCAAATGCCTCTCTCTTCTCTTTCACTAATAATCTTACTTCCTCCCACCACTCACTACCCTTTCTAATCTGCCTACCTCCTACGCTTCTCATGCCATAAGCATCTTTTGTGCTAGTCATCGCTGCTTCCCTAAATACATCCCATTTCTACCCCACTCCCCTTACGTCCTTTGTTCTCACCGTTTTCCATTCTGTAGTCAGTCTCTCCTGGTACTTCCTCGCACAAGTCTCCTTCCCAAGTTCACTTACTCTCACCACTCTTTTCACCCCAACATTCTCTCTTCTTTTCTAAAAACCTCTACAAATCTTCACCTTCGCCTCCACAAGATAATGACTAGACATCCCTCTGGTTGCACCTCTCAGCACATTAACATACAAAAGTCTCTCTTTCACGCGCCTATCAATTAACACGTAATCCAATAACGCTCTCTGGCCATCTCTCCTACTTACATGCGTATACTTATGTATATCTCGCTTTTTAAACCAGGTATTCCCAATCACCAGTCCTTTTTCAGCACATGAATCTACAAACTCTTCACCATTTCCATTTAAAACACTTTGTCGCTGTCTCCTGCGTTAGCGGGGTAGCGCAAGGAAACAGACGAAAAAATGGCCCAACCCACCCACATACACATGTATATACATACACGTCCACACACGGACATATACATACCTAAACATCTCAACGTATACATATATATACACACAGACATATACATATATACACATATACATAATTCATACTGTCTGCCCTTATTCATTACCGTCGCCACCCCGCCACACATGAAATGACAACCCCTTCCCCCGCATGTGCGCGAGGTAGCGCTAGAAAAGACAACAAAGGCCACATTCGTTCTCACTCAGTCTCTAGCTGTCATGTATAATGCACCGAAACCACAGCTTCACATGCCCTGGTTCAATCCATTGACAGCACGTCCACCCCGGTATACCACATCGTTCCAATTCAATCTATTCCTTGCACAACTTTCACCCACCTGCATGTTCAGGCCCCGATCACTCAAAATCTTTTTCACTCCGTCATTCCACCCCCAATTTGGTCTCCCACTTCTCCTCGTTCCCTCCACCTCTGACACATTATCCTCTTTTTCAATCTTGCCTCACTCATTCTCTCCATGTGACCAAACCATTTCAAAACACCCTCTTCTGCTCTCTCAACCACACTATTTTCATTACCACACATCTCTCATACCCTTTCATTACTTACTCGATCAGACCACCTCACACCACATATTGTCTTCAAACATCTCATTTCCAGCACATCCACCCTCCCCTGCACAACTCTATCTATAGCCCACGCCTCGCACCCATATAACATTGTTGGAACCTTTATTCCTTCAAACATACCTATTTTTGCTTTCCGAGATAGCGTTCTCACCAAACATACATTTTTCAACGCTCCCAGAACTTTCGCCCCCTCCCCCACCCTGCGACTCACTTCTTCCATGGTTCCATCCGCTGCCAAATCCACTCCCAGATATCTGAAACACTTCACTTCCTCCAGTTTTTCTCCATTCAAACCTACCTCCCAATGGACTTGTCCCTCAACCCTACTGTACCTAATAACCTTGCTCTTATTCACATTTACTCTCAACTTTCTTCTTTCTCACACTTTACCAAACTCAGTCACCAGCTTCTCTGCAGTTTCTCACTCGAATCAGCCACCAGCGCTGTATTATCAGCGAACAACAACTGACTCACTTCCCAAGCTCTCTCACCCACACAGACTGCATACTTGCCCCTCTCTCCAAAACTCATGCATTCACCTCCCAAACAATCCCATCCATAAACAAATTATACTGCCATGGAGACATCACATACCCCTGCCGCAAACCGACATTCACTGACAACCAATCACTTTCCATTCTTCGTACTCGTGCACATGCCTTACATCCTCGATAAAAACTTTTCACTACTTCTAACAACTTGCCTCCCACACCATATATTCTTAATACATTCCACAGAGCAACTCTATCAACTCTATCATATGCCTTTTCCAGATCCATAAATGCTACATACAAATCCATTTGCTTTTCTAAGTATTTCTCTCATACATTCTTCAAAGCAAACACCTGATCCACACATCCTCTACCGCTTCTGAAACCACACTGACCTTCCCCAATCTGATGCTCTGCACATGCCTTCACCCTCTCAGTCAATACCCTCCCATATGATTTCCCAGGGATACTCAACAAACTTATACCTATATGATTTGAACACTCACCTTTATCCCCTTTGCCTTTGTACAATGGCACTATGCAAGCATTCTTCAGGCACCTCACCATGAGTCATACATACAATTAGATAACCTTACCGACCAGTCAACGACACAATTACCCCTTATTTTCAATAAATTCCACTGCAGTACCATCCAAATTCGCTACCTTGCCGGCTTTCAGCTTCCAGAGAGCTTTTACTACCTCTTCTCTGTTTATCAAATCATTTTCCCTAACCCTCTCACTTTGCACACCACCTCGACCAAAACACCCTATATCTGCCACTTTATCATCACACACATTCAACAAACCTTCAAAATACTCACTCCATCTCCTTCTCACATCACCACTGCTTGTTATCACCTCCCCATTAGCCCCCTTCACTGAAGTTCCCAATAATTCCCTTGTCTTACACACTTAATTTACCTCCTTTCAAAACATCTTTTTACTCTCCCTAAAATTTGATGATACTCTCTCACCCCAACTCTCATTTGCCCTCTTTTTCACCTCTTGCACCTTTCTCTTGACCTCCTGCTTCTTTCTTTTATACATACCCCAGTCATTTGCATTATTTCCCTGCAAAATCGTTTAAGTGCCTCACTCTTCTCTTTCACTAATAATCTTACTTCTTCATTTCTCCACTTACTACCCTTTCTAATCTGCCCACCTCCCACGATTCTCATGCCACAAGCATCTTTTGCGCAAGCTATCACTGCTTCCCTAAATACATCCCATTCCTTCCCCACTCCCCTTACCTCCTTTGCTCTCACCTTTTTCCATTCTGCACTCAGTCTCTCCTGGTACTTCCTCACACATGTCTCCCTCCCAAGTTCACTTACTCTCACCACTCTCTTCACCCCCAACATTCTCTCTTCTTTTCTAAAACCCTCTACAAATCTATATATATTTATCTATATTTATTATACTTTGTCGCTGTCTCCCGCATTAGCGAGGTAGTGCAAGGAAACAGACGAAAGAATGGCCGAACCCACCAAAATACACATGTATATATGTAAACGCCCACTCATGCACATATACATACCTATACATTTCCACGTATACATACATATACATACACAGACATATACATAAATACAAATGTACATATTCATAGTTGCTGCCTTCATAAATTCCCGTCGCCACCCCGCCACACATTAAAAAAAAAAAAAAAATCCCCCGCACGAGGTAGCGCTAGGAATAGACAAGAAAGGCCACATTCGTTCACACTCAGTCTCTAGTTGTCATGTCTAATGCACCGAAACCACAGCTCCCTTTCCACATCCAGGCCCCACAAAACTTTCCATGGTTTACCCAAGACGTTTCACATGCCCTGGTTCAATCCATTGACAGCACGTCCACCCCGGTATACCACATCGTTCCAATTCACTCTATTCCGTGCACGCCTTTCACCTTCCTGCATGTTCAGGCCCCGATCGCTCAAAATCTGTTTCATTCTATCCTTCCACCTCCAATTTGGTCTCCCACTTCTTGTTCCCTCCATCTCTGACACATACATCCTCTTTGCCAACCTTTCCTCACTCATTCCCTTCATATGTCCAATCCATTTCAACACACTCTCTTCTGCTCTCTCAACCACACTCTTTTAATTTCCACACATTTCTCTTACTCTTTCATTACTTACTCGATCAAACCACCTCACACCACATTCTTCTCAAACATTTCATATCCAACACATCTACCCCCTCTTCCTCCGTACAACCATATCTATAGCCCATGCATCGCAACCATATAACATTGTTGGAACCACTATTCCTTCAAACATACTCATTTTTGCTCTTCGAGATAACGTTCTCTCTTTTCATACATTCTTTATCGCTCCCAGAATCTTCGCCCCCTCCCACAACCTGTGACTTACTTCCGCAGATTAGAAAGGGTAGTGAGTGGTGAGATGAAGAAGTAAACATGTTAGTGAAAGAGAAAAGAGAGGCGTTTGGACGACACTTACAAGGAAGGAGTGCAAATGACTGGGAGATATATAAAAGAAAGCGGCAGGAGGTCAAGAGGAAAGTGCAAGGGTTGAATAAGGGCAAATGGGAGCTGGGGTGAGAGAGTATCATTGAACCTTAGGGAGGATATAATGATGTTTCGGAAGGAGGTAAATAAAGTGCATAAGACAAGAGAACAAATGGCAACATTGGTTAAGGGGGCAAGGGGGGGGGGGGATAACAGGTAGTGATGGAAGTGAGAAAATGGAGTATTTTGAAGGTTTGTTGAATGTGTTTGATGATAGAGTGGCAGATATAGGGTGTTTTGGTCGGGATGGTGTGCGAAGTGAGAGGGTCAGGGAAAATTGTTTGGTTAAGAGAGAAGAGGTAGTGTAAGCTTTGCGGAAGATGAAATCCATCAAGGCAGTGGGTTCGGATGGTATTGCAGTTGCATTTATTGAGACAGGTGATGACTGTTGGTGATTGGTTGCTAAGGATATTCAGTGTGTATGAATCATGGTGAAGTGCCTGTGGATTGACGGAATTCATGCATAGTGCCATTGTACAAAGGCAAAGGGGATAAGGTTAATTGTTCAAACTACAGACGCATAATTTTGTTGAGTATTTCTGGGAAATTATATGGGAGGGTATTGATTGAGAGGGTAAAGGCATGTATAGAGCATCAGATTGGGGGAGAGCAGTGTGGTTTCAGAAGTGGTAGAGGATGTGTGGATCAGGTGTTTGCTTTGAAGAATGTATGTGAGAAATACTTAGAAAAGCAAATTTATTTGTATGTAGCATTTATGGATCTGGAGAAGGCATATGATAGGGTTGATAGAGATGCTCTGTGGAAGGTATCAAGAGTATATGGTGTAGGAGGTAAGCTGCTAGAAGCAGAGAAATGTTTTTACCAAGGATGTAAGGCATGTGCACTAGTAGGAAAAGAGGAAAGTGATTGGTTCCCAGTGAATGTCGGTCTGCGGCAGGAGTGTGTGATGCCCCCATGGCTGTTTGTTTATTGATGAGGTGTTTAGGAAGGTGGATGCAAGAGCTTTGGAGAGAGGGGCAAGTATGCAGTCTGTTGTGGATGAGAGGGCCTGGGAAGTGAGTCAGTTGTTCGCCGATGATACAGCGCTGGTGGCTGATTCGAGTGAGAAACTGCAGAAGTTGGTGGCTGAGTTTGGAAAAGTGTGAAAGGAGAAAGTTGAGAGTAAATGTGAATAAGTACAAGGTTTTTAGGTTCAGCAGGGTTGAGGGACAACTTAGTTGGGATGTAAGTTTGAATTGGAAAAAAACATGGAAGTGAAGTATTTTAGATATCTGGGTGCGGACTAGCAGCGAATGAAGCCATAGAAGCGGAAGTGAGTATATGCTTATTGTTCACATGAGAAATAAGCTAATGCTTCACTTATCGTAAGACTTCATGAGTAAGTACATGATTTCCATAGAGTGCTGGAGGTCATGTGATGTGGTAACTGTCCTCTCCCCTCCTCCTCCAGCCCTGAAGGACGTGACCATCGTGGCTCAATCCGTCATCTTCCTGGTGGTGGGTCACGAGACGACGGCCAACATGCTCGCCTTCACCACTTTTCTCTTGGCCAAACACCCGCACCAGCAGCGCCGCCTCCGTGAGGAGCTGCGCGCCCTCCTCAAGGAACATGGTTCCCTCTCTTACCAGACTGTCATGGAGGCCCCATTCCTGGACGCTTGTATATCAGGTAATGAACCATATCCCAGCCTAACCTGTTCCATATTCCCGTGCAACCTGTTCCATAGCCCCGTCTAAACTATTCAGTATCCCCGCCTAACCTGTTCCATATCCCTGACAATCCTTTTCCGCATCCCCGCTTAGCCTGTTCCATATCTGTCTAACCTGTTCCATATCCTCGCCTAACATTTTCCATATCGGCATCTAACTTGTACCATATCCCGGCCTAACCTGTTTCAAATCCCTGTCTAACCTGTTCCATGTTCCCGGCTGACCTGTTCCACATTCCCGGCTGACCTGTTCCATATCCCCATCTAACCAGTTTCGTATCTCCGTCTAACCCATTTCATATCCCCATCTAGCTACTCCATGTTTACATCTAACCTCTTCCATATCCCTGTGTAACCTGTTCTGTATCCACATCTAACCTGTGCCATATCCTCGTCAATCCTGTTCCATATCCCCGTCAATCCTGTTTCATATCCCCGTCTATCCTGTTCCATATTCCCATCTGATAACCTCTCTCATATCCCTACCCACACTATTCCATATCGACGTATAGCCTATTCCAAATCCTCGTCTTCCCTGTTTGTCTCCTGTGTACTGTCTGTGGACATACGTCTTTTCCTACACACATACACACATACACTTACACACACACACACCTAGCATATGCCGGGAGTGATGAATGGTAATAACATATGTTTACACAATGTTAAGAAACTGTTGGGAAAGACATAGTCTCTCCCCTTAGCATTCAAATGTTAATCAAAGATTGTAATCACAAGTGGAGAGTGAGAGAGTTCTGTGGCTCCTCTTGGGTATGTGAAACTACCTCGAAGTCATAGTGGTTATGAGTTGTTGATTTTAGGGGTACGGCCAACAGGTTTTAGCGTTACCATGCTAGGCTGCCACTTGTGTCACACCCCAACCTAACGCAAATATTGAAGTAAAGCCAGTTAAGACTAACTCCTTCAAGAAACAGATCATAAGGTTGTAAATATACGGAGAGAGAGAGAGAGAGAGAGAGAGAGAGAGAGAGAGAGAGAGGGGGGGGGGGGGGAATTTTGGGGTTCCCATGTTACTGTAATAAGAAACAGATCACCAGGAAGCTTCTTACCTTTTACAGAGTCGCTGAGGCTTCACCCACCGCTGGTGACCACTTTGCGGGAGTGTAGGAAGGACTACATGTGAGTATAGGGTTATCCAGTCAAGTACTGATACAGTTATGGCCTTACCACTTCAGTCATGACGTAAGGCAGTTATACATTGAAGTATTACATATATGACACAATGGACTACGGCTTTCATGCACGCTGGTCTGTTCAGTGTTGTCTTTGGAAATGTCACATTCCATCCTTGCTTAAGCTGTAGACATTCTTTGGCAATTGTTTGCACAGAATGCACGCGCTCACTGCAACAGTATTCTATCTTTTTCCATCATATCGATATTTTTTTTATTTCTTTATGCCGGAAGCCTTAATCACAAACAAATGTCTGCGTATTGGCCAGGTCTTGGAATATGAAAGGGTTCAAAAGAGGTAGTTTCTTGTTTTGGTGGACTGGAAAATCTCTTTTAAGTCACGTTGTAGGTGTCAGGAAAGACGTCACACGTTAAGGGCAACAAAACCATAGCAGCGTAGGGACCAAACCTGAGTTGTGTTTTTTTTTTCTAATGGCGACTCCGTAATCATGTGACGCAGTAGCTTACCGAGTAATTCCGTCGTATAAGAAAAAGCGGGGACACAAGGAGCCAGCTCTCGGGAGCAGAAAACCAAAGTAATATTTATTGAAGAGGGAAAGATAACCAACACTACGACGGTGTAAGGAAGGTGGGTCCAGTTGCTAGCTTCGACTGGAGTTGATTAGCTAGGCTTCTTTAGGGTCGACTCTAAAATAATGTATCTATAGCTAGAACCTCCAGAGATGTGATAGCCGTGCTCCATACAAGGTTGGGTCAGTCGTTTCTGTAATTGTAGCAGATGTAAAAAAGGGAAAAAAAAGCATCAGCAGAATTAATCACGTTTACGCTTGATGAGAGAGGGAGCAGAGAGAGGTCTCTTCCCCCAGGATCCTGTGAGGGGGCTAGGCCTCTCGCTTATTATCAAATCTTCGTTATTATTATATATTTATTTTGCTTTGTCGCTGTCTCCCGCGTCTGCGAATTAGCGCAAGGAAACAGACGAAAGAAATGGCCCAACCCACCCCCATACAAATGCACATACATACACGTCCACACACGCAAACATACACACCCATACATCCCAACGTACACACATACACAGACACATATATACACATGCACACAATTCACACTGTCTGCCCCTACTCATTCCCATCGCCACCCCGCCACACATGGAATAACATCCCCCTCCCCCCTCATGTGTGCGAGGTAGCGCTAGGAAAAGACAACAAAGGCCCCATTCGTTCACACTCAGTCTCCAGCTGTCATGCAATAATGCCCGAAACCACAGCTCCCCTTCCACATCCAGGCCCCACAGAACCTTCCATGGTTTACCCCAGACGCTCCACACGCCCTGATTCAATCCACTGACAGCACGTCGACCCCGGTATACCACATCGATCCAATTCACTCTATTCCTTGCCCGCCTTTCACCCTCCTGCATGCTCAGGCCCCGATCACTCAAAATCTTTTTCACTCCATCTTTCCACCTCCAATTTGGTCTCCCACTTCTCCTCGTTCCTTCCACCTCCGACACATATATCCTCTTGGTCAACCTTTCCTCACTCATTCACTCCATGTGACAATCCACCACGTCACTGGACGCCTCTGAGCGGCAGCCCTCGAACCTTGAGCTCAGATAAGTAGTGTAAGTTGAGCATTAACAGCCGAGATGTTTTATTTTATATTGTCCTTATAACTAAGAGCTACGCATGCCAGGCACGTTAATGCATCAGTAGAATCCTAATGTACTTACGATGATGATAATGAGTCGTCCGCTTAATAGAGGTTAGTCCGACCTTACGCAGCACAACTAATTTTCAACCAATATACATTAGAATTCTTTTACATTGTGGGAGCGTGAGCCGAAATTGCATCATGATGATAATGACCAATAGCTTCCTGGGCAATGAATTTGAACTCATTCCATGTCAAACACCACCATTATTTTCGTGGAAAAATAGGTACATCTGACTTGCATTATCTGCGCGGTAGTGTGTGCGTAGGAAATCAATCCTTAATATTATAATGTACGTTCCAGGCCAACAGATCTTATTTTATAGAAAATTTCTAGTTTCAGTATATGTGGTAATTCTTAGCGATCTTAGATTCTTTTTGTATCACTTCATGTCATTGGTGATAACTGATAACCTGAGTATCTTTTTGACAGTGAAAATTAAATGTCTTCCATTTATCTCTATAATCTTGACAGAGTAGTTACACTTTGAATTCCCAGTTCCTAAGTTTTTTATTTCCAGATCCAGTTTTTCTCTATCTCATGAAAAAATAGAAATTGGTGTTTACATAAACATTTTCTTTGTGGATTTCATAATCATTGCATTAAAAGTTATTTGTAAATGTAATCATAATAGCAACGAAACGGTATTAGTGTGATTGGATTCTAAAAGGAGTAGGAAAGCCGTATAATGGTAGGATTGTTTGATGTTTTGGAAGACGATACTGAAATGTCGACTAAATTTGTAGACAAAGTTAGGAAGTTGATTGTCTCTCGTGTCTTTCAGTCTGCCAGGCACTAACGTAGAAATCAAGAAGGGTCATCGGGTGAGCTTGCCCATCTGGTGTCTCCAGCATGACCCTCGCTACTGGTCCAACCCAGAGGAA
The DNA here is from genome assembly GCF_036320965.1 of Panulirus ornatus. Lineage (NCBI taxonomy): Eukaryota > Metazoa > Arthropoda > Malacostraca > Decapoda > Palinuridae > Panulirus > Panulirus ornatus. The sequence goes on along the minus strand of NC_092253.1, from coordinate 25,883,541 downwards.
TTTTGCCCTGACCGTTTCCTGCCCGAGAATAAACCCAGTATCATACATGGGACTTACCTGCCCTTTGGTCTAGGTCCCAGGAATTGCATCGGTGAGTTTAGGACTTGTCTGCCGTTTGGTCTGGATTCCAGGAACTGTATTAATTAGTCTTAGATCTTCTGCCATCTGGTCAAGGTTCCAGGAATTGAATGGACGAGTTGAGGACCTGTCTCCCCTGTAGGCTTCATTCCACGAGCTATATGACAGTGTCTTGGACCTGTGTCTAAATCGATCGTAACGGTAAGCACTGCCTCAAGTCCAGAGGACCTGTCTGATGTTTAGTCCTGGTTGATTCTGTAAGCATTTTGTTGGTCTTTTGTATAAGATCTATATCAGTATATCTGTCGGTTGAGTCCTGGTTCATGCCTGCCCTGTGTTCCAGGACGTGACAGGGATGTGCACTCACGTGAGCTTTCAGTATTTAAGGACTTTTGTAGTTGTCAAGTGTCAGCTTGCGGATGTATCAACACCATTGATACGATGAACAGACTCCTACCCAGAAGATAACCACCTTACTGCGCTTGGTTACACGTCACGGGCCTGTTATGGTAGATAGGGAAAATATTCTATATTAATATTCTTACAGCAGGAGAGGCAATGTACTGAAGATGTAAAGAAAAATGTTTAGATTCATAATTTTTTTTTTTTTTTTACAAGAGAGGTATTACAAGACTCACCATTGTGCCAAGTGTTCGAAAACGTATATATTTTTACCTCAAAGTTCATATGTAGAAGCAGGCTAATTTAACATTGGTGCACCTCTGCGAAACTAAGGGATAAATACCTTGTTTACCGCAGATTATATCAATTAATTAAGTATTGGATGGGGTAAACAAACCTTTCAGGTAGCCATGTGAACATTAGGTTATAGGTAAAGATGTGAAGACTAGGCTATCAGTTGCTCGTCGTTATGTTGGGTTGGGATGACTAACTGAGATGTTTCCCCTGGCAGGGATGCGCTTCGCCCTGATGGAATCCAAGCTGGTGCTGGCCAGGACCGTGTTGGAGTTTGAGATGAGTCTAGCGCCTGGCCACGAGGAACTCGACCTCTCCATTGTCACCATGAAGCCCAAGGACGACTTAAAGCTCATCCTCACTCCCATTCCCGAGGACGACTAGCACACTCCTGGGTCAGGTTAGTCAAGGTTAGGAGGTCCGTGGGCACTCCTGAACCCTTGGTCACCCTTGTGAATCAGACTACACATACTACCACAATTATCGCTTTCAGTGTCGTTCCTTGAATATATGTATATAAATATTACCTAGAAGTAAGCAATCTCTTCAAGGCAAGGGGAGCAAGAATACTTCCCACGTATTCCCTGCATGTCGTAGAAGGCGACTAAAAGGGAAGGGAGCGGGAGGTTGGAAAACTTCCCCTCTCTTTTTTTTTTTTTTTTCTTTTTCCCAAAGGAAGGAACAGAGAAGGGGGCCGGGTGAGGATGTTTCCTCAGAGGCCCAGTCCTCTGTTCTTAACGCTACCTTGCTGAGGCGGGAAATGGCGAATAGTATAAAAAAAAATATATATATATATATATATATATATATATATATATATATATATATATATATATATATATATATATATATATATATATATATGAAGAAGGTGGTGAGAGGGTGGTGTGAGTAAGTGAGCTTGGGAAGGAGACTTGTGTGAGGAAGTACCAGGAGAGACTGAGTACAGAATGGAAAAAGGTGAGAACAATGGAAGTAAGGGGAGTGGGGGAGGAATGGGATGTGTTTAGGGAATCAGTGATGGATTGCGCAAAAGATGCTTGTGGCATGAGAAGAGTGGGAGGCGGGTTGATTAGAAAGGGTAGTGAGTGATGGGATGAAGAAGTAAGATTATTAGTGAAAGAGAAGAGAGAGGCATTTGGACGATTTTTGCAGGGAAAAAATGCAATTGAGTGGGAGATGTATAAAAGAAAGAGACAGGAGGTCAAGAGAAAGGTGCAAGAGGTGAAAAAGACGGCAAATGAGAGTTGGGGTGAGAGAGTATCATTATATTTTAGGGAGAATAAAAAGATGTTCCGGAAGGAGGTAAATAAAGTGCGTAAGACAAGGGAGCAAATGGGAACTTCAGTGAAGGGCGCAAATGGGGAGGTGATAACAAGTAGTGGTGATGTGAGAAGGAGATGGAGTGAGTATTTTGAAGGTTTGTTGAATGTGTTTGATGATAGAGTGGCAGATATAGGGTGTTTTGGTCGAGGAGGTGTGCAAAGTGAGAGGGTTAGAGAAAATGATTTGGTAAACAGAGAAGAGGTAGTAAAAGCTTTGCGGAAGATGAAAGCCGGCAAGGCAGCAGGTTTGGATGGTATTGCAGTGGAATTTATTAAAAAAGGGGGTGACTGTATTATTGACTGGTTGGTAAGGTTATTTAATGTATGTATGACTCATGGTGAGGTGCCTGAGGATTGGCGGAATGCGTGCATAGTGCCTTTGTACAAAGGCAAAGGGGATAAGAGTGAGTGCTCAAATTACAGAGGTATAAGTTTGTTGAGTATTCCTGGTAAATTATATGGGAGGGTATTGATTGAGAGGGTGAAGGCATGTACAGAGCATCAGATTGGGGAAGAGCAGTGTGGTTTCAGAAGTGGTAGAGGATGTGTGGATCAGGTGTTTGCTTTGAAGAATGTATGTGAGAAATACTTAGAAAAGCAAATGGATTTGTATGTAGCGTTTATGGATCTGGAGAAGGCATATGATAGAGTTGATAGAGATGCTCTGTGGAAGGTATTAAGAATATATGGTGTGGGAGGCAAGTTGTTGGAAGCAGTGAAAAGTTTTTATCGAGGATGTAAGGCATGTGTACGTGTAGGAAGAGAGGAAAGTGATTGGTTCTCAGTGAATGTAGGTTTGCGGCAGGGGTGTGTGATGTCTCCATGGTTGTTTAATTTGTTTATGGATGGGGTTGTTAGGGAGGTGAATGCAAGAGTTTTGGAAAGAGGGGCAAGTATGAAGTCTGTTGGGGATGAGAGAGCTTGGGAAGTGAGTCAGTTGTTGTTCGCTGATGATACAGCGCTGGTGGCTGATTCATGTGAGAAACTGCAGAAGCTTGTGACTGAGTTTGGTAGAGTGTGTGAAAGAAGAAAGTTAAGAGTAAATGTGAATAAGAGCAAGGTAATTAGGTACAGTAGGGTTGAGGGTCAAGTCAATTGGGAGGTGAGTTTGAATGGAGAAAAACTGGAGGAAGTGAAGTGTTTTAGATATCTGGGAGTGGATCTGGCAGCGGATGGAACCATGGAAGCGGAAGTGGATCATAGGGTGGGGGAGGGGGCGAAAATCCTGGGGGCCTTGAAGAATGTGTGGAAGTCGAGAACATTATCTCGGAAAGCAAAAATGGGTATGTTTGAAGGAATAGTGGTTCCAACAATGTTGTATGGTTGCGAGGCGTGGGCTATGGATAGAGTTGTGCGCAAGAGGATGGATGTGCTGGAAATGAGATGTTTGAGGACAATGTGTGGTGTGAGGTGGTTTGATCGAGTGAGTAACGTAAGGGTAAGAGAGATGTGTGGAAATAAAAAGAGCGTGGTTGAGAGAGCAGAAGAGGGTGTTTTGAAGTGGTTTGGGCACATGGAGAGGATGAGTGAGGAAAGATTGACCAAGAGGATATATGTGTCGGAGGTGGAGGGAACAAGGAGAAGAGGGAGACCAAATTGGAGGTGGAAAGATGGAGTGAAAAAGATTTTGTGTGATCGGGGCCTGAACATGCAGGAGGGTGAAAGGAGGGCAAGGAATAGAGTGAATTGGAGCGATGTGGTGTAACGGGGTTGACGTGCTGTCAGTGGATTGAAGCAGGGCATGTGAAGCGTCTGGGGTAAACCATAGAAAGCTGTGTAGGTATGTATATTTGCGTGTGTGGACGTATGTATATACATGTGTATGGGGGGGGTTGGGCCATTTCTTTCGTCTGTTTCCTTGCGCTACCTCGCAAACGCGGGAGACAGCGACAAAGTATAATAAAAGAAATAAAAATAATATATATATATATATATATATATATATATATATATATATATATATATATATATATATATATATATATATATATATATATATATTGGAAAGGATCACAATTTTGCGCGTGATCAAGATATTCCTATGAGTCCACGGACAAAATGAAACACGAAAAGTTCCCAAGTGCACTTTCGTGTAATAATCACATCATCAGGGGAGACACAAGAGAGAAATATAAGTCAGTTGATATACATCGAAGGGACAAAGCTAGGACGCCATTTGGTAAACATGCGATTATCTTGAACAATGGATTGTCAATGGATTAGACCAGGGCATTTGAAGCGTCTGGGGTAAACCATGGAAAGTTTTGTGGGGCCTGGTTGTGGAAAGGGAACTGTGGTTTCGGTGCATTATACATGACAGTTAGAGACTGAGTGTGAACGAATGTGGCCTTTGTTGTCTTTTCCTAGCACTACCTCGCACACATGCGGGGGGAGGGGTTGTCTTTTCATGTGTGGCGGGGTGGTGATGGGAATGGATAAGAGCAGACAGTATGAATTATGTACATGTGTATATATGTATAGGTCTGTGTGTGTGTATATATATATATATATATATATATATATATATATATATATATATATATATATACGTTGAGATGTATAGGTATGTATATGTGCGTGTGTGGACGTGTATGTATATACATGTGTATGTGGGTGAGTTGGGCCGTTCTTTCGTCTGTTTCCTTGCGCTACCTCGTAACGCGGGAGACAGCGACAAAGAATAATGAATATGAAATAAGTATATATATATATATATATATATATATATATATATATATATATATATATATATATATATATATATATATATATATATATATATACGTTGAGATGTATAGGTATGTATATGTGCGTGTGTGGACGTGTATGTATATACATGTGTATGTGGGTGAGTTGGGCCATTCTTTCGTCTGCTTCCTTGCGCTACCTCGTAACGCGGGAGACAGCGACAAAGAATAATGAATATGAAATAAGTATATTTTTTTTTTTTTTTTTTTTTTTTGCTTTGTCGCTGTCTCCCGCGTTTGCGAGGTAGCGCAAGGAAACAGACGAAAGAAATGGCCCAACCCACCCCCATACACATGCCTTGATTCAATCCACTGACAGCACGTCAACCCCGGTATACCACATCGCTCCAATTCACTCTATTCTTTGCCCTCCTTTCACCCTCCTGCATGTTCAGGCCCCGATCACACAAAATCTTTTTCATTCCATCTTTCCACCTCCAATTTGGTCTCCCTCTTCTCCTCGTTCCCTCCACCTCCGACACATATATCCTCTTGGTCAATCTTTCCTCACTCATTCTCTCCATGTGCCCAAACCACTTCAAAACACCCTCTTCTGCTCTCTCAACCACGCTCTTTTTATTTCCACACATCTCTCTTACCCTTACGTTACTCACTCGATCAAACCACCTCACACCTCACATTGTCCTCAAACACCTCATTTCCAGCACATCCATCCTCCTGCGCACAACTCTATCCATAGCCCACGCCTCGCAACCATACAACATTGTTGGAACCACTATTCCTTCAAACATACCCATTTTTGCTTTCCGAGATAATGTTCTCGACTTCCACACATTCTTCAAGGCCCCCAGAATTTTCGCCCCCTCCCCCACCCTATGATCCACTTCCGCTTCCATGGTTCCATCCGCTGCCAGATCCACTCCCAGATATCTAAAACACTTCACTTCCTCCAGTTTTTCTCCATTCAAACTCACCTCCCAATTGACTTGACCCTCAACCCTACTGTACCTAATAACCTTGCTCTTATTCACATTTACTCTTAACTTTCTTCTTCCACACACTTTACCAAACTCAGTCACCAGCTTCTGTAGTTTCTCACATGAATCAGCCACCAGTGCTGTATCATCAGCGAACAACAACTGACTCACTTCCCAAGCTCTCTCATCCCCAACAGACTTCATACTTGCCCCTCTTTCCAAAACTATATATATATATATATATATATATATATATATATATATATATATATATATATATATATATATATATATATATATATATATATATATATATATATATAGTGGCAGATATAGGGTGTTTTGGTCGAGGTGGTGTGCAAAGTGAGAGGGTTAGGGAAAATGATTTGGTAAACAGAGAAGAGGTAGTAAAAGCTTTGCGGAAGATGAAAGCCGGCAAGGCAGCAGGTTTGGATGGTATTGCAGTGGAATTTATTAAAAAAGGGGGTGACTGTATTGTTGACTGGTTGGTAAGGTTATTTAATGTATGTATGACTCATGGTGAGGTGCCTGAGGATTGGCGGAATGCGTGCATAGTGCCATTGTACAAAGGCAAAGGGGATAAGAGTGAGTGCTCAAATTACAGAGGTATAAGTTTGTTGAGTATTCCTGGTAAATTATATGGGAGGGTATTGATTGAGAGGGTGAAGGCATGTACAGAGCATCAGATTGGGGAAGAGCAGTGCGGTTTCAGAAGTGGTAGAGGATGTGTGGATCAGGTGTTTGCTTTGAAGAATGTATGTGAGAAATACTTAGAAAAGCAAATGGATTTGTATGTAGCATTTATGGATCTGGAGAAGGCATATGATAGAGTTGATAGAGATGCTCTGTGGAAGGTATTAAGAATATATGGTGTGGGAGGCAAGTTGTTAGAAGCAGTGAAAAGTTTTTATCGAGGATGTAAGGCATGTGTACGTGTAGGAAGAGAGGAAAGTGATTGGTTCTCAGTGAATGTAGGTTTGCGGCAGGGGTGTGTGATGTCTCCATGGTTGTTTAATTTGTTTATGGATGGGGTTGTTAGGGAGGTAAATGCAAGAGTCCTGGAAAGAGGGGCAAGTATGAAGTCTGTTGGGGATGAGAGAGCTTGGGAAGTGAGTCAGTTGTTGTTCGCTGATGATACAGCACTGGTGGCTGATTCATGTGAGAAACTGCAGAAGCTGGTGACTGAGTTTGGTAAAGTGTGTGGAAGAAGAAAGTTAAGAGTAAATGGGAATAAGAGCAAGGTTATTAGGTACAGTAGGGGTGAGGGTCAAGTCAATTGGGAGGTGAGTTTGAATGGAGAAAAACTGGAGGAAGTGAAGTGTTTTAGATATCTGGGAGTGGATCTGGCAGCGGATGGAACCATGGAAGCGGAAGTGGATCATAGGGTGGGGGAGGGGGCGAAAATTTTGGGAGCCTTGAAAAATGTGTGGAAGTCGAGAACATTATCTCGGAAAGCAAAAATGGGTATGTTTGAAGGAATAGTGGTTCCAACAATGTTGTATGGTTGCGAGGCGTGGGCTATGGATAGAGATGTGCGCAGGAGGATGGATGTGCTGGAAATGAGATGTTTGAGGACAATGTGTGGTGTGAGGTGGTTTGATCGAGTAAGTAACGTAAGGGTAAGAGAGATGTGTGGAAATAAAAAGAGCGTGGTTGAGAGAGCAGAAGAGGGTGTTTTGAAATGGTTTGGGCACATGGAGAGAATGAGTGAGGAAAGATTGACCAAGAGGATATATGTGTCGGAGGTGGAGGGAACGAGGAGAAGAGGGAGACCAAATTGGAGGTGGAAAGATGGAGTGAAAAAGATTTTGTGTGATCGGGGCCTGAACATGCAGGAGGGTGAAAGGAGGGCAAGGAATAGAGTGAATTGGAGCCATGTGGTATACAGGGGTTGACGTGCTGTCAGTGGATTGAATCAAGGCATGTGAAGCGTCTGGGGTAAACCATGGAAAGCTGTGTAGGTATGTATATTTGCGTGTGTGGACGTGTGTATGTACATGTGTATGGGGGGGGGGGGGGTTGGGCCATTTCTTTCGTCTGTTTCCTTGCGCTACCTCGCAAACGCGGGAGACAGCGACAAAGTATAAAAAAAAAAAAAAAAAAAAAAAAATATATATATATATATATATATATATATATATCATTTATTCATTATACTTTGTTGCTCTGTCCCGCGTTAGCGAGGTAGCGCAAGGAAACAGACGAAAGAATGGCCCAACCCACCCACGTACACATGTATATACATACACGTCCACACACGCACATATATATACCTATACATCTTTTTTTTTTTATACTAATTGCCATTTCCCGCATTAGCGAGGTAGCGTTAAGAACAGAGGATGAGGACTGGGCCTTTGAGGGAATATCCTCACCTGGCCCCTTTCTCTGTTTCATCTTTTTTTTTTTTTTTTTCCCTAAAGAAGAAACCTATATATCTTAACGTATACATATATATACACACAGAGACATATACATATATACACATGTGCATAATTCATACTGTCTGCCCTTATTCATTCCCCTCGTCACCCCACCACACATGAAATGAAAACCCCCTCCCTCTGCATGTGCGCGAGGTAGTGCTAGGAAAAGACAATAAAGGCCACATTCGTTCACACTCAGTCTCTAGCTGTCGTGTATAATGCACCGAAACCACAGCTCCCTTTCCACATCCAGGCCCCACAAAACTTTCCATGGTTTACCCCAGACGCTTCACATGCCCTGGTTGAATCCATTGACAGTACGTCCACCCCGGTATACCACATCGTTCCAATTCACTCTATTCCTTACACGCCTTTCACCCTCCCGCATGTTCAGGCCCTGATCACTCAAAATCTTTCTCACTCCATCTTTCCATCTCCAATTTGGTCTCCCACTTCTCCTCGTTCCCTCCACCTCTGACATATATATCCTCTTTGTCAATCTTTCCTCACTCATTCTCTCCATGTGACCAAACCATTTCAAAACACCCTCTTCTGCTCTCTCAACCACACTCTTTTTATAACCACACATCTCTCTTACCCTTTCATTACTTACTCAATCAAACCACTTCACACCACGTATTGTCCTGAAACATATCATTTTCAGCACATCCACCCTCCTTCGCACAACTCTATCTATAGCCCACGCCTCACAACCATATAACATTGTTGAAACCACTATTCCTTCAAACATACCCATTTTTGCTTTCCAAGATAACGTTCTCGACTTCCACACATTTTTCAACGCTCCCAGAACCTTTGCCCCCTCCCCCATCCTATGATTCACTTCCGCTACCATGGTTCCATCCGCTGCCAAATCCACTCCCAGATATCTAAAACACTTCACTTCCTCCAGTTTTCTCCATTCAAACTCACCTCCCAGTTGACTTGTCCCTCAACCAAAACATGTTTTGCACAATCACATGTTTACCAAATGGCGTCCTAGCTTCGTCTCTTCGATGTATATCAACTGCCTGTTATATTTCTCTCTTGTGTCTCCCCTGATGATGTGATTATTACACGAAAGTGCACTTGGGAACTTTTCGTGTTTCATTTTCCCCGTGGACTCATAGGAATATCTTGATCACGCGCAAAAACTGTGATCCTTTCCAATATATATATATACATATATATATATATATATATATATATATATATATATATATATATATATATATATATATATATATATATGTGTGTGTGTGTGTGTGTGTGTGTGTTTATATATGTACAAAGTGCATATGAACGCGCACCTTTATAGAACATACAAACCTCCTTTTATGAAGGTGCGTGTTCATATGCACGTTGTTCGTATTCATATACCTCCGCGTTGTACAGTTAGCTTCGGTAAAATGCTATCTGCTGGCTGTGTGAGCTTGATTGGAAATGACCGGTGTAGACACGGTTGCTCACCAACGTGAGACGAATGGTATTCGAGTACACAGTATTCGAATAGTCATTTCCCTGTTAGGGACGATCATACCCTAGCGGTAGCGCTCCCGCCTGTTGCACAGGGGTCCCGGGTTCGATCCTGGCTGTTGAAGGTTTGTATGATATATATATATATATATATATATTTTTATATTTTTATTATACTTTGTCGCTGTCTCCCGCGTTTTCGAGGTAGCGCAAGGAAACAGACGAAAGAAATGGCCCCCCCCATACACATGTATATACATACGCCCACACACGCAAATATACATACCTACACAGCTTTCCATGGTTTACCCCAGATGCTTCACATGCCTTGATTCAATCCACTGACAGCACGTCAACCCCGGTATACCACATCGCTCCAATTCACTCTATTCCTTGCCCTCCTTTCACCCTCCTGCATGTTCAGGCCCCGATCACACAAAATCTTTTTCACTCCATCTTTCCACCTCCAATTTGGTCTCCCTCTTCTCCTTGTTCCCTCCACCTCCGACACATATATCCTCTTGGTCAATCTTTCCTCACTCATCCTCTCCATATGCCCAAACCACTTCAAAACACCCTCTTCTGCTCTCTCAACCACGCTCTTTTTATTTCCACACATCTCTCTTACCCTTACGTTGCTCACTCGATCAAACCACCTCACACCACACATTGTCCTCAAACATCTCATTTCCAGCACATCCATCCTCCTGCGCACAACTCTATCCATAGCCCACGCCTCGCAACCATACAACATTGTTGGAACCACTATTCCTTCAAACATACCCATTTTTGCTTTCCGAGATAATGTTCTCGACTTCCACACATTCTTCAATACATATATATATATGTATATTTAATTCAAGCTCTGCAAATGATTTCCACAAGGAGCTCCGACATTAAGCATTAAGGCATTAAGATCCGGTCAAAGGTAAACTTTACATAAAGTACGCTTGAAGTCCACAAGTAACATCAAATGCGCCTCCAGCTGTGCACATTACGATTATTTGCTTACTCACCTCTCACTGTTTCTCATCCCTTCCACTGTCACAAATAGCCTTGAAAGGACCCACTGGTATGCTGCTGCTGTATGTACTGTCTAAGTTTTGAAAGATCACAATATCAAGTTCTTTAACGCTGAAAGTGAGGCAAGGTTTTGAAGTTTCGTTTACCGTGAAACAGAATTCATGTTTGAACAGACCTTCATACTTCCTCCTGTTAGAAATGTATGTCGTTAACATTAATGACCTCCTCCAAGCCTAGCAATTTTTAAAACGCTTAATGTATGCCGGTTTTGTTCAAGCCCCCACAACTGTTTATCGCAGGTGGTTCGTGATGGCAATGGAGTGACTCCAACGGACCCACACGGAAGTTGTCCTGCAGCTGACCTAGTGACGTGTACCGTTTGGACACGAGATAAACACCCGGTCAGCTCAGATGTCAAATTTGGAAGATCTCTGAGAGACGACAGAGGAATAACCAGACTTTGTTTCTACTTGGTGGACTAATTTAGCCGTTGATACTCAACATAGAGGCTAAGTTATTTTCATGTGTTAGTATTGTTTCTCTGTGATTGCAGTATTCTATTAATATTGTACCATCACTTCCAATTATAGTTAAATTATGATTGGTAGTATCTTGATGTTATCTTAATATTATGCAAATTGATTATGTATATATCCTATAATATTGTTATGTAACTTGATTTACGTTGGTAGTAGATGAAGGAGTGCCACTAGTAAAAGTATATTCTACAGACAGGAGGTAAAAGAGTTTACAAGTAACTTAAAAATGAGCATAGAAACATATGGTATTCTGGGGCAACTGTTCGCTATCGTGTCAGTTGGCTTTAAGTTTATCCAGCAAATAGTAGTTGAGATTTCCAAAATGCAGAGAATCTACGAGTGATGAATACAGTGAGGAAAGGTTTACGGAAGTAGCCATGTCTCCAGAAGAATATCAAGCGAAAGCCATGTTTGGTTTTTTCTTTCTTGCTCTGCTATTACACCTGCTGCTGTTGTTTAACGGCCAGCGACCTATGTAAGGTCATTAGGCCTGCAACCCTGTTTGATTTTTGACTGTGTAAAATCCCTACCTAATAAAGACATCAATACCTATAAGTACTACCTATCCTATAGGAAAAAACAAAAAGATTGGGATAAAAGTTGGTAAGTGCTTATTGTGTGGACGTGGCACAAACACCACCTAGTGGGCACAACATCCACTGGTGCAGCTGCCAGAAGGTCTGCCAAAGTGAAAGGATAGATTAGAGATAATCCTTCACCATAACATAGAACATACATATAAAATATAACATAATGGCTTCGGCAACTCGTCAGCTGGACACCATAACGAAACCAACCCTAGGCCGAACCAGCCCCGATCCTGGCCAGCAGCATAATGAGCGAATTGCTTCGTCCACCACACAACCAGCCCAGAGCGAAAGCAGCCACAGCCCGAAGCCAACTCCGGCACAAAAGAGTCGAACCAACGAACCACCTTATATCATGATTGTTTCCGTTTCCTTGAGCAAGATAAACGACTGGTTGATTATGTTGTTATCATCACCAAGTAGATGGTAGATGGTGAAGTTGGTTTTCTTGTTCTTGAAATATTCTATCAGCTTCGTCTTGTTGTCATGATGTTTCGTGCACTGTGTGAGCACATTGTCTATTGTCAGATTTGATTCGCAGGTTTCGCATCTTGTTGGAAAGTTTTTGTACAGGGACGTAGGTGGGTGTTGTGTGTGATGTATGGTTGTAGGTGGGTGTTGTGTGTGATGTATGGTTGTAGGTGGGTGTTGTGTGTGATGTATGGCTGTAGGTGGGTGCTGTGTGTGATGTATAGTTGTAGGTGGGTGTTGTGTGTGATGTATAGTTGTAGGTGGGTGTTGTGTGTGATGCATGGTTGTAGGTGGGTGTTGTGTGTGATGTATGGTTGTAGGTGGGTGTTGTGTGTGATGTATAGTTGTAGGTGGGTGTTGTGTGTGATGTATGGTTGTAGGTGGGTGTTGTGTGTGATGTATAGTTGTAGGTGGGTGTTGTGTGTGATGTATGGTTGTAGGTGGGTGTTGTGTGTGATGTATGGTTGTAGGTGGGTGTTGTGTGTGATGTATGGTTGTAGGTGGGTGTTGTGTGTGATGTATAGTTGTAGGTGGGTGTTGTGTGTGATGTATGGTTGTAGGTGGGTGTTGTGTGTGATGTATAGTTGTAGGTGGGTGTTGTGTGTGATGTATGGTTGTAGGTGGGTGTTGTGTGTGATGTATGGTTGTAGGAGGGTGTTGTGTGTGATGTATGGTTGTAGGTGGGTGTTGTGTGTGATGTATGGTTGTAGGTGGGTGTTGTGTGTGATGTATGGTTGTAGGTGGGTGTTGTGTGTGATGTATGGTTGTAGGTGGGTGTTGTGTATGATGTATGGTTGTAGGTGGGTGTTGTGTGTGATGTATGGTTGTAGGTGGGTGTTGTGTGTGATGTATGGTTGTAGGTGGGTGTTGTGTGTGATGTATGGTTGTAGGTGGGTGTTGTGTGTGATGTATGGTTGTAGGTGGGTGTTGTGTGTGATGTATGGTTGTAGGTGGGTGTTGTGTATGATGTATGGTTGTAGGTGGGTGTTGTGTGTGATGTATGGTTGTAGGTGGGTGTTGTGTGTGATGTATGGTTGTAGGTGGGTGTTGTGTGTGATGTATGGTTGTAGGTGGGTGTTGTGTGTGATGTATGGTTGTAGGTGGGTGTTGTGTGTGATGTATGGCTGTAGGTGGGTGCTGTGTGTGATGTATAGTTGTAGGTGGGTGTTGTGTGTGATGTATAGTTGTAGGTGGGTGTTGTGTGTGATGCATGGTTGTAGGTGGGTGTTGTGTGTGATGTATAGTTGTAGGTGGGTGTTGTGTGTGATGCATGGTTGTAGGTGGGTGTTGTGTGTGATGTATAGTTGTAGGTGGGTGTTGTGTGTGATGTATGGTTGTAGGTGGGTGTTGTGTGTGATGTATAGTTGTAGGTGGGTGTTGTGTGTGATGTATGGTTGTAGGTGGGTGTTGTGTGTGATGTATAGTTGTAGGTGGGTGTTGTGTGTGATGTATAGTTGTAGGTGGGTGTTGTGTGTGATGTATAGTTGTAGGTGGGTGTTGTGTGTGATGCATGGTTGTAGGTAGGTGTTGTGTGTGATGTATAGTTGTAGGTAGGTGTTGTGTGTTGTGTATAGTTGTAGGTGGGTGTTGTAGGTACAGTTGAGACGTAGACGGGCCAGGACGACTTCCTCTCTTCTATTCTTCCTGTACCACCAGGTCGTCCAGTCCGCTACTTGTGGTTTATATTTTCTTGGTATAGTCAGGCTGGTCCACTGACTTTGCCACAGAAGAAATATTGAATCCTTTCCCAAGGAAAAGCAGGAGCCCAGCTCCCGAGGGATCGGAACCACCTCCTCGAGTTCTGAGGTCGACCTAGCCAACCGGTCTGCCTGTTCATTGTTGCCGTAAATGTTACAATGACCCGCCAGCCAGCCTCCCAGATCAAGATGATATCTTTATTACATGAATTTAGTTTATCAATGATGTTGCCCTGAATTTCATTTGACTCGGTATAACCCAAGTTTATAGCATTAAGTGCTGACAATGAATCTGTAAAAATGACTGATTTAATATGAATTGAATTAATTATATAATCTATGGCCTTGTTAATAGCCAATAATTCCGCGCAGAAGACAGATGTATGGTTCAGTAGCTGTACCGAAGAGAATATTCATTCGCCCACACACTTGCACCCACACACTCACCTGTCTTGGAGCCATTTGTGTAGAAGTGGACATATGATAAATGATCCATGATGACATGACGGAATCTCTGGTGTACCTCACTCTCCGGCACGTTCCTTTTCGCCACAAGGAGCCAGTTAGTTGTAGTTTTTATTTTTGGCTGTTCTCAGGGAGGTAGTTTCTTTCTGACCAGCGTGTCCACGTCTTGCACTTTCAGACCAGATTTCTCTCTGAGGAAGTGTATTCTGAGGGCCAGGGGCCTGACGCCTCTCCTGACGAACTGTTCACATTGTTGTGCCAGGCGCCAGGCAGTAGTGTGTCTTCTCCTGGTCATCACAATACCACACTTTAACGTTAATTCATTTTAACGCAGCCGGAGAGGGGGTACACTTGCCTCAACTTGCAGTCGCAGAACTCTGGTACATGACAGAGCTCCAAGACAGTGGCAGGTATTTATTCTGTAGCACATCCAATATTCTCAAGGTACAGTCGCTCGCCGAAGCATACACCTGAGAGCCATAGTTCAGTTTACTTGTAATAATGACCTTGTACAACATTGATAAAGATTTCCTGTCGGCTCCCCCAGAGATACTTAAGAATATTTAACCGTTTATAAATATTTGTAATCAAATAATCTAAGTGGTTTTTTTTTCTCCAATTCAATTTTTGGTCAGTGTAACGCAAGGAATCTTACATTATTACAAAAGGGAATCGGGTTCTTCTCTGATTTTAGCTGCAAATTCGGGATTCTATTTTTACGGGTAAAAACATCCGCGACACTTTTACTTGGTGAAAACTTCCATCTCCACTGTAGTGCCACCCAACGTTAAACTTCCATCCCCACTGTAGTGCCACCCAACGTTAAACTTCCATCCCCACTGTAGCGCCACCCAACGTTAAACTTCCATCCCCACTGTAGTGCCACCCAACGTTAAACTTTCATCCCCACTGTAGTGCCACCCAACGTTAAACTTCCATCCCCACTGTAGCGCCACCCAACGTTAAACTTCCATCCCCACTGTAGCGCCACCCAACGTTAAACTTCCATCCCCACTGTAGTGCCACCCAACGTTAAACTTCCATCCCCACTGTAGCGCCACCCAACGTTAAACTTCCATCCCCACTGTAGCGCCACCCAACGTTAAACTTCCATCCCCACTGTAGTGCCACCCAACGTTAAACTTCCATCCCCACTGTAGCGCCACCCAACGTTAAACTTCCATCCCCACTGTAGCGCCACCCAACGTTAAACTTCCATCCCCACTGTAGCGCCACCCAACGTTAAACTTCCATCTCCACTGTAGTGCCACCCAACGTTAAACTTCCATCCCCACTGTAGTGCCACCCAACGTTAAACTTCCATCCCCACTGTAGCGCCACCCAACGTTAAACTTCCATCCCCACTGTAGCGCCACCCAACGTTAAACTTCCATCCCCACTGTAGCGCCACCCAACGTTAAACTTCCATCTCCACTGTAGTGCCACCCAACGTTAAACTTCCATCCCCACTGTAGCGCCACCCAACGTTAAACTTCCATCCCCACTGTAGCGCCACCCAACGTTAAACGGATTCAAGTGTAATTTGAACCCGCTCAGCCGAAAATTGTGCAACAGGCGAGGATGTGCCATATTGCACAATCATCAGCATAAAGTGAGTCAGGTGTCGAGGGATGGGAGCTGGAGACGCTTTATCCTTGATCATAATATTAGATAATGTTGGGCTCAAAACGCTGCCTTGCGGCACCCCATTTTCTTGGACAAATATGTCCGAGATTACATTTGATGCAGTAAGCCTGACACTGAATGTTCTGTCATGTAAGAAATTGTTTATAAAACAGGAAAAGAACCTCTTAAACCAATAGCATAAAGTTTGCTTAAGATTCCGTTTAGTCATGTCATGTAAAAGGCTTTTTCCAAATTTAAAAAGAACTGCAGGTCAAAAATCTTTCTTTATAAAAGTATCTCAAAAATGTTATGTTCTAAATTCATTACACGATCCATTGCGCTTCTGTGTTTGCGGAATGCACACTGTTGATCATCTAATAAATTTTGCGATTCTAATAAAAAAGAATCCTTTTATTAACCATTCTTTCCATGACCTTGCAAATGCAGCTCGTCAACGCAATAGGTCGAAACGAATTGATAATCATAAGGCGTCCAGAACCTTTAGGATGGGGATGACGTGCGCAAAGCGCCATGAGTTTGGAAACGTTCGAGACGTCCAAATCTCATTGTACAATGCTAACACCTTAGTCAGGTTGGCTTGACGAAGATGGTGGATCATCTCGTAGGTTATCCCGCTGGGTCCTGGGCTGGAACCGTTGCAGGATTTCAGGACAAGAAGTAATTCTTTAGGAGTAAATGCATTATTATATGGCATAGTGTCATCTTCTGTGGCAAAGTCAGTCACTGTCTGCTCGGCTTGACGTTTGTGAGGTACAAATCGTCGATCGTAACTGGCCGAGCTACTTATGTCTGAGAATCTCCTGGCGATAGCGTTGGCTATGTCAACTGGGTCGTCTATGGTGCCGTCTTGCGTGGTGAGTTGAGGGATGGATGGTTGTTTATATTTTCTGTTCATTTTCTTTATTGTGGACCAGACCTGACTGCTGAGTGTGTCCTTATTGTGGACCAGACCTGACTGCTGGGTGTGTCCTTATTAACAGTTGAAACCTAACCACACCAGAAGTCTCTTCTGGCTTGTCTTATTGTTCTCCTTGCCTGAGCTCTCGCTTGTTGATATATAATGAAGTTGTTATCTGAGGCTTTTTGTCGACCATCCTATATCTGCTATTGCGATCACATTTCGGCAATCTGGTGTCCACCAAGGAACTCTGTGCTTTGTGGACATTGTAGGGATCTTAGGAATAGAGGCCTCAGCAGCCCGCAGGATGGTATTGGTTACATTATTGACACAAAGTATTGACCTTTGTGTCAATGTCATCTCCGGATATATCTAGGACGGCTCGTCTTGAGAATGACCCCCAGTCTGCTTTCTTATAACTGAATCTAATGAGAGACGGTCTGGTACTATTGTCGCATGTATAAGACAGATTGAGAAGTGGTCACTTCCCAAGGAGTCGTCATAAGTACCTCAGGTGATGTCATTTAGTATATCCAGGGATGACAAAGATAGGTCGATGGCTGAGACGTTTCCTGTCCGATCATCTACACGAGTTCCACTACCATCGTTCAGAAGAGAGAGATTACAGTTGATGATATAATTTATCATTTGTTTCCCACGAGAGTCTGCCCGTATACTTCCCCACTGATGATGATGATGATGAACGTTGAAGTCTCCAAGAATTAGTTTTGTGTGGGGTAGTTGACTAAAGAGCAAAGTGAACTCATTATCATCAAGTGCATTGGAACCGGGACAGTAAATTGAACAAATGGCCAGGTACGTGTTATTAAATTTTACTCTACATGCGACAGCTTCTAGAGTAGAATTTAAAGTCACTTCTGTATGGGGTAAGTTTGGTGTCCATAGATGACTACCCCATGATCTTCTATACGGGTGATAGTTATTACATAGATGGCTACCCCATGATCTTCTATACGGGTGATAGTTATTACATAAATGACTACCCCATGATCTTCTATACGGGTGATAGTTATCTAAAACATCACAATCTTCGACTGAGCTGTTCAGATTGGTCTCTTGTAGACAAATAACGGATGGCCTATATTATGCAAGCAACAGTGATAGTTGCGCTTGCTTATTCCTAAGACCTCTACAATTCCACTGTATGATATTGAATGCGTTGGTTTTAGATTTCTTTAGCCGGCCAGCTGTGTAAGCCCCCCCCCCCCCTTTTTTTTTTGGACTTGGGCGAGTCCCCAGGGGAATGGGATCGGCTCCTGATGGTGGAGACGGTATTGTCGTGCATCGATTCCACCGAGGAAGACTTCGTAGAGGAAGACCTCCTGACGAGCCACAGGAACGATGACGTGCCACAGTTTCTTTTGAATGTTTAACCAAAGTTGTCTTGTCCTCTTTCATGTTTTTTCGGTCTAACAGAACAGGTGGCTTTTGAGAATAAATCTTTGTCAGTATTGTTGTCAGAATCATTGTCAGTGTCGGTCTGAAGTACTGGGTTGTGGTTCGGCAGTTCGCATTATCTGCGTGGCAATTGTGACCATAACCGGCTTACATTTCAATGCCATAGCATAAGACTCATTGTGTTTGGGAGTCTGGTGAGTCTCCTTCACCCTCTTCCTTGCTTCACCATATGAAATGTTCTTTACCTTAACTGGCCAGACTTCTTTCTCAAACTTGTACCGATGACATTCTCGGTACGAGCTTGGGTGGTTGCCGACCCCCACAGTTAACGCACAGTACCACCTTGGCTGTACAAGTGTCAGCAACATGGTCCTCGCTGCCACACTTTCCACATCCAGATGAAAGAGTACAGGACTTTTCACCATGATCAAACCTTTAGCATTTAAAGCATCGCAAGGGATCCGGTATGTAAAGTCTCACAGCTACCTTAACCTAACCTACAGCAATATCAGTTGGCAATTTTGATTTTCCGAAAGTTAGAGTGATGAGAGGGGGAGGGGGGGGGGTGTTCTACGTGGCTCGCCGTCAATAAGTTTTATAATA
Source organism: Panulirus ornatus (assembly GCF_036320965.1). NCBI lineage: Eukaryota > Metazoa > Arthropoda > Malacostraca > Decapoda > Palinuridae > Panulirus > Panulirus ornatus. The sequence goes on along the minus strand of NC_092253.1, from coordinate 25,864,485 downwards.
AATCTGGCAGCGATCACTTCCTCGTCTGCAAGTTCATTACTATGTCGTCCTCACTCATGCCCATGACATCAGGACACAAGATTACGCCTCTGAGGAGTTCAGGGTCACCGAAATGGAAGCCATAACATCGTAAAAATGAAATTTTCTCAGCTTTAGTAAGTCTGCCACCTGATTTCATGATTAAACTTTAACAAGAAGGTCACCACTAGCCAGTTTCCTTACCATCTCAACAGCACCAGCCAGCCTGGCCGTCACTCACTTTCTTGATGAGGAAGGGGTTGAGGGAAGCTAGAGTTGTTGAACCGGTCGCATGTAACATAATAAATCCTGCATTTTTGGACTTTATGTCCAGCGTGTGTCGGTTACCACCACTATCCCTACGGAAGTAGTGGTTGGTTTACTATAGTGGGCTAGGCCCCAAATTTTGGGGTGGCGTACCACCCCACACAAAAGGTACTTGTAACACCTTACCTCTAAAAAAAATATATACGGGGCAGCTAATCAGACAGAAAAGCGACCCAAAGTAGGGCCGGCCGGACGTACCAAGCTGGGTTGAGTTGTGCTGTCACCTCTAGCTTGGTCGCACAATTCTGACCAACCAGCCTTCGTGAAATGTACCAATGGTCCAGCAACACCAGAAACACCGGCCAGCATTCACTTGCCTGTAAACATAAAAAGAAAAAACACAGAAAATAAACACAAATAGAATTTAGGGGAGGAAATGGGGGAATGCTTCACTAAGCTAAAGAGCTAAGCTAAGCCAAAAAAAAAAAAAAAACGGTAAATAAGGGAAGCTCTGTTTTACCAGTACTTGCACCTGCCGAGTTGTCTTTAGAATTATACCTACGCCTTTAGCCATTAGATAACTCGAAAGTGAGCAGAATTATGAAGAAGGGGGGAAAAGAGGAATGAAACTCTTACTTGCAAATCAGCAGAACCTACTAAGACCTCATTTTAGCTAGAAAAAAAGGTAAAGACACCAAACTGGTTTTCCAATTGGACTTTTATAATGTGCCTGCACTATGCTGCACCTTGTGGTAAAAAAGGGTATTAAGAAACGGCATCCCCCTGGAAACTTGAGTCCAAGCATCATTATGCCGTAAAACAGTGCCCTAAATCTTGTGAACGTAGAACAGAATGGGCTATCTTCTAATTCCCAATCACGGAAGAAGACAGTCGAGTTTAGATTTCTAATTGGTCAGATATTTTGGTTACACATGCTGTAAAACCGAGTCAGAATAGGAGACGACCGATGGCTTCCCATCTGCTAATCAGAATTGTATGATGTCATTTCTTTGTGCGTTTACCGTATACATTTGCCTCAGGTGTCGAATAATTGCGATAAGTTTTCATGTTTTTGCAGATGTAGAGATGTATGATCAATACCAGGAGGGATGGTAATCCATAGAGTTAAAGAACGCACATCAACTCAGATGGGTTTCATTCATGATTGTGATGTATTCATGATTATTTACGAATATTCAAGACGTATTTCATATTGAATGAATTATCAGTATTTATTTTTCCTTTTGGCTTCTTCACTTGGAGTGGGGAGGGCGCGGTGAAGTGAAAATAATTAAGGGAATGGTTTGGTACGCTGTTCTAGCAGTTTTGCAGTTAGTAACAATGATGCATTCTTTTTTTTTTTTGAAATCTTACGGTGATTGCAGATGATTTTTGTTACAAAGAAATACTTTAAAGAACTCTTTCTCTTAATTGTGAAATGAATTGCAGTATAGCCTTCCTTTTATGACATTTTTGATATCTTTAGTAGCGAATGTAAGTGTTCGTGGGGACATCCTCCTCTACTTTGTGTTGAAAATGAACTGGCTGTTCATCTACTCAAGAAATATTAGTTCATGTAATGCATATTCATTTCATTTCATTAGACCTGTTCATTTAACGTGAGAGAACTTTTCATTTGATTATCTTAAGGTCCGATATTTTGGGGGGGGATTTGAAATTGAAAGGCATCGACATTCCAGAAATCATTATTCGTAACTTTGTTGAAATTACCAGAGATTCGATTATGTGTAAAGTTTCTAAAGATTTTTTGAAAATGAATATTGTGTATACTATATATGGTTTACTTGCAGTTTACAAAAATGTTGGAAGGGAGAAGGGGGAACAAAGACTGCTTTAGCCCCAGTCTCCCCAGAATCCTTTGTAAGTCACATGTCTTACTAATGTTCATTGTTACGGGTCTAGTGCAACTTAATAGTAATGCTATAATGAACTGATCGAGAGCTCTTTCAAAGCTTTCTCTCCATTCTAGGAGATAGCATTTTACAGCAAATTATTTCTTAAAACTGATATAGTTCTACCATATCACTCAAAGTTAAGGTAAGGCTTGGCATTTGGAAAACGCTGTGTGAAGTTTTCATTTGTTTTGTGCAACTTTATGTTTGTTCTTCTTTGCTGTGCATTAATTAATCCCACGTTCTACATCTTGAAAGCTTCCTGCACTTGCAGTAAATTTTGTGTAAAATTATTAAACATATTTTTCAAAGTCAACTATGCAGTTATGACTGTTTGCCGATGTTGTGTGTATATGTCGCTGCGTCTGTTAACAAATCATTTAAGAATGGAAAATGTACAGCTTTATCCTTGACTGTAAAGAGATTATTATAGTAATCTCGTGGTGAGTGTATCAGAGCTGGCAAGAGGGCTGATGTGTCAAAGAATCCAAGTTACCATAAGGTGGTTCACCAGCCTCTTGTCAAACCAAGGTTTGAACTAACTCCTGCTCAGTGGATTTTAAGACATTTGTGTATATTAGAAATATGACTGTTGTTTTGTAATAAATGAAGCAGCTTATTTGGATGATTTTCAAGTAATATATAAAGACTCCAGAAATATGCTGCTATAGCATGTTGTGTAGGAGTATCTTAATACACCGTATTCTGAAACCGAGATTAAAGAATTAGCAGCAAACAATGGTATTGGAGTGACTCCATTAAAGGAATCTGGATAAAAACTGGAATATTTTCGTCTGAACCGATGCTTTCTTAAATTTTGTCATGGTTTGTGTACATCAACACACTGAACATGTCAGGTGAGACCGTAATTGCTAGTGAGAAGAAGTAATGTTTGTCCCATAATATGAATTGTTATATCGCAAACAATGCTAATTGTGTTGTAATATGCTGAATGAATTACGTCACTTGGTCAAACCTTTGAAGGATGTGCATATTTTTTTTTTTGGGGGGGGGGATTGACTGCAACCCTGTACTACTGAATAGTTCGTGACCAGAACGTAACATGTATTGTAATTACTATCATATATCATGACTGGCTCTTCCTTTTCTTTACAGAATACTTTATTATTTTCATTTCTCACATCAAGTTGCCCTTCCCTGCACTGTGACTGGTTCTCGTTCTCAGTACTTGCCCCTCGCTACACTGTATCTAGATGTTGCTGTATTTATAACACCTTGTTATGACTGGCTCTCCATCTGAGACATAATAACCCGCCCTCCCGACTCTGTGTTATGTTATCAAAAGAATATTTCATAAACGCACAGTTTCTGTACCTTCCTCGCTGTCATGAGTCACTCTGATATGGACTCTTTCATCTGGTGTACACCTGCCTCTATAGTACATTAAAGGCAGTGGCTATATTTACGGTACCGTAATGGACTATTTTACGTGAGTTCCGGTCGCGCATGCGAGTCGGTAAAATGGGCCATTTTTCAAAGGATTCATCCATTGTCTTAAGCCAATTTTACCAACGATATGCGTTGGCTGATAACGTAGAAGGGTTAAGAGTTAATTAGAACCTAACCTAACCTACCCATTTTACCGATGCGCATGCGTGACCGGAACTCACGTAAAAAAAAAAATATATATACGGCATCGTAGGTATAACCACAGCTTACATTAAAAGCCACATAACTAAACTTATCTGATAATCCGCGCTAGATGTATTGAAAATTTAATTATCTAATTTTCAAAAGAATTCTTTCCATGCCTTTAACCTTCTACCAGCGGCATGTTTATAATGCTTTTGAACGTTCTTTTACCGAGTATTTTCTAAAGATGTCTGCATGCATAAGGCTTAGATGGAATTTCAATGTCAGTTGGAGTCTCGTGCAAGCAAGTCTCCTCGCCCATCAAGATATTTCCTAATGTTTTTCCTTATTTGCTGGGCTTTTACCCCAACAGGTTGTACCGGCTCGCCTGCACATCACGACCATGATTCACGCTCATCTTCCGATGTCACAGCTGTCCAGACGTCCTCTCTTATTAGAAGTCAAGATCTACTTCATCAACGCGGGAGAGACATTCTTTGTTTTTTGGGCGGCTGGGGCTCCATCTCTTAAAGTTTACCATCACACAGCCTTTAGAATTTCTAAATATTGTGCCTTCAGAGTCACATTCATCTCATGCCATTTATCCTCCAGTCTGTTACTGTAGTAATACATCATTTTTCTTTCTAAGGATATCAAAGAACTTTGTACACTAGACGTTGTTATGAATGAAACTAAAGCAAAACAAAAAAGAAATTGTAAAGTCTCTCCCTTTTTCTTCTTCCAGTATGGGCAAGGACCCGAGGTCCCTTATTGCAGGCACTATCTTCGTTACCCTTTGTTGCATTGTCCCATAAAATCTTTCACATTGATTAACTAAACTTGAGAAGCATATCCGAATGTTAGTCTACTGCATGTATTAAATGTTGAAGTTGAATATTACACCCTGTGCTCATATCCGGTGTATAATCTTCACCCAACAGATAAGTTACCTCTTGAAGACAACTGTATACCTAACAAACAGGTATCAATTACTCTAACGTGGTATTCTGGAGATAAGTTGGGTCCTATGACGAACAGCAAGGCATGTTTTCATGTAGTCTTGCATTTTGCCTACTGTAAGATTATTGTCATATCTAGGCCTGCCCCTATGCTGAATCTTCACCGTTTTGCATTTGACAGAAGGCACTTCCTCCGTGATGAATCTTTCTCATTCGAGAGCTAATCTAAGTATGTATAGAGAGGTGGATGCAGTGATGACCATTTCTTACTATTTCCGGTGTTTCAACATTCGCAAACACCCTCGCATATGAACTAGTCCTGGCATGTCATTCACATAGATCAAGGATGGCAGACGTGTCACGACCAAACCCTGAGGTATACGCCATTAGTTGTCCTAGCCTACTTAAGGAAGGAACCCTCCCTTACATATGCTCTATGTTCTTTACGTTTAAATTATTAATAATTCACCGAAGACGTTCCTCTCCAGAGGTGACTCGCATTTCAAAAACACCTGGTCTACTCACCCATCTCATGTATGTAGACCATTGCTCACGCAACACGGTCATGTAAGTCTATAATTTATTATACTTAATCGCCGTCTCCCGGGTCAGCGAGGTAGCGCAAGGAAACAGACGAAAGAATGGCCCAACCCACCTACAAACACATGTATATACATAAACGTCCACACGCGCACATATGCATACAAGTACATTTCAGCGTATACATACACATATATACACATGTACATATTCATACTTGCTGCCTTCATCCATTCTCGTCGCCACCCCACCACGCATGAAATAGCACCCCCCTCCCCCCTCCCCCCAGCGCGCGAGGTAGCGCTAGGAAAAGACAAAAAAGGTCACATTCGTTCACACTCACTCTCTAGCTGTCATGTATAATGCACCAAAACCACAGCTCCCTTTCCACATCCAGGCCCCACAAAACTTTCCATGGTATACCCCAGATGCTTCACATGCCCTGGTTCAATCTATTGACAGCACGTCCACCCCGGTATACCACATCGTTCCAGTTCACTCTATATTCCTTGCACGCCTTTCACCCTCCTGCATGTTCAGGCCCCGATCGCCCAAAATCTTTTTCACTCCATCCTTCTACCTCCAATTTGGTCTCCCGCTTATCCTCATTCTCTCTATCACTGACACGTATATCCTCTTTGTCAACCTTTCCTCATTCATTCTCTCCATGTGACCAAACCATTTCAACACACCATCTGCTCTCTCAACCACATATTTCACTTACCCTTTTGATTACTTACTTGATCAAACTCCCTCACACCACATATTGTCCCCAAACATTTCATTTCCAACACATCCACCCTCCTCCGCACAACCCTATCTATAGCTCATGTCTCACAACCATATAACATTGTTGGAACTACTAATCCTTCAAACATCCCACTTTTGCTCTCCGAGATAACGTTCTCGCCTTCCACACATTCTTCAACGCTCCCCCACCCTGTGACCCACTTCCGCTTCCATGGTTCCATTCGCTGCTAAATCCACTCCGATATCTAAAACACCACTTCCTCCACTGTTTCTCCACTCAAACTTGCCTCCCAGTTAACTTGTCCTTCAACCCTACTGAACCTTGCTCCATTCACATTCACATTTACTCTCAGCTTTCTTCTTTCACACTACCAAACTCAGTCACCAATTTCTGAAGTTCCTCACCCGAATCAGCAACAGCGTGTATCATCATCGAACAACAACTGACTTCCCAAGCCCTGTCATCCACAATGGACTGCATACTTGCCCCTCTCTCCAAAATCCCTGCATTTACCTCCCTAACAACCCCATCCATAAACAAATTGAACAACCATGGAGACATCACACATCCCTGCCGCAAACCGACATTCACTTTGAACCAATCACTTTCCTCTCTTCCTACACGTACACATGCCTTACATCCTTGGTAAAAACTTTTCACTTCTAGCAACTTACCTCCCACACCATATACTCTTAATACCTTCCACAAAGTATCTCTATCAACCATATATATATATATATATATATATATATATATATATATATATATATATATATATATATATATATATATATATATATATATATATATATTTAGTTATAGTGATGGGTGATTTGAATGCAAAGGTGAGTAATGTGGCAGTTGAGGGATTTATTGGTATACATGGGGTGTTCAGTGTTGTAAATGGAAATGGTGAAGAGCTTGTAGATTTATGTGCTGAAAAAGGACTGATGATTGGGAATACCTGGTTTAAAAAGCGAGATATACATAAGTATACTTATGTAAGTAGGAGAGATGGCCAGAGAGCGTTATTGGATTACGTGTTAATTGACAGGCGCGCGAAAGAGAGACTTTTGGATGTTAATGTGCTGAGAGGTGCAACTGGAGGGATGTCTGATCATTATCTTGTGGAGGCTAAGGTGAAGATTTGTATGGGTTTTCAGAAAAGAAGAGTGAATGTTGGGGTGAAGAGGGTGGTGAGAGTAAGTGAGCTTGGGAAGGAGACTTGTGTGAGGAAGTACCAGGAGAGACTGAGTACAGAATGGAAAAAGGTGAGAACAATGGAAGTAAGGGGAGTGGGGGAGGAATGGGATGTATTTAGGGAATCAGTGATGGATTGCGCAAAAGATGCTTGTGGCATGAGAAGAGTGGGAGGTGGGTTGATTAGAAAGGGTAGTGAGTGGTGGGATGAAGAAGTAAGAGTATTACTGAAAGAGAAGAGAGAGGCATTTGGACGATTTTTGCAAGGAAAAAATGCAATTGAGTGGGAGATGTATAAAAGAAAGAGACAGGAGGTCAAGAGAAAGGTGCAAGAGGTGAAAAAAAGGGCAAATGAGAGTTGGGGTGAGAGAGTATCATTAAATTTTAGGGAGAATAAAAAGATGTTCTGGAAGGAGGTAAATAAAGTGCGTAAGACAAGGGAGCAAATGGGAACTTCAGTGAAGGGCGCAAATGGGGAGGTGATAACAAGTAGTGGTGATGTGAGAAGGAGATGGAGTGAGTATTTTGAAGGTTTGTTGAATGTGTTTGATGATAGAGTGGCAGATATAGGGTGTTTTGGTCGAGGTGGTGTGCAAAGTGAGAGGGTTAGGGAAAATGATTTGGTAAACAGAGAAGAGGTAGTAAAAGCTTTGCGGAAGATGAAAGCCGGCAAGGCAGCAGGTTTGGATGGCATTGCAGTGGAATTTATTAAAAAAGGGGGTGACTGTATTGTTGACTGGTTGGTAAGGTTATTTAATGTATGTACGACTCATGGTGAGGTGCCTGAGGATTGGCGAAATGCGTGCATAGTGCCATTGTACAAAGGCAAAGGGGATAAGAGTGAGTGCTCAAATTACAGAGGTATAAGTTTGTTGAGTATTCCTGGTAAATTATATGGGAGGGTATTGATTGAGAGGGTGAAGGCATGTACAGAGCATCAGATTGGGGAAGAGCAGTGTGGTTTCAGAAGTGGTAGAGGATGTGTGGATCAGGTGTTTGCTTTGAAGAATGTATGTGAGAAATACTTAGAAAAGCAAATGGATTTGTATGTAGCATTTATGGATCTGGAGAAGGCATATGATAGAGTTGATAGAGATGCTCTGTGGAAGGTATTAAGAATATATGGTGTGGGAGGAAAGTTGTTAGAAGCAGTGAAAAGTTTTTATCGAGGATGTAAGGCATGTGTACGTGTAGGAAGAGAGGAAAGTGATTGGCTCTCAGTGAATGTAGGTTTGCGGCAGGGGTGTGTGATGTCCCCATGGTTGTTTAATTTGTTTATGGATGGGGTTGTTAGGGAGGTGAATGCAAGAGTTTTGGAAAGAGGGGCAAGTATGAAGTCTGTTGGGGATGAGAGAGCTTGGGAAGTGAGTCAGTTGTTGTTCGCTGATGATACAGCGCTGGTGGCTGATTCATGTGAGAAACTGCAGAAGCTGGTGACTGAGTTTGGTAAAGTGTGTGAAAGAAGAAAGTTAAGAGTAAATGTGAATAAGAGCAAGGTTATTAGGTACAGTAGGGTTGAGGGTCAAGTCAATTGGGAGGTGAGTTTGAATGGAGAAAAACTGGAGGAAGTGAAGTGTTTTAGATATCTGGGAGTGGATCTGGCAGCAGATGGAACCATAGAAGCGGAAGTGGATCATAGGGTGGGGGAGGGGGCGAAAATTCTGGGAGCCTTGAAGAATGTGTGGAAGTCGAGAACATTATCTCGGAAAGCAAAAATGGGTATGTTTGAAGGAATAGTGGTTCCAACAATGTTGTATGGTTGCGAGGCGTGGGCTTGGAGGTGGAAAGATGGAGTGAAAAAGATTTTGTGTGATCGGGGCCTGAACATGCAGGAGGGTGAAAGGAGGGCAAGGAATAGAGTGAATTGGAGCGATGTGGTATACCGGGGTTGACGTGCTGTCAGTGGATTGAATCAAGGCATGTGAAGCGTCTGGGGTAAACCATGGAAAGCTGTGTAGGTATGTATATTTGCGTGTGTGGACGTATGTATATACATGTGTATGGGGGTGGGTTGGGCCATTTCTTTCGTCTGTTTCCTTGCGCTACCTCGCAAACGCGGGAGACAGCGACAAAAAAAAAATATATATTTTTTTAGTGTGTGTGTGTGTGTGTGTGTGCGAGGAGAGGATCCGCAACTATCAATCAGAGCGGTTCCGAAACCGTTGATCTAAAGCCAAATTTTATTTTCCCAGTTTGATGAAGAAAGAGTGAGAGGTGGCGGTGACAGAGTGATAACGATGTGGATATAGAAAATGAAAAGCAGAAAAGGAAATCTCGTAGATAAAGGAGAAACAGCTTAAATGTATTTGCTGGAGACTATCGAATGAATCCCCAAAGTTGACGCTACGACCCGTATGAAAGCACAGGCCTAGGTAGGAGGAGGTTGTTCTTTGTAAGTGATGTAGCACATATGTTTGTACTGAACATGAGAGGCTGCCCACAGGATCATTGCTCAAGGAAGGTCTTGGTAAGTCTTAGCTGACTGTGGATGGGGTTAAGGCAGTGAAGTACGTGATGAACAAAGGATTTGCGAATGTGGTAAGTATAATGTTTGCCGGAAAAATACATAGAGGCGATAACCTTCTAGTTATATCGTAGTTTTCTTGTTGAACGACCAATATTGTGTTATAAGTGCAGCAAGTCGAGTTATACGGCCTGGAAGTGTCAGGGTAACCCGTTACCGTTTCTATGGGGGAAAATCTTAATTTGCTGGAATGTATGACGGATCATAGCTAGGCAATGCCTTGTGCCGTGCTGCTGAAAGTGTGGCGGCGTAATTAATACAGGCTTGTGAATGTGCAGAGTCCGCATATGGTGCTGCCCAGTCCCACAACTGGTGGAGATGCAGCAACAGAAGAAAAAAAAGGTGTTGCATACGAGAAACCTTACCTTACAGCTAAGAAAGTGTGAGAGAAGAGATGGGAGAACGTCACTCTAGAAACAAGTAATGATGCAAGGTTAATTCATGTGGTAGGAAAGCCACAATATGAAAAATATAAAATATGTATTATTCAGCTCAAGAAATCCAGATGTTTATAGATAACAAGCTTTTAGAGTTGAATATGTAATGGAGGAGGTTGTAAGTGAGAAATTAACATTGGCTCCGGATGCTAATGAGGTAATCTGGGGGATAATTGTGTGACTGTTTCTTGGGATGGGAACAACATACAGCCTAGTGCCAGTTGCTAAACGAGTTCATTTGGAGGACAAGTGGATGTGTACCGTCTCTCTGTACGGGAACAACATACAACCTAGAAATACATATTTTCCTGCATGTCAGTAGGATGTCACAAGGACACAGAGGAGGCCATAATTAAGTGTTTCTATTTACCAGCATGAAAAGAAAGATAAATAAAACTATAAGTCTGCTCACGCATGCTGGGAAAACAGTGCCGGTTAACGTTGTAGCAGCAGACAAACAATGGCGTTAAGAATTATGTTCAAAGGTGGTTTATGTGTACTGAAATTCATGTTCATCCATAAAAAATAGATATTGATGGTAGAATTGTATGTTTACTTACTGAAGCCAATTGATGTTGATGTTTTGCTAATGTGATGTGGTTTACTTTCTGGGAGGAATTTGATGGACCATTGGGTAGACTACACATGTACGCTGAAAAATGTTAGAGTTTGCCGATGTGTTGATATACGTCGGAGAACGAGTGTTGGGCAAATAGCATATATATTTTTTTTTAAAAGGGAAGTAAATGTTTATAGTTGTGTTACTGGAGTGATAGTTTTCATACATGGTGTTTTGACAAGAAAATAGTGAAATTGGAGAAAAATGTAGCTTAGACATGGAAGCTTATTGATACAGTGGTTAAATTGATGAGAACTGCTATTGACGTTTGTGTAAATAAATTATACATTTCCTTTTTCCATAGCCAGAGGTTGAACCATTATGCGACATTCATTTTTTCATTCATTTCAAGCTAGAAGTTTCAGTTTTCTAAATTGTTTCTTACATTTTTCATATGTATATATATGTATGTGTGTGTGTGTATATGTGCGTATGTAGGTGTATGTGTGTGTATGTGTATATGTATGTATATATGTATATTATCCCTGGGGATAGGGGTGAAAGAATACTTCCCACGTATTCCTCGCGTGTCGTAGAAAGCGACTAGAGGGGACGGGAGCGGGGGGCCAGAAATCCTCCCCTCCTTGTATCAACTTTCTAAAATGGGAAACAGAAGGAGTCACGCGGGGAGTGCTCATCCTCCTCGAAGGCTCAGAGTGGGGTGCCTAAATGTGTGTGGATGTAACCAAGATGTGAAAAAAGGAGAGATAGGTAGTATGTTTGAGGAAAGGAACCTGGATGTTTTGGCTCTGAGTGAAACGAAGCTCAAGGGTAAAGGGGAAGAGTGGTTTGGGAATGTCTGGGGAGTAAAGTCAGGGGTTAGTGAGAGGACAAGAGCAAGGGAAGGAGTAGCAATACTCCTGAAACAGGAGTTGTGGGAGTATGTGATAGAATGTAAGAAAGTAAATTCTCGATTAATATGGGTAAAACTGAAAGTTGATGGAGAGAGGTGGGTGATTATTGGTGCATATGCACCTGGGCATGAGAAGAAAGATCATGAGAGGCAAGTGTTTTGGGAGCAGCTGAATGAGTGTGTTAGTGGTTTTGATGCACGAGACCGGGTTATAGTGATGGGTGATTTGAATGCAAAGGTGAGTAATGTGGCAGTTGAGGGAATAATTGGTATACATGGGGTGTTCAGTGTTGTAAATGGAAATGGTGAAGAGCTTGTAGATTTATGTGCTGAAAAAGGACTGATGATTGGGAATACCTGGTTTAAAAAGCGAGATATACATAAGTATACTTATGTAAGTAGGAGAGATGGCCAGAGAGCGTTATTGGATTACGTGTTAATTGACAGGCGTGCGAAAGAGAGACTTTTGGATGTTAATGTGCTGAGAGGTGCAACTGGAGGGATGTCTGATCATTATCTTGTGAAGGCTAAGGTGATGATTTGTATGGGTTTTCAGAAAAGAAGAGTGAATGTTGGGGTGAAGAGGGTGGTGAGAGTAAGTGAGCTTAGGAAGGAGACTTGTGTGAGGAAGTACCAGGAGAGACTGAGTACAGAATGGAAAAAGGTGAGAACAATGGAAGTAAGGGGAGTGGGGGAGGAATGGGATGTATTTAGGGAATCAGTGATGGATTGCACAAAAGATGCTTGTGGCATGAGAAGAGTGGGAGGTGGGTTGATTAGAAAGGGTAGTGAGTGGTGGGATGAAGAAGTAAGAGTATTAGTGAAAGAGAAGAGAGAGGCATTTGGACGATTTTTGCAGGGAAAAAATGCAATTGAGTGGGAGATGTATAAAAGAAAGAGACAGGAGGTCAAGAGAAAGGTGCAAGAGGTGAAAAAAAGGGCAAATGAGAGTTGGGGTGAGAGAGTATCATTAAATTTTAGGGAGAATAAAAAGATGTTCTGGAAGGAGGTAAATAAAGTGCGTAAGACAAGGGAGCAAATGGGAACTTCAGTGAAGGGCGCAAATGGGGAGGTGATAACAAGTAGTGGTGATGTGAGAAGGAGATGGAGTGAGTATTTTGAAGGTTTGTTGAATGTGTTTGATGATAGAGTGGCAGATATAGGGTGTTTTGGTCGAGGTGGTGTGCAAAGTGAGAGGGTTAGGGAAAATGATTTGGTAAACAGAGAAGAGGTAGTGAAAGCTTTACGGAAGATGAAAGCCGGCAAGGCAGCAGGTTTGGATGGTATTGCAGTGGAATTTATTAAAAAAGGGGGTGACTGTATTGTTGACTGGTTGGTAAGGTTATTTAATGTATGTATGACTCATGGTGAGGTGCCTGAGGATTGGCGGAATGCGTGCATAGTGCCATTGTACAAAGGCAAAGGGGATAAGAGTGAGTGCTCAAATTACAGAGGTATAAGTTTGTTGAGTATTCCTGGTAAATTATATGGGAGGGTATTGATTGAGAGGGTGAAGGCACGTACAGAGCATCAGATTGGGGAAGAGCAGTGTGGTTTCAGAAGTGGTAGAGGATGCGTGGATCAGGTGTTTGCTTTGAAGAATGTATGTGAGAAATACTTAGAAAAGCAAATGGATTTGTATGTAGCATTTATGGATCTGGAGAAGGCATATGATAGAGTTGATAGAGATGCTCTGTGGAAGGTATTAAGAATATATGGTGTGGGAGGAAAGTTGTTAGAAGCAGTGAAAAGTTTTTATCGAGGATGTAAGGCATGTGTACGTGTAGGAAGAGAGGAAAGTGATTGGCTCTCAGTGAATGTAGGTTTGCGGCAGGGGTGTGTGATGTCTCCATGGTTGTTTAATTTGTTTATGGATGGGGTTGTTAGGGAGGTAAATGCAAGAGTTTTGGAAAGAGGGGCAAGTATGAAGTCTGTTGGGGATGAGAGAGCTTGGGAAGTGAGTCAGTTGTTGTTCGCTGATGATACAGCGCTGGTGGCTGATTCATGTGAGAAACTGCAGAAGCTGGTGACTGAGTTTGGTAAAGTGTGTGGAAGAAGAAAGTTAAGAGTAAATGTGAATAAGAGCAAGGTTATTAGGTACAGTAGGGTTGAGGGTCAAGTCAATTGGGAGGTGAGTTTGAATGGAGAAAAACTGGAGGAAGTGAAGTGTTTTAGATTTCTGGGAGTGGATCTGGCAGCGGATGGAACCATGGAAGCGGAAGTGGATCATAGGGTGGGGGAGGGGGCGAAAATTCTGGGGGCCTTGAAGAATGTGTGGAAGTCGAGAACATTATCTCGGAAAGCAAAAATGGGTATGTTTGAAGGAATAGTGGTTCCAACAATGTTGTATGGTTGCGCGGCGTGGGCTATGGATAGAGTTGTGCGCAGGAGGATGAATGTGCTGGAAATGAGATGTTTGAGGACAATGTGTGGTGTGAGGTGGTTTGATCGAGTGAGTAACGTAAGGGTAAGAGAGATGTGTGGAAATAAAAAGAGCGTGGTTGAGAGAGCAGAAGAGGGTGTTTTGAAGTGGTTTGGGCACATGGAGAGAATGAGTGAGGAAAGATTGACCAAGAGGATATATGTGTCGGAGGTGGAGGGAACGAGGAGAAGAGGGAGACCAAATTGGAGGTGGAAAGATGGAGTGAAAAAGATTTTGTGTGATCGGGGCCTGAACATGCAGGAGGGTGAAAGGAGGGCAAGGAATAGAGTGAATTGGAGCGATGTGGTATACCGGGGTTGACGTGCTGTCAGTGGATTGAATCAAGGCATGTGAAGCGTCTGGGGTAAACCATGGAAAGCTGTGTAGGTATGTATATTTGCGTGTGTGGACGTATGTATATACATGTGTATGGGGGGGGGTTGGGCCATTTCTTTCGTCTGTTTCCTTGCGCTACCTCGCAAACGCGGGAGACAGCGACAAAGTATAATAAAAATAATAAAAATATATATATATATATATATATATATATATATATATATATATATATATATATATATATATGTGAGAAATACTTAGAAAAGCAAATGGATTTGTATGTAGCATTTATGGATCTGGAGAAGGTTCATGATAGAGTTGATAGAGATGCTCTGTGGAAGGTATTAAGAATATATGGTGTGGGAGGAAAGTTGTTAGAAGCAGTGAAAAGTTTTTATCGAGGATGTAAGGCATGTGTACGTGTAGGAAGAGAGGAAAGTGATTGGTTCTCAGTGAATGTAGGTTTGCGGTAGGGGTGTGGGATGTCTCCATGGTTGTTTAATTTGTTTATGGATGGGGTTGTTAGGGAGGTAAATGCAAGAGTTTTGGAAAGAGGGGCAAGTATGAAGTCTGTTGGGGATGAGAGAGCTTGGGAAGTGAGTCAGTTGTTGTTCGCTGATGATACAGCGCTGGTGACTGATTCATGTGAGAAACTGCAGAAGCTGGTGACTGAGTTTGGTAAAGTGTGTGAAAAAAGAAAGTTAAGAGTAAATGTGAATAAGAGCAAGGTTATTAGGTACAGTAGGGTTAAGGGTCTAGTCAATTGGGAGGTAAGTTGAATGGAGCAAAACTGGAGGAAGTGAAGTGTTTTAGATATCTGGGAGTGGATCTGGCAGCGGATGGAACCATGGAAGCGGAAGTGGATCACAGGGTGGGGGAGGGGGCGAAAATCCTGGGAGCCTCGAAGAATGTGTGGAAGTCGAGAACATTATCTCGGAAAGCAAAAATGGGTATGTTTGAAGGAATAGTGGTTCCAACAATGTTGTATGGTTGCGAGGCGTGGACTATGGATAGAGTTGTGCGCAGGAGGATGGATGTGCTGGAAATGAGATGTTTGAGGACAATATGTGGTGTGAGGTGGTTTGATCGAGTAAGTAACGTAAGGGTAAGAGAGATGTGTGGAAATAAAAAGAGCGTGGTTGAGAGAGCAGAAGAGGGTGTTTTGAAATGGTTTGGGCACATGGAGAGAATGAGTGAGGAAAGATTGACCAAGAGGATATATGTGTCGGAGGTGGAAGGAACGAGGAGAAGTGGGAGACCAAATTGGAGGTGGAAAGATGGAGTGAAAAAGATTTTGTGTGATCGGGGCCTGAACATGCAGGAGGGTGAAAGGAGGGCAAGGAATAGAGTGAATTGGATCGATGTGGTATACCGGGGTTGACGTGCTATCAGTGGATTGAATCAGGGCATGTGAAGCGTCTGGGGTAAACCATGGAAAGCTGTGTAGGTATGTATGTTTGCGTGTGTGGACGTATGTATATACATGTGTATGGGGGTGGGTTGGGCCATTTCTTTCGTCTGTTTCCTTGCGCTACCTCGCAAACGCGGGAAACAGCGACAAAGCAAAAAAAAAAAAATATATATATATATATATATATATATATATATATATATATATATATATATATATATATATTGGAAAGGATCACAATTTTGCGCGTGATCAAGATATTCCTATGAGTCCACGGGGAAAATGAAACACGAAAAGTTCCCAAGTGCACTTTCGTGTAATAATCACATCATCAGGGGAGACACAAGAGAGAAATATAACAGTCAGTTGATATACATCGAAGAGACGAAGCTAGGACGCCATTTGGTAAACATGTGATTGTCGACAATCACGTTTACCAAGTGGCGTCCTAGCTTCGTCTCTTCGATGTATATCAACTGACTGTTATATTTCTCTCTTGTCTCCCCTGATGATGTGATTATTACACGAAAGTGCACTTGGGAACTTTTCGTGTTTCATTTTCCCCGTGGACTCATAGGGATATATATATATATATATATATATATATATATATATATATATATATATATATATATATATATATATATATATATCTTTTTTTTTTTTCATACTATTCGCCATTTCCCGCGATAGCGAGGTAGCGTTAAGAACAGAGGACTGGGCCTTTGAGGGAATACCCTCACCTGGCCCCCTTCTTTGTTCCTTCTTTTGGAAAAAAAAAGAAAAAAAAAAAAAAAACGAGAGGGGAGGATTTCCAGCCCCCCCGCTCCCTTCCCTTTTAGTCGCCTTCTACGACACGCAGGGAATACGTGGGAAGTATTCTTTCTCCCCTATCCCCAGGGATATATATATATATATATATATATATATATATATATATATATATATATATATATATATATATATATATATATATATAATATATGTATATATATATATATATATATATATATATATATATATATATATATATATATATATATATATATATATATATATATATGTATATATATATATATATATATATATATATATATATATATATATATATATATATATATATATATATATATATATATATATATATATATATCTGCCACTCTGTCATCAGACACATTCAACAAACCTTCAAAATACTCATTCCATCTCCTTCTCACATCACCGCTACTTGTTATCACCTCCCCATTTACGCCCTTCACTGAAGTTCCCATTTGCTCCCTTGTCTTACGCACCCTATTTACCTCCTTCCAGAACATCTTTTTATTCTCCCTAAAATTTACTGATAGTCTCTCACCCCAACTCTCATTTGCCCTTTTTTTCACCTCTTGCACCTTTCTCTTGACCTCCTGTCTCTTTGTTTTATACTTCTCCCACTCAATTGCATTTTTTCCCTGCAAAAATCGTCCAAATGCCTCTCTCTTCTCTTTCACTAATACTCTTACTTCTTCATCCCACCACTCACTACCCTTTCTAAACAGCCCACCTCCCACTCTTCTCATGCCACAAGCATCTTTTGCGCAATCCATCACTGATTCCCTAAATACATCCCATTCCTCCCCCACTCCCCTTACTTCCATTGTTCTCACCTTTTTCCATTTTGTACACAGTCTCTCCTGGTACTTCCCCACACAGGTCTCCTTCCCAGGCTCACTCACTCTCACCACCTTCTTCACCCCAACATCCACTCCTCTTTTCTGAAAACCCATACTAATCTTCACCTTAGCCTCCACAAGATAATGATCAGACATCCCTCCAGTTGCACCTCTCAGCACATGTTTTGGTCGAGGTGGTGTGCAAAGTGAGAGGGTTAGGGAAAATTATTTGGTAAACAGAGAAGAGGTAGTAAAAGCTTTGCGGAAGATGAAAGCCGGCAAGGCAGCAGGTTTGGATGGTATTGCAGTGGAATTTATTAAAAAAGGGGATGACTGTATTGTTGACTGGTTGGTAAGGTTATTCAATGTATGTATGACTCATGGTGAGGTGCCTGAGGATTGGCGGAATGCGTGCATAGTGCCATTGTACAAAGGCAAAGGGGATAAGAGTGAGTGCTCAAATTACAGAGGTATAAGTTTGTTGAGTATTCCTGGTAAATTATATGGGAGGGTATTGATTGAGAGGGTGAAGGCATGTACAGAGCATCAGATTGGGGAAGAGCAGTGTGGTTTCAGAAGTGGTAGAGGATGTGTGGATCAGGTGTTTGCTTTGAAGAATGTATGTGAGAAATACTTAGAAAAGCAAATGGATTTGTATGTAGCATTTATGGATCTGGAGAAGGCATATGATAGAGTTGATAGAGATGCTCTGTGGAAGGTATTAAGAATATATGGTGTGGGAGGAAAGTTGTTAGAAGCAGTGAAAAGTTTTTATCGAGGATGTAAGGCATGTGTACGTGTAGGAAGAGAGGAAAGTGATTGGTTCTCAGTGAATGTAGGTTTGCGGCAGGGGTGTGTGATGTCTCCATGGTTGTTTAATTTGTTTATGGATGGGGTTGTTAGGGAGGTAAATGCAAGAGTCCTGGAAAGAGGGGCAAGTATGAAGTCTGTTGGGGATGAGAGAGCTTGGGAAGTGAGTCAGTTGTTGTTCGCTGATGATACAGCGCTGGTGGCTGATTCATGTGAGAAACTGCAGAAGCTGGTGACTGAGTTTGGTAAAGTGTGTGGAAGAAGAAAGTTAAGAGTAAATGTGAATAAGAGCAAGGTTATTAGGTACAGTAGGGGTGAGGGTCAAGTCAATTGGGAGGTGAGTTTGAATGGAGAAAAACTGGAGGAAGTGAAGTGTTTTAGATATCTGGGAGTGGATCTGTCAGCGGATGGAACCATGGAAGCGGAAGTGGATCATAGGGTGGGGGAGGGGGCGAAAATTTTGGGAGCCTTGAAAAATGTGTGGAAGTCGAGAACATTATCTCGGAAAGCAAAAATGGGTATGTTTGAAGGAATAGTGGTTCCAACAATGTTGTATGGTTGCGAGGCGTGGGCTATGGATAGAGATGTGCGCAGGAGGATGGATGTGCTGGAAATGAGATGTTTGAGGACAATGTGTGGTGTGAGGTGGTTTGATCGAGTAAGTAACGTAAGGGTAAGAGAGATGTGTGGAAATAAAAAGAGCGTGGTTGAGAGAGCAGAAGAGGGTGTTTTGAAATGGTTTGGGCACATGGAGAGAATGAGTGAGGAAAGATTGACCAAGAGGATATATGTGTCTGAGGTGGAGGGAACGAGGAGAAGAGGGAGACCAAATTGGAGGTGGAAAGATGGAGTGAAAAAGATTTTGTGTGATCGGGGCCTGAACATGCAGGAGGGTGAAAGGAGGGCAAGGAATAGAATGAATTGGAGCGATGTGGTATACAGGGGTTGACGTGCTGTCAGTGGACTGAATCAAGGCATGTGAAGCGTCTGGGGTAAACCATGGAAAGCTGTGTAGGTATGTATATTTGCGTGTGTGGACGTATGTACATGTGTATGGGGGGGGGGGGCCATTTCTTTCGTCTGTTTCCTTGCGCTACCTCGCAAACGCGGGAGACAGCGACAAAGTATAAAAAAAAAAAAAAAAAAAAAAATATATATATATATATATATATATATGATTGGGAATACCTGGTTTAAAAAGCGAGATATACATAAGTATACTTATGTAAGTAGGAGAGATGGCCAGAGAGCGTTATTGGATTACGTGTTAATTGACAGGCGTGCGAAAGAGAGACTTTTGGATGTTAATGTGCTGAGAGGTGCAACTGGAGGGATGTCTGATCATTATCTTGTGGAGGCTAAGGTGAAGATTTGTATGGGTTTTCAGAAAAGAAGAGTGAATGTTGGGGTGAAGAGGGTGGTGAGAGTAAGTGAGCTTGAGAAGGAGACCTGTGTGAGGAAGTACCAGGAGAGACTGAGTACAGAATGGAAAAAGGTGAGAACAATGGAAGTAAGGGGAGTGGGGGAGGAATGGGATGTATTTAGGGAATCAGTGATGGATTTCGCAAAAGATGCTTGTGGCATGAGAAGAGTGGGAGGTGGGTTGATTAGAAAGGGTAGTGAGTGGTGGGATGAAGAAGTAAGAGTATTAGTGAAAGAGAAGAGAGAGGCATTTGGACGATTTTTGCAGGGAAAAAATGCAATTGAGTGGGAGATGTATAAAAGAAAGAGACAGGAGGTCAAGAGAAAGGTGCAAGAGGTGAAAAAAAAGGGCAAATGAGAGTTGGGGTGAGAGAGTATCATTAAATTTTAGGGAGAATAAAAAGATGTTCTGGAAGGAGGTAAATAAAGTGCGTAAGACAAGGGAGCAAATGGGAACTTCGGTGAAGGGCGCAAGTGGGGAGGTGATAACAAGTAGTGGTGATGTGAGAAGGAGATGGAGTGAGTATTTTGAAGGTTTGTTGAATGTGTTTGATGATAGAGTGGCAGATATAGGGTGTTTTGGTCGAGGTGGTGTGCAAAGTGAGAGGGTTAGGGAAAATGATTTGGTAAACAGAGAAGAGGTAGTGAAAGCTTTGCGGAAGATGAAAGCCGGCAAGGCAGCAGGTTTGGATGGTATTGCAGTGGAATTTATAAAAAAAAAAAGGGGGTGATTGTATTGTTGACTGGTTGGTAAGGTTATTTAATGTATGTATGACTCATGGTGAGGTGCCTGAGGATTGGCGGAATGCGTGCATAGTGCCATTGTACAAAGGCAAAGGGGATAAGAGTGAGTGCTCAAATTACAGAGGTATAAGTTTGTTGAGTATTCCTGGTAAATTATATGGGAGAGTATTGATTGAGAGGGTGAAGGCATGTACAGAGCATCAGATTGGGGAAGAGCAGTGTGGTTTCAGAAGTGGTAGAGGATGTGTGGATCAGGTGTTTGCTTTGAAGAATGTATGTGAGAAATACTTAGAAAAGCAAATGGATTTGTATGTAGCATTTATGGATCTGGAGAAGGCATACGACAGAGTTGATAGAGATGCTCTGTGGAAGGTATTAAGAATATATGGTGTGGGAGGAAAGTTGTTAGAAGCAGTGAAAAGTTTTTATCGAGGATGTAAGGCATGTGTACGTGTAGGAAGAGAGGAAAGTGATTGGTTCTCAGTGAATGTAGGTTTGCGGCAGGGGTGTGTGATGTCTCCATGGTTGTTTAATTTGTTTATGGATGGGGTTGTTAGGGAGGTGAATGCAAGAGTTTTGGAAAGAGGGGCAAGTATGAAGTCTGTTGGGGATGAGAGAGCTTGGGAAGTGAGTCAGTTGTTGTTCGCTGATGATACAGCGCTGGTGGCTGATTCATGTGAGAAACTGCAGAAGCTGGTGACTGAGTTTGGAAAAGTGTGTGGAAGAAAGTTAAGAGTAAATGTGAATAAGAGCAAGGTTATTAGGTACAGTAGGGTTGAGGGTCAAGTCAATTGGGAGGTGAGTTTGAATGGAGAAAAACTGGAGGAAGTGAAGTGTTTTAGATATCTGGGAGTGGATCTGGCAGCGGATGGAACCATGGAAGCGGAAGTGGATCATAGGGTGGGGGAGGGGGCGAAAATCCTGGGAGCCTTGAAGAATGTGTGGAAGTCGAGAACATTATCTCGGAAAGCAAAAATGGGTATGTTTGAAGGAATAGTGGTTCCAACAATGTTGTATGGTTGCGAGGCGTGGGCTATGGATAGAGTGGTGCGCAGGAGGATGGATATGCTGGAAATGAGATGTTTGAGGACAATGTGTGGTGTGAGGTGGTTTGATCGAGTGAGTAACGTAAGGGTAAGAGAGATGTGTGGAAATAAAAAGAGCGTGGTTGAGAGAGCAGAAGAGGGTGTTTTGAAGTGATTTGGGCACATGGAGAGGATGAGTGAGGAAAGATTGACCAAGAGGATATATGTGTCGGAGGTGGAGGGAACAAGGAGAAGAGGGAGACCAAATTGGAGGTGGAAAGATGGAGTGAAAAAGATTTTGTGTGATCCGGGCCTGAACATGCAGGAGGGTGAAAGGAGGGCAAGGAATAGAGTGAATTGGAGCGATGTGGTATACCGGGGTTGACGTGCTGTCAGTGGATTGAAGCAGGGCATGTGAAGCGTCTGGGGTAAACCATGGAAAGCTGTGTAGGTATGTATATTTGCGTGTGTGGACGTATGTATATACATGTGTATGGGGGGGGGGGGTTGGGCCATTTCTTTCGTCTGTTTCCTTGCGCTACCTCGCAAACGCGGGAGACAGCGACAAAGTATAAAAAAAAATAGAAAATATATATATATATATATATAATAATAATGATAATAATAATAATAATAATAATAATAATAATAATAATAGAACTAGATGTGCGTGAAATTATTGTCTACCAGGTATCATAAAAGAGGAATTGATCACCAATGAACAGGACTGGTATATAAATCATTAGCATAAAGAAGTTATTAGGTTAATGAACATTCATTTCATATTTTTCATGTCGAAGAATTTTCACCATAAACGAGGAGGAAATAAAGGAAAACAGAATTCAATTGTTAAGAACAAACTTGTTTAGGGATAGAATTAAGACTTGTGTTGAAAGCCGAGTGACAGTCACATCAAAGAAGTTCTGAAAGGAATTACAATACCAGGCACGGAAATGAGTAAATAACCGTGAATTGATTACCGTACGATTTTTTTCTTTATTAAGGGAGGCTTATGAAACGACCTATATAGTGACATATATAAGAACGTGGAGAGTGCCAGGTGTACGTCACAAAGACAGTGATCATAGGGTGTGAATATGTTAATCTGGGAAGGCAAACCGGCTGCAGTACTTGATGATTGTTGGTAATACCTTTTTCAATTTTAGTATATGATTGTTGATATCGATACTGCAGTCAAGGTACTAGCGTTTGGGCAATTCCAAGGGAACAAAGCTGATATGAGAGTGAACACATATTCAGGAAACCCGCCACACACAACAAAGGGACAAAGAGGCTACGAAAAAAAAAAAAAAATAGAAAGAACTGGCAAAAATGATAAATCGACCAGGCATGCGCACTACACAGACACAAAACATAACTATACATTCCAAGACTGTAAGTTATTCCTTGTGTCTTGTGACATTAATTCATAGCTACATTTTTCCTTTCTTTTCTTTTCTTTCTTTCAAACTATTCGCCATTTCCCGCATTAGCGAGGTAGCGTTAAGAACAGAGGACTGGGCCTGAGGGAATACCCTCACCTGGCCCAATTCTCTGTTCCTTCTTTTGGAAAATTAAAAAAAAAAAAACCGAGAGGGGAGGATTTCCAGCCCCCCGCTCCCTCCCCTTTTAGTCGCCTTCTACGACACGCAGGGAATACGTGGGAAGTACTCTTAATCCCCTATCCCCAGGGGATAATTTTTCCTTTCATGGCTGCTTATTCGTAGGCGTCCTTA
Source organism: Panulirus ornatus (assembly GCF_036320965.1). Taxonomy (NCBI): domain Eukaryota; kingdom Metazoa; phylum Arthropoda; class Malacostraca; order Decapoda; family Palinuridae; genus Panulirus; species Panulirus ornatus. The sequence goes on along the minus strand of NC_092253.1, from coordinate 25,841,253 downwards.
TATCACGAGAACTAACTACCTCGTGTTCCAACACTGATAACAGATTCCAGCAGGTAACATACGCCGTATGTACCCTAACAGCTAATCAATACATATCATTAGAGCGCAATGATATAGAGTAACACAATCTTAATTAATGAATGGTCTGTGACAGAATAAGCTTAGCCCGCCATCCACGTACCAGGTGGGTTTGCAGAGAGAAGGAGTGGTAGCAAACTGGCAGCCAACACACACAAGGTGGCGACGCAAGGAAGATGTCAGCTTGAGCTTTTGATGCAGTGTAGTCCGTCCTTAGTCATATTCAGTTTAGTTGAATGGCATCCCCATAACTTGCTTTCATGCTCGGTACAAGATGAGGGCAATCTACCTCAGTCATACTGTATAGTATTCAAAAATTATTGAAGTATTGCCAAGAGAATAAAAGATGGCAAATGTACTTTTTTTATGTTTATTCTTTAAGGAGTGTGAAATTACACTGAACCACACACCAGTGTCCATGACGGGTATGGTATGTAAAACACTGGGAAAGATGATCAGAGATCAAGAACAGATGATCGGCAAACTAGACACTACCGGAGAGAGAACACGCGCTCAAGGAAAGCAGATCGTGTGTACCAAATCTTTTAGACTTCTGAGCGAAGTTCGTTGTGACCTAGTGGATTTCTCTGTTGTGTTTGTCTCTGCACCACTTAGAAGGCTGGTTAGGAAGCTGACATTCCAGACAAGTATAAAGAGCTTGACTCCTTCAACTGACGAAAAAATATAGTGGAAGGGAACATCGAACGCTGGTCAGAAGAGTCTTCAGGAATTCATGGGTTTGGGTCACCGTGGTGTGCCGTAGGCTTGGTCGTGGAACCGTTCCTGTTTCTGATCTGTGTAAACCACCTGACAGACGGACTGGACTCATGTTTGAATATGTTTACGGATGATGCTATTATGGTCATGGGAGAATTAAAGAATAATTAGGATCATTTAGTTACGAGGGGACTTACACAAACACCAGAGTTGATCTGATATGTGGCTGATGAAATTCAAGTCCATAAATGGAGTAAAAACTGGGAAATCCGCGGCACATGTGGGTGATGGAATTACATATTATTAATGAATGAAGTGATGATTGTTACAATGCTAAAAGAAATGGAATTATTTCCTCCGATATCTTGGACCGCTTCTCGAAGTGTATCAAACATCATCACAGGCTGTTGGGGCAGTGGTACATTTTCTGTCGCTCAACTTATTTTTTTCCCCTGCAATTGTTCCGTGTTCCTATCACAGACTAACATCTTCATCTAGGCCAGGCTTTAAGTGAAATATAAAGAAAAGATAGGCGCTGAAAGAATAACAAAAAAAAAAAAACGAATTACAGCCTTAGAGTTTGGGAGGAAGTGCAAAACGAGACTATATGGTTGTTCGGTGAGGAAGTCAGAAGGTGACTGGTTGCGGAGCTTCACAGAATAAGGAAAATATACAGTCGTCACAACGATCCAACCTTGAGTTGCCGACGGTCACACAGTAGTTATACGACAGAGTGACCTGCTGAATATTACGCCGCCTAGCTCATTAATGGCTAGGGCACAACAGCAGCCAGCGCAAGGGAGCAGGAACCAAAGAAAATGTACACAAGAGGGAAAGAGCCAGTTGTATAGCGCAGGACAAGCAAATTTAGTGTAGATTTCCTTGAGTGAGGCGTCTGTTGCTGTTTCCCAGTTTTCTAGTGGCCTTAATACGCCTGCTCCTCACCTCTGTAACGCGAAACCTGTATCGTTGTCAGGATCTGTGAAGGCTTTGGAAAATGACCTTTGCCGTGTAATGGAAGGACTTGAAAAGAAAAGCTCTTGTATTTTTACTGTAAGGAAAAGAAAGAAGATTAGAGAAGAGAACTGATTCCGATTTGCTAGTTGTCTCTTCCTCTTTCCTCTTCTACCTCCTCCTCTGCTGCATAGGTTTAGAGGAAGACTAATTAGTCATTAAGATTTCGCCTCGTGATATGGCGGGAAGCAGCCACCTCCACTTGTTCTGAATACGTCCTCCCTGCAATGAATAATTCGTAAGAAATATCTGGATGTCCAGCTGAGGTCTTCTCAGGAGACTTCATTGTACACGATATGGAATGGTTGAATTCCTCCCATACAGATGGTGGGGGAACTGGGGACTACATGTTTTTTGTTCTTGATTATCTGGGACATTTTCTTTTTTTACCCCATCCTACCCATATTCCAGACCGTCACGTTCTCTCGTCCAACACTCGGAATATATTTTTCAGGTGTGAGTCTTCGCAGTGTTGGCAGAGTTAGAGGGGCCCCGCGCCTACTTTGTTAAGTCAAGGCTAAAGGAAAGGTACATATTTTGTGTGATAGCAAAGGGGTGTATTACAGAATCACTTTATAGCAAGAAGCCTGTTTATGACGAGATTTCATTACGAAGAATATTGTAAAGAAAATGATGGTTCCCTCTCACTGGATCCCTTCTCATGTGATATTATTCAGATAAAACTGGATTTGCTAGCAACATATGCAACTGCTGAAGATGGAACTAACATCTCGTCAGTTATCTAAGCGACAGATAAGACTTATCAAGTATTAACGAGTAAAAATGATTGATGGAAGATGCTTGAACCTTGTATCAGCATTACTCTGAAATGTTATGTAATAGTTATGATAATAATTTATCCGGTAAAGAAATGACACAAGGAAAGATACTGTCCAGATGAGACGTAGATATGAATGCTATCGGCAGGATAGAACGGCTTCTGCAGTAGAAGAATGTACAATGTGTCGGGTGGAGGATAGCCGCACATGAGAATGTTAATGATCTTAAGTGTATGTGTGTGTGTGTGTGTGTGTGTGTGTGTGTCATTATGTATATGAATGATACACATGATGACACCACAGATTATTTGGATGTTATCAATGGGAAATGGTGTCAAGCAATGAAGAAGTTTAAGATACTAAGTGAACACAAAGTGTTTTAGCTCCATCAGGGTGATTTGTGTTCTGACTAATGTGTAGATTTTCTCATTTTGTGAGAATAATTGATGCTAATATAAGTGTATGTATATAGTAACTATATTGAATAAGAAGAACGTACTTTTAGTGTGTGTGTATAAGCGGATGTAATAAGTAGAGCAATCAATGTTCAGCTCTGGATGAATATGATGAAAGCCTAATCTGAGTTTATTGTGATGTGTAATGTGCATATTAACTAATGTACATTTCTGGGTGAGAATATGTATATAGCAATCAATGTTCAGCTCTGGATGAGTATGATAAAAGCCTAATCCATGTTTATTGTGGTGTGTAATGTATAAATCAACCAGTGTATGTACATTTCAGGGTGAGAATTGGAACCTAACTAATCCTATTGTTTTGTATTCTTTATATTTGATTTTTTATATGATAATAAAAGATTTAACTCTTAGCTTTTAACTACATGTTACTTTAGTTTCTGTTCACTTTCGCTGGCTGCCTTTCTGCCCAGCCATGAATTAGATTACGTAATAAGTATACAGCAAGTTATTACCTCTCATGATCGCTGTGCAGCCGTTGGCAAAGCAAGGGTAGGTGTTATGATGCCTATTTCTTAAACAGGGACTTACAACTCTCTTAACCTTGCCATCCTCTCATATATTTCCCAACAACTACGACCTTTTTTTAATGCAGATTTCCACTTCCTTCAAAATTCTGAAAATATTCTCCTCTTCCATGTTTGACTTCTCCATCTGTCTAGCCTATTGTATGTATCAGTTAAGGCCCAGCCTCGATGCGGACTCTTTTGCATCCATTTAAAAGGAAAACTAGGACAGAAAAGATGAAAGCTGGGTGTTTCAGACAATGTCTTGGGACGGACGTCTCCGTTGCAAGTGACCTTCAGAATAATTTGAAGTCTTTTCCCGGATGCAGTTTTGCTATGCAGCTGCAGCGGTACTTAACTGCCTCAAGAGCATAATTCTGGGAGTGGTACAAGGCAAATCGTGTATCTCCTGAGGTGGACGAAGGTTAAATGTCTCAAAATGGAGCTCAGCCTGTCTCCCTTAACACCATACGGAAGATAATACTGAAAACGTCAGCGGTTATCATGAGATACACTGGTGACCCACGTTTTTCCCACGACCGTAGACAGTGCTAACTTGAAGAGAATGTCACTTGGAGAAGCTAAGGTAGACGGTGCTAACTTGAAGAGAATGTCACTTGGAGAAGCTAAGGTAGACGGTGCTAACTTGAAGAGAATGTCACTTGGAGAAGCTAGGCTGTTCCATCGTGAGGATCTTCACTCGTCTTCCTCAGCGTGTCCCATTACAGAGACCCTACCTTACTCTAACCAGCCCTGAGAGTTGTCAGATGTTTCCATTATTGATGTCCTTTAGAACAGCACCGTACTATTGTGGCCTTCCTAATACAGCACTACAGTACCTAACTCAGATCAGGGGACCACATGGTGGATGATTGCTACCTGTGATCAGGTGACTACGTGGTGGATGCCTGTTACCTGTGATCAGGTGACTACGTGGTGAATGCCTGTTACCTGTGATCAGAGGACCACGTAGTGGATGCCTGCTACCTGTGATCAGAGGACCACGTGGTGGATGCCTGTTAACTGTGATCAGAGGACCACGTGGTGGATGCCTGTTACCTGTGATCAGGGGACCACGTGGTGGATGCCTGCTACCTGTGATCAGAGGACCACGTGGTGGATGCATGCTACCTGTGATCAGAGGACCGCGTGGTGGATGCCTGCTACCTGTGATCAGAGGACCACGTGGTGGATGCCTGCTACCTGTGATCAGAGGACCACGTGGTGGATGCCTGCTACCTGTGATCAGAGGACCACGTGGTGGATGCCTGTATGTTTACAGTGTCGGTTCGTGTGACACAGTGGCCAGATGCGTGAGTGTAGGAAGACATGCCCCTGGACCTGCTTCATCTTGTCTCATGATAACGTGTCTCCCTCGATGTCTGGTGCAGCGTCATCATCTACACAAGGTGAATTTGTTGCCATCATTACAAGCCCGACTGCTGTGTTGGAGGCCCTCATGCTGTGTTGGAGGCCCTCACTGCTGTGTTGGAGGCCCTCACTGCTGTGTTGGAGGCCCTGAGGGGGATCATGTTGCACGCACTGCCTCTCCTTCTGTCGTGTCAAGCAAGCCTCGCTAGTGCTGCCCCTGGCACTCACTGGTCGGAATGGTCGCTGGCGTGACGCATCGTATGGTATCCATCCTCCACAGGTATTGACGGGCGACGCATCGTATGGTATCCATCCTCCACAGGTATTGACGGGCGACGCATCGTATGGTATCCATCCTCCACAGGTATTGATGGGCGACGCATCGTATGGTATCCATCCTCCACAGGTATTGATGGGCGACGCATCGTATGGTATCCATCCTCCACAGGTATTGACGGGCGACGCATCGTATGGTATCCATCCTCCACAGGTATTGACGGGCGACGCATCGTATGGTATCCATCCTCCACAGGTATTGATGGGCGACGCATCGTATGGTATCCATCCTCCACAGGTATTGACGGGCGACGCATCGTATGGTATCCATCCTCCACAGGTATTGATGGGCGACGCATCGTATGGTATCCATCCTCCACAGGTATTGACGGGCGACGCATCGTATGGTATCCATCCTCCACAGGTATTGATGGGCGACGCATCGTGTGGTATCCATCCTCCACAGGTATTGATGGGCGACGCATCGTATGGTATCCATCCTCCACAGGTATTGATGGGCGACGCATCGTATGGTATCCATCCTCCACAGGTATACAGCTGCATCCTTCCTGAAGGGCGTCTGTCCACGTAGAGATCCCGGCCAACGACGTCGCTGGAGGGTCTGGCGGGAACCGGTTCCGCGCGAGACGACACAACATGACCACGGATGTCCCGCGCCTCAGGTCACGTCTGATGACCACGGATGTCCCGTGCCTCAGGTCACGTCTGATGACCACGGATGTCCCGCGCCTCAGGTCACGTCTGATGACCACGGATGTCCCGCGCCTCAGGTCACGTCTGATGACCACGGATGTCCCGCGCCTCAGGTCACGTCTCACACGGACCTGGGACACCCACCTCGGATGGAGGCAGTGGAACACCTGGTTCTCACAAGAGAGAACCTTGACGTGGCTCATTTTCGGGTCCAGAACTTCCTGGGAGGCAGATAGCATTGTAATGCCCCTCTCGTGCGCGCGCCTGCGCTGTGTCACCTCCGGAGACAGAGACGCCCCTGGCCAGCCCCTCACCTGAAGGACTATGAGCGACCTGCTGGAGAGCAGGAGCATACCTGCTGACCACTCCTATACCACACTCTCCATAACACTGATCACGTACGTACCATCTTCATCGGATTATCATAGGCTTTGCCGACCTTACTGTTCCTGACGATGATGGCAGATCACACTTTGGAGTCAAGATAACACTATACAACACCCAGAGCCTATGGTCATTCATGAAATGAAGACACGTGGTTCCTGCTGATCTAACACAGCCATGGTCGTCCTGCTGATCTAACACAGCCATGGTCGTCCTGCTGATCTAACACAGCCATGGTCGTCCTGCTGATCTAACACAGCCATGGTCGTCCTGCTGATCTAACACAGCCATGGTCGTCCTGCTGATCTAACACAGCCATGGTCGTCCTGCTGATCTAACACAGCCATGGTCGTCCTGCTGATCTAACACAGCCATGGTCGTCCTGCTGATCTAACACAGCCATGGTCGTCCTGCTGATCTAACACAGCCATGGTCGTCCTGCTGATCTAACACAGCCATGGTCGTCCTGCTGATCTAACACAGCCATGGTCGTCCTGCTGATCTAACACAGCCATGGTCGTCCTGCTGACCTGACACAGCCATGGTCGTCCTGTGGACATATCACAGCAAAGGTCGTCCTGCTAACCTAACACAGCCATGATTGTATTGCTGACGTATCACAGCAGTGGTCGTTTCGCTAACCTAGAATTACATTGGTCGTCCTGGTGACCTATCACAGCAGTGATTGTTCTGCTGACCCATCACAGCAGTAGTCGTCTTGCTGAAATAACACAGTATTGTTTGCTCTGTTGACATAACACAGTAGTTTCTGCTGACGTAGCACAACTGTGGCTGTCCTGCTGACCTAACACAGCAGTAGCTGTCCTACTGACCTAACACAGTACAGGTTGTTCTGCTAACACAGCAGTGGTTGTCCTACTAACCAAAAGCATCAGTGGTCGTCCTGTGACGTAACACAGCGGTGGTCGTCCTGCCACTCTATCACAGCAGTAGTCATCTTGCTAACTTACGACAGCAGTGGTCGTCCTGCTGAATTAACACAGTAGTGGTTGTCTGACTGACTTATCACAGCAGTGGTCATTCTGCTGACCTATTACAGCAGTGGTTGTTCTGCTGGCCTAACACAGCAGTACTCATCCTGGCGACCTATCACAGCCGAGGTCATCCTGCTGACGTAACACAGCAATGGTTGTCCTGTTGACCTATTACGGTAGTGGTCGTCCTGTTAACCTAACACAGCAGTAGTCATCTTGTTCTCCTATTACGGCAGTGGTCGTCCTGTTACCTTATCACAGCAGTGCTCGTCCTGTTAACCTAACAGCAGTGGTCGTCCTGTTCACCTATCACAGCAATGGCCGTCCTGTTAACCTAACACAGCATTGGTCGTCCTGTTGACCTAGCACAGCAGTGATCGTCCTGTTAACCTAACAAAGCAATGATCCTGTTCACCTATCAGAGGTGGTCGTCCTGTTAACCTAACACAGGAGTGGCCCTCCTGTTCACCTCCTACAGCAGTGGTCGTTCTGTTAACCTAACAACAATGGTCTCCCTGCTGACATAACACAGCATTGATCGTCCTGCTGACCTAACACAGCAATGGTCGTCTTACTGACCTATTGATAGGGCAGCAGGCGTCCTACTATCATGGCAGTGGTCGTCCTGCTGACCTAGCACAGCAGTGGTCGTCCAACTGACCTAACACAGCAGTGGTCGTCCTGTTCACCCATCACAGCAGTGGTCGTCCTGTTAATCTATCACAGCAGCGGTCGTCCTGATAACCTTACAGCAGTGGTCGTCTCGCTGACCTAACTACAGTGGTCTTCCTGCTGACATAACACAGCATTGATCGTCCTGGTGACCTAACACAGCAGTGGTCGTCCTACTGACCTATCAGGGCAGTGGTCGTCCTGCTGACCTGGCACAGCAGTAGTCCTGCTGACCTATCAGAGAAGTGGTCGTCCTACTGATCTATCAGAGCAGAGGTCGTCCTACTGACCTATCAGAGCAGTGGTCGTCCTACTGAACTATCAGATCAGTGGTCGTCCTACTGACCTATCAGAGCAGTGGTCGTCCTACTGACCTATCAGATCAGTGGTCGTCCTACTGACCTATCAGAGCAGTGGTCGTCCTACTGACCTATCAGATCAGTGGTCGTCCTACTGACCTATCAGAGCAGTGGTCGTCCTACTGACCTATCAGAGCAGTGGTGGTCCTACTGACCTATCAGAGCAGTGGTCGTCCTACTGACCTATCAGATCAGTGGTCGTCCTACTGACCTATCAGAGCAGTGGTCGTCCTACTGACCTATCAGATCAGTGGTCGTCCTACTGACCTATCAGAGCAGTGGTCGTCCTACTGACCTATCAGATCAGTGGTGGTCCTACTGACCTATCAGATCAGTGGTCGTCCTACTGACCTATCAGAGCAGTGGTGGTCCTACTGACCTATCAGAGCAATGGTCGTCCTACTGACCTATCAGATCAGTGGTCGTCCTACTGACCTATCAGATCAGTGGTCGTCCTACTGACCTATCAGATCAGTGGTCGTCCTACTGACCTATCAGATCAGTGGTCGTCCTACTGACCTATCAGATCAGTGGTCGTCCTACTGACCTATCAGAGCAATGGTCGTCCTACTGACCTATCAGATCAGTGGTCGTCCTACTGACCTAACAGAGCAGTGGTCGTCCTACTGACCTATCAGAGCAGTGGTGGTCCTACTGACCTATCAGAGCAGTGGTCGTCCTACTGACCTATCAGATCAGTGGTCGTCCTACTGACCTATCAGAGCAGTGGTGGTCCTACTAACCTAACAGAGCAGTTATCATCCTGCTGACCTAGCACGGCAGTGGTCGTCCAACTGACTTAGCACAGCAGTGGTCGGCCTGCTGACCTAACACAGCAGTGGTCGTCCTACTGACCTATGAGAGCAGATGTCGTCCTGCTGTCCAAGCACAGCAGTGGTCGTTCTGCTGACCTAACACAGCAGTGGTCGTCCTGCTGACCTAACTCAGCAGTAGTCGTCCTGCTGACCTAACACAGCAGTGGTCGTCCTGCAGACCTAACACAGCCATGGTCGTGCAGGTGTATGTCCTGTACTGGTGTAATGGTTATGTTAACACAGCCCTAGCTACACTGTTGACTGAGTCAGTAGACTCGCTAGATAGCTACTTTCTGTACCAAAGCTCCAAAGCTTCCCCAAAAAACATATATATATATATATATATATATATATATATATATATATATATATATATATATATATATTTTTTTTTTTTCTTTCAAACTATTCGCCATTTCCCGCGTTAGCGAGGTAGCGTTAAGAACAGAGGACTGGGCCTTTTTTGGAATATCCTCACCTGGCCCCCTCTGTTCCTTCTTTTGGAAAATTAAAAAAAAAAAAATATATATATATATATTCCCTGGTGATAGGGGAGAAAGAATACTTCCCACGTATTCCCTGCGTGTCGTAGAAGGCGACTAAAAGGGGAGGGAGCAGGGGGCTGGAAATCCTCCCCTTTCTTTTTTTTTTTTTTTTTTAATTTTCCAAAAGAAGGAACAGAGAAGGGGGTCAGGTGAGGATATTCCCTCTAAGGCCCAGTTCTCTGTTCTTAACGCTACCTCGCTAATGCGGGAAATGGCGAATAGTATGAAAAAAAAAAAAAAAAAATATATATATATATATATATATATATATATATATATATATATATATATATATAGAAAAGGATCACAATTTTGCGCGTGATGAAGATATTCCTATGAGTCCACGGGAACTCATAGGAATATATATATATATATATATATATATATATATATATATATATATATATATATATATATATAGATAGATAGATAGATAGATAGATAGATAGATAGATAGATAGATAGATCATTCAAAATCAGCGTGAGAGCGAGCCATGAATTAACAGTGATTGCTGAGGTAGAGCAAGTGAAGGTAAAACTCGTTTCCACTGGAATAACGGTCCACCATAAGCGTTACAACACGTAATTTGTTGACTTAATTTGACGTCGGCCACAAACAGGTGTACACATGAACGGCCGTGATTTTTCAGTTTTGTCAGTTCAGTTGCCTAATAATCTGCATCACGGCACAGTCATCCATGAAAAGTTAAATACCGACAAATATCATGAAATCCGGCTTCAGAGGTCACCCGATCTCAGAAACCTTAGTAGAATGTGCAAGGTCATCTCATTCAATATACCAGCTAATGTGTTCGATCGTTAGCCTTTCTTCCGATTGTTTGCGGCCTGAAATTACGGCAGAGGTATGAATTAGGCCCCGGAGAAGGTACGAGACTGGGGTGGTTGCTTAGCTGTTACCCCTGAGAACGGCCAAGTCTATTCATAACCACCAACCACGTCACGACCATCCTTCTTCAACTCCCGTTCACCTGTGTAATGTGACTTTTAATGGCAGCAGCACGTTAAAAATGCGCTACGTGGCCATTGCAGATGTTTGCTATCGATCCACACGATCCCGACTGCCATTGCCACTGGACTATATGTTGGATGGGTGGTAGAATGGTAATAAGTTGGCGCAGATGCATCTAGCTGAAGCCGGAGTGCGCACACTCGGACGGGAGTTGTTACGGCCAATCCGCGTGCGCTGCCGATGGTAAGGGTGGTTAACGACAGCACGCGTCCCGATCCATGCACGCCATTTTCCTCATTAACCATCAGCACATTCCCATCATTAACATCGTTGAATTGATTACCGATACTGCCGGTTTCCGAATCAGATCGATAAAAGGTAATGATGTGAAGGTGTGCGGGTTGGGATTATGACCGGAAAACAACGAGAAAAATATAGCTTGGGCGAACAAACGAACTTAGTCGTTCGCCGTAATTGTGGACTTGACGACTCAGTTCCAATACCTTGTTGGACAGCGGTGTCCTTGCTGGCCGTAGTTTGGTGACACGTTGGTCATTTGCCCCTTAATGATGCCGTTGTAGGCGTTGAGAGGTTAGTGTGAGGCGAGGTAGAGGTAGGAGAGTGGAAATTAGTGTCACGTGATGGGTCTGGGCGGTTTGTTTACATTGGGTTGAGATAAAGCTGCGGCCCAGGTGATTCTCTCACCTGGCCGCTACCACCCAGGAATGTCCAACATTATCACTTGCACTCCCATGACCGCATTTTCCCCCGTGCCCCCCGATGGTGCCGCCACGGTTTAAAGGTGGAAAGAGAGGTGCAGTGCCGAGAGAAGTGGCGATATAAGCCACGTGAAGGAAATTACGAGGATGTGTAGTGTGTAAGGAAAAATGTCAAGGGTTGTGAACCAGTTTTGGCAATGCTCGTAAAGCAGTAAGCGCTTGGCCAACCCTGACACTGATGCTTTCTTGATGTGAAATAATATATTCTGACGAATTCTGGGTCCCAGACTTCAAGAAAAGTGACTTTATGAGTGAAGTATGGGGAAATAATGCACAGAAATCTCGAGACGTGAAGACTTGTGATATAAACAAGTGATTATGATTTATCTGTTGTGGTTATTAGTTAAACAAAGTGGATTATGTGTTCAGAAATATACAACCTGGTAAGTGATTACATTTTTAAGAGCTTCATTTATGTACACTTTGTAAACAATGCCTTCAGATGAACAGAGAACCGTTATAAAGGAGTTGGGATCATTTTTTTTTCTACAAATACGAATTTCTCGACCATTTTGGTACTGAAATAAGGAAAATGTTAATGACCGAATTTGTATTTTTGGGTAGTTCATTATTCTGGGTGTGATATGTATAATCTTTTGATTGTCTTATCAAAATCTAAAGGATAATTCTTAAGTTTACTGCAGGTGCCATATAATTGGGGAATTACCACCCTTGAAAATGCAACAAGCTAATAATAGTTACTGACAGTTTGATTCAGTAGGGCTGTCAGGGAATTTTTGTAAGATTTTACTTTAGGGGCACCACAGAAAATAACCAGTGGATTAGGAAATTTATATCAGTTGACTCCTGGCTTTTATTAACAGAAATTATTTAGATAGGGGAAGGGATGGGGTGGGGGGCGAGATTTGGAGTTTTGTTTTCCATCTTTCATTAGCAAAGGAGTGGTTGTGGGTAGGACCGGGCCATGAAGATTAGGGAAAATATGGGGTTAATTTTAAAGTTAGTGCAACACTCTTAGAGATCAACAGGACGAATGAAAATTGTAAATTTTACCAAACAGCTGAGATTCATCAATTTTCAGTTGTATAGTTGATACTTAGTTACAAGTCTCAGGATTTCAGCATTGTGCGAGTTACAAGTCTCAGGATTTCAGCATTGTGCGAATTGCTAGGAAATATGGTAGCTCCAGTGTTTGCCCTTCCTGGCAGTTGTTCATATCATGGTAATTCACAAATTACATTAACATTGATGAATTTCAACCATAAGCCTTGGCTGCAATAGAGGAGTAGGTGAGGTTTTCTTAGCCTCTGGTAATTTCAGCAATAGTTTCATATAATGATAATTGGCACCGCTTTCCCTGATTTTCATTTCCTTCTCCTTGATTGACCAGAGGTCATATAAATTCAATATGAATTTCATATACTTTGTTCTTGAGAGTAAAGGTACCCTATGCATAATATATATTTTAATATTATTAGCTTAAACTGGCATCACATATTTACAGCTATATGTTTAAGATAAATCAAAAGTTTAACAAGCACATTAATCTTTTTTCTTACTTTTATTGAGGATAATGCATCGATGCACCCTCTCCTTCAGTAAAACACATCTTGTGACTTTTATTGTCTTCACAGTTTAATACATATTCCCATCCACTTTTGCATCCTAGTTTTTATTCAGCCACGGTGATATTCTGACAGCTTTTCTGTCCATATATATGACGTTTAACAACTATATAACAAGAAAATTGTTAGAAAAGACAAAGAATTTGAATTTTATACTATGTGAGTATTGATTGCTCATAAGTGATGTATTTATGAATGCTGATAATTTGCAAAATTTTAGAATATATGATAAGAGAGAGAGTTCAAGAAATGAGGCCCCATTTTGAGTAGATTTCCATCCCCATACTATACAGTTAGATAGAACGGTAAAACTTTGCACACTGGGCAGCACGAGTATAAACCTTTCTCCTCATAACTGGACAGATTAATTGTGTGAGTTGAAGCAATTCAGCACGTTTTACACAACACGCACAGCTACCTAAGAAACCCACTAAAGTTATTTTTCACATGGGCTGCCCTTTACTGGTAATGCCATCCCAAGCATTCACACCTGACCTGTGTCAGTAACAGCACACCCAAGAACAGGCTGTCATTGACAAAAGCCAGTCCCAAGCATAGTCTTGCCAGATCTTTGCACACACACACGCACACACACAAACACACACACACTGTCCATAACACACAAATATGCTTCAAATCCACACACATGCAAAGGACCAAAGAAACTTTGAAAAGAATATTGTAGATAAGGCAGGAGACAAGCCATATCTTTTCCATGAATTTAGCAGGAATGGATATTTTGGTTAAAGAGCAGCAAATAACCCTCAGGGATTCGGAGGAAGAAGTAAGGACATGCAACAAACTGAGTAACAAGTACAAAAGTATTTTTATGTTGAAAGGCATTGTAGCCCCAATATCAGCTGGGTGGAATGAGGAAAAGATCATGGAAAGCACTGAAATATTGAGAGGAAATTTAAAATACTACAGGAACTCTAAACACTTAAGGCTGGATCTGATGAAATAACTGATAAAAAGTGTAGCCTTCAAGATTTGAATGTAAGTGTGATATTACTTGCATGAGTCATGGCCTTTAACATTGGAGTATTTATTAAGGTTTTGAAAAAGCAGTCATTAGGCCAGACTAAGCCATGTCCATAATACTTAATGCATGATATTATAGGAAGATTACACATTTAAGTCTATTTCATTTTGTGATATTAATTTTCCTTCGTGGATAGAGAGATATGAACCTTAAACATGAATATTTCTTGGCAGTGTATAAGGAAATCTTCATGAATATGTTGATCACAGAACCCAGAGCCTGTAGCTTTAACATGTTTAACTTGTATGTAAGAATTTTTGGAATAATGACCACCATTTAGTCAGTGCAACAGAATAATTACATGCTTTCGTCACACACATCATCCAGATTAGTTTATTTTGGAAGCATTTGATAATCCTTAGCTCAATTTGGTGGTGGGGTGTGAATTTATGTGTTTAGATCATTCTATAAAGAAATATGGTGTATGATGGAGGCATCAGTATGAGCCTTTGCTCAGATTTGATGGATGCAAGTTTATGTGGCTGAGTTATTCTCTACTGAAACCTCGAGTGATTTCTTTTTATTAACAGTAACAGCTACTGCTATGACAAGTTCCTAAGATTGGGGCAGTTGTGTTGATATTTTTTATTAGGACTAGGAAGGGCTCTATTTATAAGGACACTATTTATGAGTTATCATGCAAAAAGAAGCTGACTTGTTTCATTTACACTGAACATTTTAGAAGTCCATGATGTTTCATCTTCTTATTGAAAAATTACTAGGTTATTTTATTCCTGGAACAACACAGTTTGAGGTAATTGGAGTGAGGTTTAGTAATTTTCTCCTTAAAGGCATCAATGTTTTTTTAAATGAACACAAAAAAGATTTAGATATTTTGTCTACAAAATAACAAACATATAAAAATAAAAAAGATGCACACATCAGCTAGTGCTCATTGCTTTAGAAAAACTCCTCTTGCCTACCATAAGTCTATATGTCTGTTAGAAGCTCTGCTTCGTATATAACAACATGCAGAGGTAGGATTTTGCCACTGTTCGAACATGCAAACATCACAGTGGTTGAGGACTTTGAAAAGTTCTTGACATGTTCAGGGTGTTAAGTTCTACACCGGCAAATGGGCAGTTATCCTTTAGGGTCATTTTAGAGGTTAATTCTCTCATTGTTTATGAATTTCTCTTGATGCACCTATCATTGATTTCTAAAGTTTTTAAAGAATTTATCACTGTCCTTTTCTGATAACTCTATTCTTTTTCTCACAATGTTATATTAGGCCTTGCACCCAGTAATTATGAAGTAGATAGTTTACATACTGCAACATTGGGTGCTTAGTCTTATTGATATGAGTTTACAGATTTGCACAACTCACTATCAAAGTCATAACATAAATCAGCCAAGGTCACAGTGTCCTGTACAGTTACCATCTCTTTTAAGGCAAAGTAAAAGTTTTTATCCCAAGCTCTCCATATATCATTGACCTACAACGCAGCCTGTTGTTCAGGGTCCTGTATGGAATCTTGTTCTTAGCTACTTAATTGCTTGATGGACAGGCATAATTCCTACAAAGGGCACACTGAAATATTTGGGAAGTGTAGTTAGGGGACACAGTATAGAAAACACAAATTGATGCCTACAGTTGTGAAATTAAAAACAAATCGTGATGTATTCGTGTGTTCAAGCTCTATGCCTCCTAGCATGAAAATATAGACAAACTATGATGTATTCTTTTGTTAAAGCTCTATTCATATCACTTATGAAAGCATGTTGGCCTCATTTTTGTCAGTGACTGTACTTAGACAAGGTTGTTATTATTCTTTTTATTTAATAGGGTATGATAACTTTTATACCTGATGAGTCTATTTTTTCTTCAGAAGAAAGTTTAGTTCATTTTCCTTCCAAATCTTGATCGACTTTCAGGATAGCTGTCGAGTTGCTGTGAAAATTCAGTGATCTGGTATATAATTGGAGTTTGCTAAACTCACAGCATTCCTAGTGTATGTATATATACCTTAGCCCCAACTGCCTTAAAGGGGGTGGAACATGTACCCTCACTTTCCCCCTGGTGCACTGCTGCTCTCAGCTGTCAGTGTTGGTGTTGATAATGTGGACTCTAGGGTGTACTGCATCTTAAGTGATCCAACAATAGGCTTGTATGTCCATGGCATCTTTCCTATTTCAAAGGCAAAATACCAATAACAGTTTTACATATAGGTATTAGTGATATGATATTTTGTATATGTAGCAGAAAAATTAAAGGTAAATGTGTCTTTGTCATGATGAAACCATTAAAAAAACTTTATATGCAAACCATTTGTGGTATCCCCAAAACTTTTCATTATGATTTTGATTTCCTCACTTCTGTAAATTAGTACTCGCATTTCAAATGCTTCAAAGGATTGCTTTAACACATTACTCATACAATCCTTATGATGTGAGCAAGTGTGTGCTATCTTTGTCTGTTTCTGGCACTACCTCACTGACATGGGAAACAGTGAGCAAGTATGGAAAGATGATTTGCATTTAAAGCAGCAGCTGACATTTCAGGAATTGATTCTCATATAAAGCCAACTGTTATTCCCTGAGAGGTCCTCATGTGAGGCAAACAACGACTTGGGATTAAAGACATGTAATAGAAATGTACCAAGAAGAAGAAAGCATCAGGAGTGGTTAAGAGTAGAATGAGAAAGATGAGTCCAAATATAGGAGGCAGAAAAGAATTGCAGGCTCTCTGAATAAGCCACAACTGACCCAGCTAAAGGAGGAAAAGTAAACTCAAAATGTCATACAAAATGTAGGAAAAGGAGGTAGAGAAAGATGCATCAGTGAAATAGAAGATAACCAAAAATATTTATATTGAAAATGCAAATCAAGAACCACAAATTTCATTACCCCTCAAAGAATTGAAGATGGTACTTTTACAGGTGACTGCCTGGATATGAATTAGATTTTACAAAATTCATCTGGACTGGTATTCATTGAGCCACAAACCACCTTAAAGAGAGGCATTCCTATAGTCTTCCTTCATGTTGGTCGTATATTGAACATAGAAGATGTCGCCACCTCAGCGCAGCATTTTGAGAATGATTTAGTTGAGAGAGTCTTAAGAGGCAAACTTAATAGAATTGGGTAGTCAGTCTATGTGATACATGACAACTTGGTTTTCAGGTAGAAAGATCTTGCCAGTCCTAGTTTGTTGACCACTATGATGAGATTGCTGAGTTTCTGGAGAACAAACAAAATACAGATGGGATATACACAAGCTATGCAGAAGCATTTGATAAATGTGACCATGGTATCATAGCACAAAAATACATAATGTAGGAAGAAAAGGAGAAATTGATTGGTGGATATACAACTTTTTAAGAGACAGATCACAACATGCTGTAAATCAGGCCATTTTGAATGCTTCCATGGTAAAATGTTTTAATTTTCCCAAGGAACTGTACCTGCATCCTTCCTGTTCTTCATTCTGATATTTGATAATGACATGAACAGTGAGTCACAGCTTCTTATCATCCTTTGCAGATGATACTAGAAATGTATGAGAATCTTGTCTGTAGAGGACACTGAAAGGGTACAAATAAACCTAAATAGAGTCTTCCAGTGGTCCACCTATAATAAGGTGCTTTACATTATGGGTAAGTTTCATCTCTTGTATAGGAAAATGAAGAAATCAAGAACAGCACAGAATGCTGGATGAACACTTTCACTTACACCTTGCTTTCCACACAGTACTCTCAGAACCTTTTCCCCCCTCGCGCACCTCAGCTTACACGGTTCCATTTACTACCATGTATACTCCCACGTATCTAAAACACTTCACTTCCTCCAGGTTTCTCCATTTAGACTCTCATCCCAACTTGCCTGTCTCTGCGTTGCTAAATTTACTAACCTTGATTTTATTCTCATTTACTCTCAACATTCTTTTTCCACACACTTTTCCAAACTTGCACCAATTTTGGTAGTTTCTCACTTGAATCTCATCACCATATTATCATCACAAATGAAAAATACCAATAATTTCATTGTATGCTTACATAAATAAGGAGTATCCATCCCACCAGCCAGGGCACTCAACACCCCTGCCCTAATATAGAGGAAAATATACTGTTTTGTGAGGTATTTTCTCCAATAGCATGTGATGTAGAAGTATTAAGTAAGAGAGATTTTTTTTCATATTGTGTCATTTTATACCAATGTCACATGTAAGGCTTAATAAAGGCAGTTGCCACTTTTGAGAGGAATTGTGCAAATTATTGTTTGAGTACTTTTGAGGACTAGCATATGTTTAAGACAAATAAGGCATAATCCTTCTTACAGTCTCAGCACATGTCAGACTTGCATGTTTTTAGACCTGAACTGCCTGAGGAAGAAATGACTGGTTTCCCTCTACCAAATGATAAAGAAACTGAAAATGCTCTGCTAAGCTTAACAAGTAGGATATGATAACCTTTCAAAATTACCAAAAAACAAGATTTATGACATCCTTCAAAAATGCCAATGTACAGGGACTTGAATCACTTGGAACAAATGAAATCTTCTCTATAGGAACTCAAATCACATGGAACAAATAAAATTTGCTCTATAAGTGGTTTGCTGGCCAAGACAGATGCACTTTTCTTGACCATCACAGAAACACACAAAAGGCCATATAAAACATCATATAAATTGTAAGGTCTTGGTACAAAATTATTGCCTGTGCAGGTGCAACAGGACTAAAACATAGTGTGGAGTTGTTAGACTGTTTGTGATACTTTTATAACAACTGAGTTGCTAAACTCTAATGATGTAGTTGAAGAACTTATTTTCATGGTTGAAAACCAGAACTTGGTCATTGTACTATTCAGTAGGCCAACAAATGCAGTCACATGAATTTATGTGACAATTCAGAAATGTAGAAGACAAGCAGGGTGAACAGCTGCAAAAAAGTGAATCATTCAGCATACTTAACAAGTTATCCTTTAATTAGCAAATAACAGATCCAAACAAAAGTAACATGTTTGTCTTACTCAGTACAACTATGGTGGACCTGATATGTGACCCTGTACTCTGATTACAACCTGATGGAAAAGAATACAAGTATGGATGCTAAACTGCATGGGCAAAAGACATGTAACCACGGAGGAGTATTCTACAATTTTAGTGTAACAGTAGCAGATGAAATGGGAGGATGTATTCAATGAGATGTATGGAGTTCTGTAAGAAACTCTGTTCAGTTGCTAAGCTCCAAAATGGAGGAGGAATGTGTTAAGAAAATGAGCAATACGGGATTTCAAACATGCAACAAACATGTATCAGATAGCAGAAAGCACAAAAGTTGTAGAGTAGGACAAGAAATACGAGCCCTGTACTGGAGGCAAAAATGAAAAACAGACCTATAAAGGCCACAGCTCGCTTTGCGAAGCAAAGGAAACCTGTCAGATGAACTGAGAGACATGGATCATAAACTCAAGATAGCATATGTGACACAGTAAAAGGAAGGAGAGGAAAGAGCCATTGATGAAATGAGATGTAGCCCAAAATACTTTTACTCGGATGTAAAATGCTAATTAAGAACCACAAAGTCCATTTATCCCCTAAGAGCATAAAAGCCTCCTTGCATGAGGGACTACCAGGAGATGAATGAGGTTCTAAAAATGCATACACAAGATGATACAAGAAAACATTAGTTGCCTCCGTCTAAACTTCAGGTGGTAATTTTCATTAATAGAGGCATCACTCATAAACAACTACATACTGGTACAACAGGAATGAAAAGCTTCATAAAATGGTACTTCTATACTCAGAATGCACTTAATGCAGGAAAGAGAAAACATCTGAAACATCCAAGGCCCAAAACTATTCAGAAAATTGCCTGAGATCATCAGAAACACCATGGGATGATTGGTAGAGAACTTAAGGAGGACCCTGGGCAAGTATTTGCAAAGTGTACCAGACCAAATATGCTGTGGTGGCTCTGTAGGCCTATGGGTTGAGGCTTCCAGCAGTTTGGTTGATAACAACCTAACCTAGCAGTTTAAGCCCAGCATGGGCTGTGGGGGTAGAAAATCACAGAAGACTAATGTAACTCAAAGGTAATTCCAGGTACTCTATTTTTCCCGAGTATTTCACACAAAACTTCAAAGCAAAAAGTTGGTCCACATGCTCTACTCTTTACATCTCCAAAAGCCAGCTTGCTCCTCTGCAGTCAGTTTTTTTTTTGTAGATATCACTACCCTCTCAGTCACCTCTTTCTTACACACCATATACTTAATAGATGTATACCTTTGTAATTTAGGCATTTACTTTTTTCATTCCTGCTTTTACATAAGGGCACTATGAATTTCTTCTTCCAGTCTGTGGCATCTCATCTGGAGCTAAAAAAATGCCATATAGCCATAATAACAAGTTAACACTCTCACCCACTTTCTTGAGAAACTAGTCTGCATTCCATCCACTCATGCTGCTTTGCCATTTTTACCCAATGCAAGGCCTTCATTAACTCTTCATTTTCCACCATATCATTAGCCATGACTATCTCACTCCAGATGCCACATCCATGAATGACCAGTGACCAAATCCAATAGCTTGGGCTCAGCCCGGGCTGTTGGGATGAAGATCCCTGAATACTTCAACAGTATGCACCAGGTATGCACTTCCCAATTATAATACATTAAATAGTCTTTCAGAATACCTACCCTATCCCTTTTTTTTCACTTTTGTGTGCTTGTTATCACTTCCCCTTATACTCTCCTCACTGTTACCTTGATTTGTTATATTGTTTTCACAGTATTTCCAAAATATTTCTTGTTCTCCTTGAAGTTCATCGACCCAGTCTTGCAGTTCCCCTCTCTTTATCTTGAGTGTTTTGGTTGTCCTTCTGCTGCTTCATTTTTTCTAGGAGACAACATCCTTACATCTTCCTCTTTTGTTTACTAGGAATTTAATATCTTCATTACACCACTCATTACCCTTATTCATATATCCATATGTAACCTTCCACATGCCATACAGTTCACCTGCATAAGTAAGCACTGCTTCCCCAAATGCTTTCTTATCCTCTTTCACTCCACTTGTTTCATTAATTTAACCCTAATGCCATTCTTCACTTAGTTTCTGTTTGGTTTCTTTGCACAAATGCTGCTTTCAAAGGTTGGTCTTTTTCACCACTTCTTTCATATGTCATTTCCTCATTTCTTATAAAAAAACAACCACAAACTTTTGCACTCATCTCTACCAAGAAATGGTCATACATTCCATCTGTTGCCCCTCTCACCACATTCACATCCAACAAACTTCACCTCTGCACACTTGTTAATTAGCACTTAATCTAATGATGTGATTTTCACTAACCCTTTTTATCTGTTGCTGTTTACATACCAGAACAGATCATTTTGTCTCTTTCCGAGTAACACTCGCAGTGCATATTTATATAACCAAAATAGTTTCAGAAGATACAGTGAAGTTTTGATATTTTAACAGGCACCACAAGACTAATTTCTTTTTATTTATAAGATATGTGAAGAGAATACTTTCATTCCCTTGTTGTTTATTACATTTTCTTTAATTCTTCTAAATACTGATTCTGTGGATTTACTTTGGAATAGTCTTTGGAAGTCTTTTACTACTGCAACCTGAATTGGGCATAGGCTGCTGAGATGGGCTGTTGTTCAACCAAGGTGTTAGAAGCTGTGGCCTGCAGGCCTATGTGGCCGCCACAGCCTGGCTGGTTTGATACACTGTGTAATTATTTGTCCTGGGGTCATCTTGAATCTCTCCACTGAGCATTCTTTCCTGGTTGCAGGCACTGTGTTGAAGAATCTTGGACCCTGGATGTGCAAGGTGTTTTACTTATTTTGATTTTAGAGGTAATATGTTACAGATCCTTCTATGCCTGTTGTGCCAGTAGGAAATTATTTCCGAGCATAGGCTGGTGAATATTCTTTTGAGTCTTTTTCAAGTGTAGATGATAATGTACGTCTATTGTCTGTGCTGTAGAGCACAGCCTTGATGATTTCAGTCTTTCTTAGTACGTAGTTTGATTCCTTTACCACATCAGTATGAACCATAGTGATCTCTGAACACTTTAATTCTGCGATTTCACGCGTCATGTGTGTTGATGTTAGCATACAGTAATTTTCTACTCTGAGAATATTAGCACCTTGAAGAGTATCATCATTATCTGTTCTTCCCTTGTATTGAAAGTCTGTATAGCCATCATACCATCTTTTCAGGAGGGGCAAGTGTTTCCTTGTTATGTTTGTGGATGGTAAGGTTGTCAGACATCATTATTCAGAGGTCTTTCTCATCATTAAATTGAGATTTAACATGATCTGCATTTGTTTGGTGTTCTGTACTGTTCTTGAGATCTTGATTTTCCCCATAGTAGAGGGTTTGGGACATATCCTTATTGAAAAGCATGTTGATTTGATGGCCCAGCGACAGACTTTGTTTATATCTGTTTGTTGTCTCTCAGTGCTGCTAATGACAAGATACTGATATTTATTCCAGTATCATCTGCAACGTATTATGTTGAAACTTTGACTCATGTTTGAGTCAGTGTCAGATATAAAAATGAGGAACAGGAGGGATGAAAATATATAAGACAGCTTTTCACTGTGGAGGCCTTGCAAATGGGTTGGTTTACAACACTTCATTGCAGAATATTGGTTAAAAATTTCTACTTTCCAGTTTCACAGTTATTCCCATACATATTTTATGTGCAATGACATCATGGTCACAATTGTCAAATGTTTTTTGAAATCTGTGCATATCACTTTAGAATTTTGTTGTTTCTGTAATGCCTCTACAACCTTATCAGTGGCCAGTCAACTAAAAGGAGCATGATCTTCTCGTCCTGAAACAATGTTTCCGTGGGTTATGTAAATTAGCTGATTTCATAAAGTTCATCAGTTTGCCTCTTAGGATTCTCTAGAAGATTATGATAATGTGTGATGTCAGGGCAGTTGGTTGGCTGTTTTTTGGATTGTTTTACTTTCCCCTTCTGTGGTGTGATGTGAGTCACTGTTGGACCCAGTGATCATGCCAGAATCTAAGGTTTATCTTTACAGGATATTTACTGCTTGTGCAAGAGGTGTTTTACATTTCTTATTAAAGAGAGTTCCATAAGTCTGGTCTTGGGATGGAGTGAATGGGCACATTCTCAATGGGTCTCTCAAAATTTTGCTGTGAGGTGATGAAACCTGATATTTATACCATAGGAGAATTACTTTTCAGGAAAAAGTTGTTTGGGTTGTTTAAGGTAGTATTTGGCTCACTGATCACTGATTGCTATTACTCTAGAAGAGTTTCACTCATCTCCTGACAGTCATCCATGAAAGTATCCTCCTCTGCTTGTAGGGGGACAGTTGAGATTATGGTCCTTGATTTGCATTTTGCATATAGGTCATAGTATTTTAGGCTATTATTTCATCAGTAGCTCTTTCATGGTGTGGGAGGCAAGTTGTTAGAAGCAGTGAAAAGTCTTTATCAAGGATGTAAGGCATGTGTACGTGTAGAAAGAGAGGAAAGTGATTGGTTCTCAGTGAATGTAGGTTTGTGGCAGGGGTGTGATGTCTCCATGGTTGTTTAATTTGTTTATGGATAGGGCTGTTAGGGAGGTGAATGCAAGAGTTTTGGAAAGAGGGGCAAGTATGCAGTCTGTTGTGGATGAGAGAGCTTGGGAAGTGAGTCAGTTGTTGTTCGCTGATGATACAGCACTGGTGGCTGATTCATGTGAGAAACTGCAGAAGCTGGTGACTGAGTTTGGTAAAGTGTGTGAAAGAAGAAAGTTGAGAGTAAATGTGAATAAGAGCAAGGTTATTAGGTACAGTAGGGTTGAGGGTCAAGTCAACTGGGAGGTAAGTTTGAATGGAGAAAAACTGGAGGGAGTGAAGTGTTTTAGATATCTGGGAGTGGATTTGGCAGCAGATGGAACCATGGAAGTGGAAGTGAATCATAGGATGGGGGAGGGGGCGAAAATTCTGGGAGTGTTGAAGAATGTGTGGAAGTCGAAAGCATTATCTCGAAAAGCAAAAATGGGTATGGTTGAAGGAATAGTGGTTCCCGCAATGTTGTGTGGTTGCGAGGTGTGGGCTATGGATAGAGTTGTGCGCAGGAGGGTGGATGTGCTGGAAATTAGATGTTTGAGGACAATATGTGGTGTGAGGTGGTTTGATCGATTAAGTAATGTAAGGGTAAGAGAGATGTGTGGTAATAAAAAGAGTGTGGATGAGAGAGCAGAAGAGGGTGTTTTGAAATGGTTTGGTCACATGGAGAGAATGAGTGAGGAAAGATTGACCAAGAGGATATATGTGTCAGAGGTGGAGGGAACGAGAAGTGGGAGGCCAAATTTGAGGTGGAAAGATGGAGTGAAAAAGATTTTGAGTGATCGGGGCCTGAACATGCAGGAGGGTGAAAGGCGTGCAAGGAATAGAGTGAATTGGAACGATGTGGTATACCGGGGTCGACATGCTGGGAATGGATTGAACCAGGGCATGTGAAGCATCTGGGGTAAACCATGGAAAATTTTGTGGGGCCTGGATGTGGAAAGGGAGCTGTGGTTTCGGTACATTATTACATGACAGCTAGAGACTGAGTGTGAATGAATGTGGCCTTTGTTGTCTTTTCCTAGCACTACCTCGCACACATGAGGGGGAGGAGGTTGTTATTCCATGTGTGGCGGGGTGACAATGGGAATTAATAAAGGCAGACAGTATGAATTATGTTTTTTTTTTTTTTTTTCATACTATTCGCTATTTCCCGCGATAGCGAGGTAGCGTTAAGAACAGAGGACTGGGCCTTTGAGGGAATATCCTCACCTGGACCTCTTCTCTGTTCCTTCTTTTGGAAAAAAAAAACAAAAAAAAAAAACGAGAGGGGAGGATTTCCAGCCCCCCGCTCCCTTCCCTTTTAGTCGCCTTCTACGACACGCAGGGAATACGTGGGAAGTATTCTTTCTCCCCTATCCCCAGGGAATGAATTATGTACATGTGTATATATGTATATGTCTGTGTGTCTATATATATGTATCCGTTGAGATGTATAGGTATGTATATTTGCATGTGTGGACGTGTATGTTTATATATGTGTATGTGGGTGGGTTGCGCCATTCTTTCGTCTGTTTCCTTGTGTTACCTCGCTAACACGAGAGACAGCGACAAATCAAAATGATAATAATAATAAGCTCTTTCATCTTTCATTTCCTGTGTTTTGTATGACATTCTGAGTTTCTGGTCTGTGTCCACCATTTCATTAACTGGTTACCTTCCATGTGGCTTATTTAGGTGTGTAGTTTGTTTTTGCCTCCTGTATATGAATTGTATTTCACATTGCACTTCAGACCTTTCGTGTTCTCTTTGGTGTATGTCTGCTTAGTGAGCCAGCACTTTTGTGGTTTTCAAGTTGGGCTCCTCTGACCCAGGTAGCTTTCTTTTCATTCTGCCTCACTAACATATGGACTACTGGCATTCTGTGTACAAATATACAGTCTCTTCTTGTCATGTGTAATCCTTGACAACACTTAACTTACGCAGCTCATTCTTCATAACTACGTTTCCTATGGTGAGCACTATGTGCTAGCCTTTACTTTTGGCAGATTGGTAGCAGCACAGCAAGTAACTTTTTATTTATGTATTTAAATTTTTTTTTTTTGAAGGCTCCAGTCATGGACAAAAGTCCACATCAAGGCCAGGTCTTAATTGAAATAAAGAGAGAATTATGAAAGAGGAAAAGAAATGACAAGGGAAAGTATTTACAAATTTTTGAGAAAGTGAAGAACCTCTTTTGAAATGTGCCAGATTATAGTTATTTGGAAAGACAAGAGAAGGTAGAGAGTTCCAAAGCTTTGACATATAGGGAAAGAAACAGGTATCAAAATGGCCTACCCTGGAGTTGCTGATGCTCACACAATAATCATGTGACACAGCAGCTTGCTGAGTATTGCATGGTCTAGCTAGTCGTGTGGGCACACAAGCAGCCAACTCTCGTGAGCAAAAAGCAAAGTATTACCTGTAGAAGAGGGAGAGTAGACCATCATTTTGGCATAGGACAATGGGATCAAGTTTGGAAGTATGAGGTTGAATGTGAAAACATACATGAGAGTCCTTGTTGGCTGCTTAGGGCAGACCTTCTCAAAAAACATAAGGAAATTATTTTTTCCAATATATATATATATATTTTTCTGACTTTTGTACATCAACAGACTATACCCCATTTTCTTACTAGCATGTCATGTCCCCGTTTATGTGCATTTAACTATTGTACAAAGACAAACTGTATTGCAAGATTTCTTCGCTGTTAGGTCATCTCCCCTCTAATTGCCTTTGAAAACAATTTCAGGTAATGGTTTTGTCTCTTTGATTATTTAATTATATCGTGTGCCAGATCTCCCCCCTCTCTGTTATGTCTAATTCCATCCTCATATTTCTTCTGTTCTTCCATGTCTCAGTGAATCTTTTATGCTGGTTTTTTTTTTTTTTTATATATATGTACCTTTACTCATTTCCTTTTTTGTGTCTCTTCTCATAATCCTTATGATCATTCCCCCATGAGTATTTAGTAGGGAGATAAGGTGAGTTAAAGTGACTGCTCTTTAGATTTTTTTTCCTCGATCACTGTGGCTCATTTACAGACATTAATCATAAATACCTGTAAATTGTTTTGACTTGATTTCTTGTTTCTGTCCTTCGTAAATATTTCTCAAATGTACCAGTGAGTGATATCTGACTGCTACCATTGCTAGTGTGAGCTAGCTGTGTTTGTGTGAAAGATGGACCATGCTGGTGAGCACTTTCCTTTGCTGGCCTATATCCCAGTTTCCTGAGATTATACACTTTTCACTTTAGAGTTCTTTTTTTCACCTTTTTTATTAACTTATTCTAAGTAACTATGGACATTCCTTGTAAGATGAAATTTTGATTTGAAGTGTGTATCACTGTACATGCTGTTTAGGTATCCTTTGATACCACCTGCAGATGGAAATCATTTATTGCTTGAGTTCGTAGATATAGAATTTTGCTGAAGACAGATATTGCTCAGCTTGGTTACCATTTGAAATGAAAATTTGGCAATGAACTGTGATGATTTGTCATACAGTGCTGCATATTATTTTAAGAACTTATTGATGTGTGATGTGGTTGTTTGTACCAAGTACATCTTTATTTGAATGTAAGATTCAGGCTTCACAATTAAGTTTTAGATTATGAAATCTATTAAGATATTTATGCTTTGCAGAATTGCTTGGGGGTTGCAAGGACAGATGGCAAGGAAAGGGATGACTTAGTGGTAAGAACCAAATCGTTGCACTCATGAGGAAGAGGCAGCGTAGTAAGAGGAAAAAAGGAATGGAAAAGGAGCAGGGACAGAAAAGCAATTCAGAGCAAGGAACAGAAGTAGTTGTAAAAAAGGAGAAAGATGATGAAAAGGAAGAAGATAAAGAAGATAAAGAGGAAGAGAAAAAGACACTATCACCTCCAGTATCTGCTGCAGAATCACCACCACCATCAACATCTACACAGCCACAGGAGGCTGTTGTGGCCCAGTTGAACCAGTTGCAGCAGACAGTTGTTTCACACATACTGCAATACCAAGCTGGAGTCATGGCTCAGTTTCAGCAGGTCTGTTAAACTTTGCCTTGTATGATATACTCGATAACCCCATCCCACCCAGATACTGTGCCCTCCCGACAAACTTGGATCACTGAATATGTCATACATTTTGTTATAGTCTAGAATTTTGTTCGTATTGTATAACATTTTGTCATCCATGAATATGATACCATTTTTATCCGAGGACAATGAAAGAGATGAAAACTGAGATAGTTAAGCCCTTGACTCTCCTGTTCAATAAATCACTTGCTACAGGAAAAGTTTGCAATTGTAACACTGATATTCAAATAAGGTCAGTGCCTGGAAATTATCATCCAGTTAGCTTAAAATCTTTAGCTGGAAAACTTTTGGAAGCCATCATTTGAAATTA
The DNA here is from genome assembly GCF_036320965.1 of Panulirus ornatus. Taxonomy (NCBI): domain Eukaryota; kingdom Metazoa; phylum Arthropoda; class Malacostraca; order Decapoda; family Palinuridae; genus Panulirus; species Panulirus ornatus. Next base: position 25,813,261 of record NC_092253.1, on the reverse strand, counting down.
CAATCGTAAATGATTTAGAGGACCACCACTTAACAATTCGCAGCATAGTTTTTACAAGATCTCTCGTATTTGACAGATCTGCTTGATTTCTTTTATGATGAAATCAACATGTTTGATGAAATTAAGCAGTTGATGTAATCTATCTAGATTTTCAAAAAGTATTCGATAAGGTTCTGCATTAAGGGTTACTAGTAGAAATGAAGTAAAATGGCATTGATGGGGTTGTACTTTGTTGGATGGGAAATTGGTTAACAGGCCATAAACAAAGAGTTGTGAGTAATAGTTTTGCTTCAGAATTGCTAAATGTAACAAGTGGTGTGCCACAAAGATCAGTTTTGAGACTGGTTTTCTTATGTATAGTAATGATATTTGTAATGGGCTGCATTGTAAGATATCAGAATTCACTGACAATACGAAGCTGAGAAATATATCTGCAAATGAACTTCAATATTTGTAGCCTCAAAATTACTTAGACAAATTGATAGACTGAGTTTATAGGTGGCAAATGAATTTGGATGTAATGAGTGCAAAGTTTTACATAATAGTAGTAAAAATGAAAAGGCAAGTGTGAATTCTGTTGGACTGCAAAAGGTAAATGAAGAAAAAGACTTTGGCATAGTGATCTCTGGTAACCCAGAACCAAGTAAGCAGTGCACAGAAGGAATGAAAAGAATGAACAAAATTCTTAGATTTATAGGTAGGGGCCTTCGAATGCATGTTCAAGGAAATAATCATTATTCTTTACAGTTCTTTGGTTTATTTTCATCTTGAACATTGTTTTTCAGTCACCTCGCTTAGAATGGAGAGAGTGCATCATTGAGCTACCTAGATGATTACCAGGTAGAGAATTAAATCCTTTAAGAGCTGATGAAGTGAATTGAAACCATTAGCTTAAAAAAAAGAAGGTTAAGAAATGATCCAAAAAGGGTATTCATAATTATCAAAGGCTTTGATAATCTTGACCTATCAAGATTCTTGAGGCTTGATTATTTGATTTCACTCATAGTAATGGATACAAATTTTGTAGGCAAACGTTTTACCTCAATTGAGGCAAAATACTTTTTCTTCAACAGGATTGTGAACATATGGAACAAATTGCCAATTAGAGTAGTTGAAAACAGTACTATAGATATGTTTAAGAATAGAATTGATAGATATTTTGCTTCAAGTCCATGACTTACATTTTTCGTTCCTCCTAAGTCACATTGACAATTTACAGATTATTTTTTTTGAATTATCTGTATGCCCTAAAACTTTTACCACATTGATCTGTAAGTTTCTGATATCTTCCATTATCACAAACAGCTTCAAAAGAACCCTATGGTTTGTCGCTGTTTGAATTTCTTTGTATTTCTTTGTATTGTTTTATTTTTTATTTATTTATTATACTTTGTCGCTGTCTCCCGCGTTTGCGAGGTAGCGCAAGGAAACAGACGAAAGAAATGGCCCAACCCCCCCCATACACATGTATATACATACGTCCACACACGCAAATATACATACCTACACAGCTTTCCATGCCTTGATTCAATCCACTGACAGCACGTCAACCCCGGTATACCACATCGCTCCAATTCACTCTATTCCTTGCCCTCCTCTCACCCTCCTGCATGTTCAGGCCCCGATCACACAAAATCTTTTTCACTCCATCTTTCCACCTCCAATTTGGTCTCCCTCTTCTCCTTGTTCCCTCCACCTCCGACACATATATCCTCTTGGTCAATCTTTCCTCACTCATCCTCTCCATGTGCCCAAACCACTTCAAAACACCCTCTTCTGCTCTCTCAACCACGCTCTTTTTATTTCCACACATCTCTCTTACCCTTACGTTACTCACTCGATCAAACCACCTCACACCACACATTGTCCTCAAACATCTCATTTCCAGCACATCCATCCTCCTGCGCACAACTCTATCCATAGCCCACGCCTCGCAACCATACAACATTGTTGGAACCACTATTCCTTCAAACATACCCATTTTTGCTTTCCGAGATAATGTTCTCGACTTCCACACATTCTTCAAGGCCCCCAGAATTTTCGCCCCCTCCCCCACCCTATGATCCACTTCCGCTTCCATGGTTCCATCCGCTGCCAGATCCACTCCCAGATATCTAAAACACTTCACTTCCTGAAATTTGCAGAGCTCCAGTCAGATTTCAGTCAGGGTTATTCATTTTTCAGCGGGAGACTTAAACATCTTACAATGATGAGTTCTTTCTGGCCTAATCATATACATTCTAGATTTATTTTGAAAGCTTGTCATTCTAAATGCTGCAGCTTAATTATGTACTAAACTTTATTGTTGATATTACAGCTCCAACAACAGATGTTATCACAGCTAAGTTCCACCACTCAACCTCAAGTTACTATAACTCCCCAGGTCAAGAATGAGCGCAAGCGCCCTGCATCTAGTATGAGCAGCTGTAGTGAAAGTCGAGATGGTAAGTTATTTGTAAATAATAAGATTAACACGATTAAAATGACAGGAGATGGAAAATTGGATAGGGGAAAATGAAAATGATTTTAAGCGTTTTTCATAGGAGAGCAATGAAGTCGGTAGGAAGTTGGAGGAGGAACTGGGAGCTGATAGTCTTCACAGTATAGTAGGTATATTTTAGCTCACCCAGAGAATATGCCTCATGTAGGAAAGGGTAAAGACATTACAAGATAGAGTTAGGGAACTTAAAAGCTACCAGTGAGCACTGGAGGTAGAGGAACTGTGTAAAACAATTTGGGAAATTTATGACAAATTTAGTGTCTTGAGAGAAGCAGTTGTCATGGAGAAGAACAATTTAGATGAGATAGGGGATGACAGGCAAGGTATTAGTGAAGCTTAGGGATGATGAAGTGATTAGCCAGATAAGGGTTGAGTCTAGGACTGAAGAAAACCATAGAGCTAAAAATATTGTAAAGGATCCAAAGTAGAGATCCAGAAGATTCTGTAAGAAATAGGCAGAGTTGAGTAATGAATAGTTTTGTCAAAATTGAAGAAATTAGAAAGGCTCTAAGGTGTAGGGATACTGAGGATTCGAAAGCAGGGAGGGAGCAGAAAAGTGGTTAGGATTGTTAAAGAGGCTTTGTATAGGTCATAAGAGAGTAACTAATTGAAGTGTGTGGTTTGGTGGTTGGGAAACTGGAGAGGGCACAGGCAGTTCAGGACTGCTGTGAGACAGTGAAAAAGTAGTTTCGGAGAAGTTGATGAATAAGGAAGAGGACATAACACATTTGCAGGAAATAACACAAAGATGGCCCACCATACAAATGAGGGAAATGTTATTAGACAAATGTCACTGATCATTTTTTGACGAAGAACATCTTCCAAACAATGAAGACAGAAAAACTAGGGAACATGAGTGAGTCAGAAAAGGGCTGAATGCCATGAGCCCAGAAACAGAATGGGATGCACAGTAGAGAAGTTTAAAGAGTGCCCTGGACAAGTACCTACAAAGTATACCAGACCAGTCACACTATGGGGGCTATTTGGGCCTGAGGGCTGTGGCCTCCAATAGCATGGGGACAAAAGAATGAACCCAAAAGCCTGGGATGTATGGGTATTGTAGAAGACCCCCTGAAGACTTTACCAGGTATTTTTTTGACATTTACAAATCAAGAAAGAGTCAGGAGAATAGGGTTGTGCTGGAAAGATGCTAGGAAAAGGCCACTATGGGTAATGTTCAACATGCATGGACGAATGTTGTCAGCAGATGTTGAGACAGTCATACAAGCTTGCCAGAATGAAGGAGTTGAGAGTAGTGTATGTCAGGAGTAGCAAGGCAACAAAGAGAGGGAGAGAAAGCAGGCTAAAGGCAACAGAGGAGAGGGAGAGAAAACTGGCTAAAGGCAAACAATGAGAGGGATTGAATAGACCTGGAGGAGGAACATCACAGGAGGGACAGATCTAGGTCCATAATCTGAAACTTTTTGTGCAGCGACATGGATATTACAATTGGAAAATTCCACACCTTACCTCACTTGCCCATGCTGGGTTCTGATGCTCTGTTGGCGCCAGTATGTTACGGACCATTGTCACAGCCAGACCTATGTGCATTACTCACAGTGATTTTTGCTTTTTCTCTGCTCTTTGGTTCAAAGATATTGTTGAAAATGTCAAAAAGGCCTGCAGATGCCCCTATGGGTAACAGTGAAATAGCTGAAATGGTTCTGAATCAGGGTGCTTTTGATAATAGAGACGATGAAGATGACTTTGTTAACACTTCACAAAAAATGCCTATAGACAACATGGTGAAAATGGGTGATGGACTTACTGAGGGACTAGAGCAGTGTGCATTCATAAAAGACCAAGAAGTCATGTCAGTTTATTAAATCAGAGACTTCTTAGACAAAAGCCATTGTTAATGAGGCTGATAACTCTGGAGGAAACATTTGAAAAAGCCATCCAGCAGAATTTCTCCTCATCTGTAGAGTACCCACTTCTTGATCTCTCAGATTCCTCTGACGATCCTTTTCATGATGATGTCAATAGTGATGAGCCCTCCCACTCAGGTTTCTCAAGCCATATTTAGTTATGATATTTATTGCTGCACATATCTTCTTTTGTAAGCAGAGATAATTTTTTTTTCTTTTTTTTTGGTATGTGCAAAACATTATTTTCTTGTGAAATTTGAATTTCATCACCTAAAATGCCATGTTTGAGCGTAACATGACCAGCAACATTATCGTGTTGAAATTTTTCTCAGTTAGTTTTCATTGTTTATGGCTGCCTGTAATTATCGTAAATTGAATGCTCATTTGTCTTTATGTCTTAGATAAAGATAAGAAATGAAATACAGCGTACTTAATCTTAGATAAAGATAAGAAATAAAATACAGTGTACTGTTGCCTTTTAATCAAAACACAGCATTGTAAATGGAAACTGAAAACCTGAAGTTGTTTGTTGCGTTATTGTTTAACAGTTGATACTGTTATCCCTGGGGATAGGGGAGAAAGAATACTTCCCACGTATTCCCTGCGTGTTGTAGAAGGCGACTAAAAGGGGAGGGAGCGGGGGGGCTGGAAATCCTCCCCTCTCGTTTTTTTTAATTTTCCAAAAGTAAAGGGGAAGTAAATGTTTATAGTTGTGTTACTGGAGTGATAGTTTTCATGCATGGTGTTTTGACAAGAAAATAGTGAAGTTGGAGAAAAATGTAGCTTAGACATTGAAGCTTATTGATTCAGTGGTGAAATTGATGAGAACTGCTATTGACGTTTGTGTGAATAAATTGTACATTTCCTTTTCCATAGCCAGAGGTTGAACCATTATGTGACGTTCATTTTTTCATTCATTTCAAGCTAAAAGTTTGTTTTCTAAATTGTTTCTTACATTTTTCATATGTATATATATGTATGTGTGTGTGTGTGTGTGTGTGCGTGTGTGTGTGTGTGTGTGTGTGTGTGTGTGTATATATATATATATATGTATATTATCCCTGGGGATAGGGGTGAAAGAATACTTCCCACGTATTCCTCGCGTGTCGTAGAAAGCGACTAGAGGGGACGGGAGCGGGGGGCCGGAAATCCTCCCCTCCTTGTATTAACTTTCTAAAATGGGAAACAGAAGAAGGAGTCACGCGGGGAGTGCTCATCCTCCTCGAAGGCTCAGAGTGGGGTGCCTAAATGTGTGTGGATGTAACCAAGATGTGAAAAAAGGAGAGATAGGTAGTATGTTTGAGGAAAGGAACCTGGATGTTTTGGCTCTGAGTGAAACGAAGCTCAAGGGTAAAGGGGAAGAGTGGTTTGGAAATGTCTGGGGAGTGAAGTCAGGGGTTAGTGAGAGGACAAGAGCAAGGGAAGGAGTAGCAATACTCCTGAAACAGGAGTTGTGGGAGTATGTGATAGAATGTAAGAAAGTAAATTCTCGATTAATATGGGTAAAATTGAAAGTTGATGGAGAGAGGTGGGTGATTATTGGTGCATATGCACCTGGGCATGAGAAGAAAGATCATGAGAGGCAAGTGTTTTGGGAGCAGCTAAATGAGTGTGTTAGCGGTTTTGATGCACGAGACCGGGTTATAGTGATGGGTGATTTGAATGCAAAGGTGAGTAATGTGGCAGTTGAGGGAATAATTGGTATGCATGGGGTGTTCAGTGTTGTAAATGGAAATGGTGAAGAGCTTGTAGATTTATGTGCTGAAAAAGGACTGATGATTGGGAATACCTGGTTTAAAAAGCGAGATATACATAAGTATACTTATGTAAGTAGGAGAGATGGCCAGAGAGCGTTATTGGATTACGTGTTAATTGACAGGCGTGCGAAAGAGAGACTTTTGGATGTCAATGTGCTGAGAGGTGCAACTGGAGGGATGTCTGATCATTATCTTGTGGAGGCTAAGGTGAAGATTAGTATGGGTTTTCAGAAAAGAAGAGTGAATGTTGGGGAGAAGAAGGTGGTGAGAGTAAGTGAGCTTGGGAAGGAGACCTGTGTGAAGAAGTATCAGGAGAGACTGTGTACAGAATGGAAAAAGGTGAGAACAATGGAAGTAAGGGGAGTGGGGGAGGAATGGGATGTATTTAGGGAATCAGTGATGGATTGCACAAAAGATGCTTGTGGCATGAGAAGAGTGGGAGGTGGGCTGTTTAGAAAGGGTAGTGAGTGGTGGGATGAAGAAGTAAGAGTATTAGTGAAAGAGAAGAGAGAGGCATTTGGACGATTTTTGCAGGGAAAAAATGCAATTGAGTGGGAGAAGTATAAAAGAAAGAGACAGGAGGTCAAGAGAAAGGTGCAAGAGGTGAAAAAAAAGGGCAAATGAGAGTTGGGGTGAGAGACTATCAGTAAATTTTAGGGAGAATAAAAAGATGTTCTGGAAGGAGGTAAATAGGGTGCGTAAGACAAGGGAGCAAATGGGAACTTCAGTGAAGGGCGTAAATAGGGAGGTGATAACAAGTAGTGGTGATGTGAGAAGGAGATGGAATGAGTATTTTGAAGGTTTGTTGAATGTGTCTGATGACAGAGTGGCAGATATAGGGTGTTTGGGTCGAGGTGGTGTGCAAAGTGAGAGGGTTAGGGAAAATGATTTGGTAAACAGAGAAGAGGTAGTAAAAGCTTTGCGGAAGATGAAAGCCGGCAAGGCAGCAGGTTTGGATGGTATTGCAGTGGAATTTATTAAAAAAGGGGGTGACTGTATTGTTGACTGGTTGGTAACGTTATTTAATGTATGTATGACTCATGGTGAGATGCCTGAGGATTGGCGGAATGCGTGCATAGTGCCATTGTACAAAGGCAAAGGGGATAAGAGTGAGTGCTCAAATTACAGAGGTATAAGTTTGTTGAGTATTCCTGGTAAATTATATGGGAGGGTATTGATTGAGAGGGTGAAGGCATGTACAGAGCATCAGATTGGGGAAGAGCAGTGTGGTTTCAGAAGTGGTAGAGGATGTGTGGATCAGGTGTTTGCTTTGAAGAATGTATGTGAGAAATACTTAGAAAAGCAAATGGATTTGTATGTAGCATTTATGGATCTGGAGAAGGCATATGATAGAGTTGATAGAGATGCTCTGTGGAAGGTATTAAGAATATATGGTGTGGGAGGCAAGTTGTTAGAAGCAGTGAAAAGTTTTTATCGAGGATGTAAGGCATGTGTACGTGTAGAAAGAGAGGAAAGTGATTGGTTCTCAGTGAATGTAGGTTTGCGGCAGGGGTGTGTGATGTCTCCATGGTTGTTTAATTTGTTTATGGATGGGGTTGTTAGGGAGGTAAATGCAAGAGTCTTGGAAAGAGGGGCAAGTATGAAGTCTGTTGGGGATGAGAGAGCTTGGGAAGTGTCAGTTGTTGTTCGCTGATGATACAGCGCTGGTGGCGGATTCATGTGAGAAACTGCAGAAGCTGGTGACGGAGTTTGGTAAAGTGTGTGGAAGAAGAAAGTTAAGAGTAAATGTGAATAAGAGCAAGGTTATTAGGTACAGTAGGGTTGAGGGTCAAGTCAATTGGGAGGTGAGTTTGAATGGAGAAAAACTGGAGGAAGTGAAGTGTTTTAGATATCTGGGAGTGGATCTGTCAGCGGATGGAACCATGGAAGCGGAAGTGGATCATAGGGTGGGGGAGGGGGCGAAAATTTTGGGAGCCTTGAAAAATGTGTGGAAGTCGAGAACATTATCCCGGAAAGCAAAAATGGGTATGTTTGAAGGAATAGTAGTTCCAACAATGTTGTATGGTTGCGAGGCGTGGGCTATGGATAGAGTTGTATGCAGGAGGATGGATGTGCTGGAAATGAGATGTTTGAGGACAATGTGTGGTGTGAGGTGGTTTGATCGAGTAAGTAACGTAAGGGTAAGAGAGATGTGTGGAAATAAAAAGAGCGTGGTTGAGAGAGCAGAAGAGGGTGTTTTGAAATGGTTTGGGCACATGGAGAGAATGAGTGAGGAAAGATTGACCAAGAGGATATATGTGTCGGAGGTGGAGGGAACGAGGAGAAGAGGGAGACCAAATTGGAGGTGGAAAGATGGAGTGAAAAGGATTTTGTGTGATCGGGGCCTGAACATGCAGGAGGGTGAAAGGAGGGCAAGGAATAGAGTGAATTGGAGCGATGTGGTATACAGGGGTTGACGTGCTGTCAGTGGATTGAATCAAGGCATGTGAAGCGTCCGGGGTAAACCATGGAAAGCTGTGTAGGTATGTATATTTGCGTGTGTGGACGTGTGTATGTACATGTGTATGGGGGGATTGGGCCATTTCTTTCGTCTGTTTCCTTGCGCTACCTCGCAAACGCGGGAGACAGCGACAAAGTATAAAAAAAAAAAAAAAAAAAAAAAGGAACAGAGAATTGGGCCAGATGAGGGTATTCCCTCAAAGGCCCAGTCCTCTGTTCTTAATGCTACCTCGCTAATGCGGGAAATGGCGAATAGTTTGAAAGAAAAAAGAAAGACAAAGTTGATACTGTACAGGTATTCTGCTGATGCTACTGTGCTGTTTAGTTACCTTTCACACATTATTTTTTTCATTGTATTCATGGTATTTCATATTTTTTTACTGTTAAGTACGTATGTGTTAATAAGTGTAAGAGAATAATTGCTTATCTGGACTGAAGGTGATGCCAAACAATCAGAGATTGTCCACATGGGCGGCTGAAGTTGTGACACCTTAGTTTTCTGATGTTTAAGTATTATACAAATTTTGTTTCATGTACAGAATTATTAAAGATATTGTATAAATTACCTTAAGGCTATATGTATGAGGTGTATATGCAAATATTCCAAAATCCAAAAAAATTCAAAAGCCAAAACACTTCTGGTCCCAAGCATTTCGGATATGAGATACTCAACCTCTACCAAGTTCTATAGACTTAAGGTCCTGTGTATTAACACAGGTGGACATGTCGTAAATATTGAGGGACTAGAACTTAAAGTTCATGTCAAAGTTAGCATCTATGATATTAGAGTGGTGGAGACCAAACTCAGGGAGAAGCTTCAGTGATACTGATTCTGCCCATATGGATACACAATACCAAAGAGAGACACTAAATGATAGGGAAGGGGTATTGGCTCTCTTAATAAGGGATCACATTAAATTCTAGGGGATATTGATAGGGAACACCTTCAAACAGCAGGTAATGGGTAAGATTACTGTAGAAAAGATGTGTACAGTGGTTCTGTTAGTATGCAACCATTTAAGGACATGCAAATATACATTAATACAAATTAATGTGCAATCAAGATGATTAGGTAGGCAAAGACACTCCCTTAATGAAGATGGTAAATTACTGAAAATAGAGAACTTCAAGGACAGGAGAATAGACTGGGAGAATTTAGATGCTCATGGATACATGTAGACATGGAGAAACAAGTTCCTCAAATGAGTACAAGAGATTTCTTTAGATTACCATGTCATGGAGCATATGAAATTGAGGGGAAATGCACCATCATTGCTGGACCTGTACACAAATTAGCATGGAAACAGAGCACATGAAATACTAGGAATTATAGGGAAAAGTGATCACACAGTACTTGATTTGGCTATGTTGTGGAGGAGAAATAGAAAGCTGGTGGAGAATCAGAGGAAGCACAGCACCCTGAGACTTATAGTTGAGGCAAAAATGTAGATCTGATCAAGTTACTTTAGAAAAAAAGAAAGGTCATACCACAAGAGTATAGACCATTACTGTAGCTGTTTGTGTGAAATTGTCCCATGGGCTCCATGCACTTCCTTACTCCTTGTCAGGACATGGGTACCATTGAACTGTAAAAGGGGAGGTGGAATGAAGTGGAAAGAGGCATGGCTCAGTGTAAAATGCCAAGAAGTGAATGTACTCAAGGATGTACTGTGCAAGAGGAAAAAAACGTTAGCCAGCCAGCATTAGAGAGATACAGGAGAGCAAGAAATGGGTATTGCAAGGTAAAAAGAGGAGGAACATAGAGATTGTGAAGAGAGCATTATTGACAAGGCAAATGACTACTCAAAGCTTTTCCAGAAATTCTTCATGAGCATACTGTTGGTTAAAGTACAACTAGTAAGGCTAAAGGACTCAAGAGGAAAGATTCTTGAAGAAGACATTGAAGTATATGAGGAAGTAGATATGTTTAAACATTTATACAAATGAGGATGATACTACACCATTGTTGGAAAGGAAGGATGAGGGAGAAGTCTTGGAAAGTGTAAAGAATTATCAGAATAGATATAATGAGATCATTAAAACAACTTGACCCATGAGAGGCACATGGACCAGATGAAGTTTCTTGTATGTGCTGAAGCATTTGCTAGGCTTCTTGAAATATTGTTTACTAGGACATTAGAAGGGTTAGCTCCAAAGATGTGGAAGAGGACAAATGTCTTGCCTGTTTTTAAGAATGGTGACTGGGAAGATGAACACAACTACAGCCCTGTTTCAGTGATGAGTGTGGTTTGCAAAACTCTGGAAAAGATAGCTGAAAACAACTGAATGACTGCATATAAAGGAGAAAACTCTGGAAAAGATAGCAGAAAACAACTGAATTGACTGCATATAAAGGAGAAACTTTTTAATTGGAAGACAACACTGTTTCAGAGTAAAGAAGTCTTGCCTTATGAACCGCATTAAATTTTACAATGTGGTGAGTTCAGTCTGAGACTAAAGAGACTGCCTGAGGGCTTTTGACACTAGATCCCACCGGAGGTTGATTTAGAAGCTAGAGCTACTGGTAGGAATAAGGGTTAAATTCCCTTGCTGGATTGAGGATGATGTATATGGAAGGGAACATAGGATGCCAGGCAGAGGAATGTTCTCAAAGTAGACCAAGGTTACAAGTGAAGTGTTGCAGTGCTTGATGTTGGGCCCACAGCCATTCTCGGTGTATGCATATGGCTTGACAGAAGGACAGAACTCATACCTAAGCATATTTGTGGATGATATTGAGGTCATGAGAGAAATGACGAATGAAAACACGTGTATCACTTTACAGGAGGATGTGGATAAACTCCAAAGTTGACCAGATGAATGGATAATGAGATTCAGTGATGGTAAGTTTAAGGTAATGAGGTTGGGATGCAGGAAAAGAAGGCCCCAGTATGAATGCTACTTCGTTGGAAATAAGGTATAGGAATTGATGTGCAAGTGAGAGCTGTGGGTCAACATTGTACTGAGTCTGTCACCAGAACTCCACTTTAGGAGAATTATCAGAGGGAAGTTGTCTTTTGGGCAAATATTAAAATAGAATTTAAGTGTATGAATAGGGAAATGGTAAGCTGTTCCCAACTTAGGTTGAAAATGGATTACTCCTCTCTGGTCTGGTCACTGCACCTAAAGAAACACAAGTACAGTATAATTGAAAATGTACATGGGTAGGGAAATGGTAAACTATTCCCAACATAGACCAAAACTGGATTATACCTCTTAGGTCTGGTCACAGCAACTAAAGAAACACAAAGATATGATTGAGATAGTCAAGGATTAAGAGAAGAGAGAACTACACAAAAGGGTGAAGGCTGCACAAAAGTTCACATTGCAAGAAAGAAGAGAGAGGGGTGACCTGATAATAGCCTTTAAGCTTCCAACCAACTGGATGTTGACAGTAAAGTTCTTCATGAGGTGCAGTACTAAAGTTGCCATAGGCCATGATCATAAGCCAAGAAAGAGGATGGTTAAGAAGGATGTGATTAAATGATTATTTTATGTAAGGTTAATGTGTGGTTGGAGTGGTCAGAACAAGGAGGCTGAAAACCTGCAGCATACAAAAATTAAAAGTCTTTTTGATGGTACTGGAAGTATGAGATGGGCCCCATAAATGTATATATCTCGCATAGCATATAGATAAATGATTACAGTGAATGCAAGCTATGGAGCAGCACCTCAAAAGATTAGGAAATGATTTTGGAATGAGGTATGCAGTAGTGAGAGGAGTGGTTGTGAAAACATGGAGAGAATGGGTGCAGGATGGTTAACTTGACTATTTAGATGAGCGAGGTGAAAGGAATGGAAAGACTTTGTGAAAATTTAAACTGTGCAAGAGAACATTTACTTGAAAAGGATGTAAACCTTGAGGAGTCTCTGGGATTGTACAGAAAAAGAGATGCTTGGAGGAGACATACCATGAATCTCCTTGCTTGATAAAGTGTGTGGGATGTAAATGAATTGGAAGTTTTAGAAATTGCTTGCTAGGAAAGGCGATAAGTTTTCCATGATTGCTAGACATCATCTTGTTTAGTTTGGTACTGTTGGAGGCTGTGAAGATTTTTTTTGAAGACATGATTAGAAATACTTATGGAGATTATCAGAGCATTATGTAACAGGATGAGAAATTCATGTAATTATAAGGACCTCAGAAAAGGGATATTTGGGTTTTTATAGTCCACTTACTAAACTTTAGTTAAACCTAGGATTGTAGAATCAGCATTGTGATACAATCATATGATAAGATAAGATAAGAAAGAATAGGACACCTGAAGGCTCTTCATTATGGAACCACTACTTTTGAAGAAGCTAAGACCTTTCTTTCCTGTTGACAACTCCTGTCTTTGGCCAGAGTCACATACAGCAGCACTAATTGCTTGCTGCCCACTCATACACCACACTATTCATCAGACAATGCTCTGTTCCTGTGTCTCTGCATTTTGCTGGTTCTCCTTACATATATCTGTTTGTCTTACGCTTCTCTACATGTGCTCTCTTCTCATGCATATTCTGGAAGAAATCCTGTGGCACATTATGTTTTTATAGTACTGGCAGGTAGTGTTTGCTTCGCTGGTTATACTCAGACTAACTCGGCAGAATTCTTTTATTTATATATTGTGCATTGTTGTTTGGTCTTAGAGGGAGTAGAAATAGTCAACTGGTGAACTGTTTAAAGTTCATTCTGCATGTATAATTCTGCTGTGACAGCAGATGACTCATGTGATACAGATTATTTTTATAGACAAGCTTTTCTTTTTGGCTTAGCATTTATTTTCCTTGCACGCCTTTCACCCTCCTATATGTTCAGGCTCCAATCACTCAAAATCTTTTTCACTCCTTCCTTCCACCTCCAGTTTGGTCTCCCACTTCTTGTTTCCTCCACCTCTGACACATATACCCTCATGTCACAGGTGGTTTTCTTCTCACACTAATCCCTTTTATTGTACTATCATACACTCCTTGTAAACTCCCCATCTTGCATTCTTTGCATGTGCCCAAACCTATCTGTCTGTCTCTGTCTATATCTCTGATGCCCATTCCCTCCGGGAACCCAGTTATGTGGTGGTCACGGCAAAAGAGTGTCCTCCTATCCTTTTCTTGATGTACCTCACTTGCATACACCATTCCATGCATTCTTCCTCCACTTCTCTCCTTCCAGTACTCTTCCACTTTATTTCCCTGTGTCACAGGTGTTCTTCATCATACTATCATACACTCTACTTGTTAACTTCATATTTTGCATTCTTTCCATGCCCAAACCACCTCAGAGTATTATATTTCACCCTATCTGCCACTCCATAATTCCTTCCCATTGCATTCCCTGCCATCTCTCATATGTTCCCTCATTCCTTTCTTCATTCCATCTAGTCACACCACATGATTCTCTCAAATAGCTGATTTCCACAGCTTTGATTCTTGACCTCCATGGCTCATTCCATGTCCATGTTTCAGCTGCTTAGATCAGGGTTAGGAGGACTGTGCTGTTCCTTAATCCTTCCTTCAGTTCTGTACTTACATCTCTGGCTTGGCTTTCATTATTCTATTAAGGGACTCATTGATTCTGCTATCCTGCACTGCTCTCCCATATCTTGCCTTCCATGTTACCAAAATTGCCCAAGATAGCTCCTAAATACTTAAATTCTGTCACCTCTTCCAGTATTTCTCCCCTCTTATCTGCAACAAAGTTTACTGCACTTTTTTCTCACTCTAAAAGGCTTGGCAAAATCTGTGCTTTCACTCTTGTTTCTTTTCCCTTCAGTAAATATTTATATTAAAAGATTAGCAGTAATTTTTTGTAGAGGAGAATATTTACGTTTAAATCATTGTATGTTTTCTAAAGGAGACAACTCAGAATAAGATAATGTGAATTGCCTTGGTAAACATGAGAGATATTCTGAGGGTATTGAATTGGATAAAAAGATATCATAATCATTTCCTTCTCTGACAAGAAAAATGGTGTAGAATTTAGTTATCTTCAGGAACTGTTGGATACTGCCTTCTCCATTTTCTGTTGTTTGTATGTTTCAGAAACTCGTCAAGTTGGAGAGATGCATTTCAAACGCAAGCGAACTGCTTTTAATGAAAAACAATATAAAGTGCTGGAGGTAAGATTCATTTTGATGTATAAATTTACTAGTTGCTTTGCTTCAAATTTCTTGTGATTATTATATGATTAACATTGCTATTTTCCTTCAGTTGAAGTAAAATAATACTCTACAAGAATGGCCAAAAGTGTATAAGACAAAGAGAGAACCTCCAGTGAGTACTTACAATGAGATTTTGCCCAAAGGCAGGGCTAGCACGTAGCACTCAATGCATGTCATGCTTGATGAATAATATTGATTCTTTTTGGAGCTAGATTTATTGAATAATTATGTATTCTGGTTTCATCTCCATTTGACTTCCACCACCTATCATTTTTTTATGTCTATATGTTAGAAGCAGTGAAAAGTTTTTATTGAGGATGTAAGGCATGTGTACGTGTAGGAAGAGAGGAAAGTGATTGGTTCTCAGTGAATGTTGGTTTGTGGCAGGGGTGCGTGATGTCTCCATGGTTGTTTGATTTGTTTATGGATGGGGTTGTTAGGGAGGTGAATGCAAGAGTTTTGGAAAGAGGGGTAAGTATGCAGTCTGTTGTGGATGAGAGAGCTTGGGAAGTGAGTCAGTTGTTGTTCGCTGATGATACAGCGCTGGTGGCTGATTCGGGTGAGAAACTACAGAAGCTGGTGACTGAATGTGGTAAAGTGTGTGAAAGAAGAAAGCTGAGAGGAAATGTGAATAAGAGCTAGGTTATTAGGTACAGTAAGGTTGAGGGACAAGTCAATTGGGAGGTAAGTTTGAATGGAGAAAAACTGGAGGAAGTAAAGTGTTTTAGGTATCTGGGAGTGGATTTGGCAGCGGATGGAACCATGGAAGCGGAAGTGAATCATAGGATGGGGGAGGGGCGAAAGTTTTGGGAGCATTGAAAAATGTGTGGAAGTCGAAAAAGTTATCTTGGAAAGCAAAAATGGGTATGTTTGAAGGAATAGTGGTTCCAACAATGTTTTATGGTTGCGAAGCGTGGGCTTTAGATAGAGTTGTGCGGAGGAGGGTGGACGTGTTGGAAATGAGATGTTTGAGGACAATGTGTGGTGTGAGGTGGTTGATCAGGTAAGTAATGAAAGGGTAAGAGAGATGTGTGGTACTAAAAAGAGCGTGGTTGAGAGAGCAGAAGATGGTGTTTTGAAATTGTTGTCACATGGAGAGAATAAGTGAGGAAAGATTGACCAAGAGGATATATGTGTCAGAGATGGAGGGAACGTGGAGAGGTGGGAGACCAAATTAGAGGTGGAGAGATGAAAAGAAAAAGATTTTGAGTGATCGGGGCCTGAACATGCAGGAGGGTGAAAGGCGTGCAAGAAATAGAGTGAATTGGAACGATGTGGTATACCGGGGTGGACGTGCTGTCAATGGATTGAACCAGGGAATGTGAAGCATCTGGGGTAAACCATGGAAAGGTTTGCGGGGCCTGGATGTGGAAAGGGAGCTATGGTTTCGGTGCATTATTACATGACAGCTAGAGACTGAATGTGAACGAATGTGGCCTTTGTTGTCTTTTCCTAGCGCTACCTCGCGCACATGTGGGGGAGGGGGTTTTCATTTCATGTGTGGTGGGGTGGTGACAGGAATGAATAAGGGCAGACGGTATGAATTATGTGCATGTGTACATATATATATGTCTGTGTGTGTATATATATGTATACATTAAAATGTATAGGTATGTATATGTGCGTGTGTGGACGTGTATGGATATACATGTGTATTTGGGTGGGTTGGGCCTTTCTTTCGTCTGTTTCCTTGTGCTACCTCTCTAATGCGGGAGACAGCGACGAAGTATAATAAATGAATACAATTAGAAAATATCAATTCCATGCCTGTTTCTCGTATCTCCCGGCAGTACATTGCGTAATCATTCTAGCTTTCTTGCATGGCTCTAGTATACTTTTTTATTATTTTTTATTATTTTGCTTTGTCGCTGTCTCCTGCGTTAGCGAGGTGGCACAAGGAAACAGACGAAAGAATGGCTCAACCCACCCATATACACATGTATATACATACACGTCCACACACGCAAATATACATACCTATACATCTCAACGTATACATATATATACACACACAGACATATACATATATATACATGTACATAATTCATACTGTCTGCCTTTATTCATTCCCATCGCCACCTTGCCACACATGAAATAACAACCCCCCTCCCCCCTCATGTGCACGAGGTAGCACTAGGAAGACAACAAAGGCCCCATTCGTTTACACTCAGTCTCTAGCTGTCATGTAATAATGCACCGAAACCACAGCTCCCTTTCCACATCCAGGCCCCACAGAACTTTCCATGGTTTACCCCAGAAGCTTCACATGCCCTGGTTCAATCCATTGACAGCACGGCGACCCCAGTATACCACATCGTTCCAATTCACTCTATTCCTTGCACGCCTTTCACCCTCCTGCATGTTCAGGCCCCGATCACTCAAAATCTTTTTCACTCCATCTTTCCACCTCCAATTTGGTCTCCCACTTCTCCTCGTTCCCTCCACCTCTGACACATATATCCTCTTTGTCAATCTTTCCTCACTCATTCTCTCCATGTGACCAAACCATTTCAAAACACCCTCTTCTGCTCTCTCAACCACACTCCTTTTATTTCCACACATCTCTCTTACCCTATTATTACTTACTCGATCAGACCACCTCACGCCACATATTGTCCTCAGACATCTCATTTCCAGCACATCCACCCTCCTCCACACAACTCTATCCATAGCCCACGCCTCGCAACCATACAACATTGTTGGAACCACTATTCCTTCAAACATACCCATTTTTGCTTTCCGAGATAATGTTCTCGACTTCCACACATTCTTCAAGGCTCCCAGAATTTTTGCCCCCTCCCCCACCCTATGATTCCCTTCCGCTTCCATGGTTCCATTTGCTGCCAAATCCACTCCAAGGTATCTAAAGCACTTCACTTTCTCCAGTTCTTCTCCATTCAAACTTACCTCCCATTTGACTTTACCCTCAACCCTACTGTACCTAATAACCTTGCTCTTATTCACATTTACTCTCAACTTTCTTCTTTCACACACTTTACCAAACTCAGTCACCAGCGTCTGCAGTTTCTCACATGAATCAGCCACCAGCGCTGTATCATCAGCGAACAACAACTGACTCACTTCCCAAGCTCTCTCATCCACAACAGACTACATACTTGCCCCTCTTTTTGCCTCCACAAGATAATGATCAGACATTCCTCCAGTTGCACCTCTCAGCACATTAACATCCAAAAGTCTCTCTTTCGCGTGCCTATCAATTAACACGTAATCCAATAACACTTTCTGGCTATCTCTCCTACTTACATACGTATACTTATGTGTATCTCTCTTTTTAAACCAGGTATTCCCAATCACCAGTTCTTTTTCAGCACATAAATCTACAAGCTCTTCACCATTTCCATTTACAACACTGAACACCCCATGTACACCAATTATTCCCTCAACTGCCACATTACACACCTTTGCATTCAAATCACCCATCACTATAACCTGATCTCGTGCATCAAAACCACTAACACACTCAGCTCCTCCCAAAACACTTGCCTCTCATGATCTTTCTTCTCATGCCCAGGTGCATATGCACCAATAATCACCCATCTCTCTCCATCCACTTTCAGTTTTACCCATATCAATCTAGAGTTTACTTCTTTACACTCTATCACATACTCCCACCACTCCTGTTTCAGGAGTAGTGCTACTCCTTCCCTTGCTCTTGTCCTCTCACTAACCCCTGACTTTACTCCGAAGACATTCCCAAACCACTCTTCCCCTTTACCCTTGAGCTTCGTTTCACTCAAAGCCAAAACATCAAGGTTCCTTTCCTCAAACATACTACCTATCTCTCCTTTTTTCACATCTTGGTTACACCCACACACATTTAGACACCCCAATCTAAGCCTTCAAGGAGGATGAGCACTCCCCGCTTGACTCCTTCTGTTTCCCCTTTTAGAAAGTTAAAATACAAAGAGGGGAGGGTTTCCAGCCCCCTGCTCCTGTCCCCTTTAGTCGCCTTCTACGACACGTGAGGATTGCGTGGGAAGTATTCTTTCTCCCCTATCCCTAGGGGTAAGGGAGAAATATATATATATTACTTCGGTACTTGATTGCTGTTTCCCATGTTAATGAGATAACCCCAGGAAAAGGATGAAGAAAGACATTCAGTCTCATAAACTTGTATACAAATACACACTTACACATGAATATACATATAAATATACACACATATACATATATGAACAAATATACATATACAGTGATTGGTTCCCAGTGAAGGTCGTTCTGTGGCAGGGGTGTTTGATGTCCCCATGGTTGTTTAATTTGTTTATGGATTGGGTGGTTCGGGAGTAAATGCAAGAGTTTTGGAGAGAGGAGCAAGTATGCAGTCTGTTGTGAATGAGAGGGCCTGGGAAGAAAGTGAAAAGAAAGATCATGATAGGCAAGTGTTTTGGGAGTAGCCGAGCAAGTGTGTTAGCATCTCTGATGCACAAGATATCGGATATAGTGATAGGTGATTTGAATGCAAAGGTGAGTAATGTGGCAGTTGAGGATATAATTGGTGTACATGCGATGTTCAGTGTTGTGAATGGAAATGGTGAAGAGCTTGTAGATTTGTGTGGTGAAAAGGGACTGGTGATTGGGAGTGTGTGGTTTAAAAAGTGAGATATACATAAGTATATGTATGAAATTATGAGAGATGGCCTGAGAGCATTATTGGATTACGTGTTAATTGATAGGTGCGAGAGAAAGACTTTTGGGTGTTAATGTGGTGAGAGGGGCAACTGGGGAGATGTCTGACCATTATCTTGTGGAGGTGAAGGTAAAGATGTGTAGAGGTTTTCAGAAAAGAAGAGAGAATGTTGGAGTGGAGAGAGTGGTGAGAATAAGTGAGCTTGGAAAGGAGACTTGTGTGAGGAAGTATCAGGAGGGACTGAGTGCAGAATGGACAAAGGTGAGAGCAAATGACATATGGGGAGTGGGGGAGGAAAGGGATGTATTTAGGGAAGCAGTGATGGCTTGCGCAAAAGATGCCTGTGGCATGAGAAGTTTAGGAGATGGGCAGATTAGAAAGGGTAGTGAGTAGTGGGATGAAGAAGTAAGATCGTTAGTGAAAGAGAAGAGAGAGGCATTTGGGTGATTTTTGCAGGGAAATAGTGCGAATGACTGGGAGATGCATAAAAGAGAGGCAAGAGGGTAAGGGAAAGGTGCAAGAGGTGAAAAAGAGGGCAAATGAGAGTTGGAGTGAGAGAGTATCATTAGATTTTTGGAATGATAAAAAGATGTTTTGGAAAGAGGTAAATAAAGTGCATAAGACGAGAACAAATGGGAACATCAGTGAAGGGGGCAAATGGGGAGGTAATGAATAGTGGTGAAGTGAGAGGGAGATGGAGTGAGTATTTTGAAGGTTTGTTGAATATGTGATGATAGAGTAGCAGATATAGGATGTTTTGGTCAAGGTGGTGAGAGGGTTTGGGAGAATGATTTGGTAAACAGAGAGGAGGTAGTGAAAGTTTTGCGGAAAATGAAAGCCGGCAAGGCGGTGAGTTTGGGTGGTATTGCAGTGGAATTTATTAAAAAAGGGGGTGACTGTTGTTGACTGGTTGTTGAGGATATTCAGTGTATGTATGGGTCATGGTGAAGTGTCTGAGGATTGGTGGAATGCATGTATAGTGCCATTGTGCAAAGGCAAAGAGGATAAAAGTGAGTGCTCAAATTACAGAGGTATAAGTTTGTTGAGTATTCCTGGTAAATTATATGGGAGGGTATTGACTGAGAGGGTGAAGCCATGTACAGAGCATTTTGGGGAAGAGCAATGTGGTTTCAGAAGTGGTAGAGATGTGTGGATCAGGTGTTTGCTTTGAAGAATGTATGTGAGAAATACTTAGAAAAGCAAATGGATTTGTATGTAGCATTTATGGCTCTGGAGAAGGCATATGATAGAGTTGATAGAGATGCTTTGTGGAAAGTATTAAGAGTATATGGTGTGGGAGGTAAGTTGCTAGAAGCAGTGAAAAGTTTTTACTAAGGATGTAAGGCATGTGTACGAGTAGGAAGAGAGGAAAGTGATTGGTTCCCAGTGAATGTCGATTTGTGGAAGAGGGTGCATGATGTCTCCATGGTTGTTTAATTTGTTTATGGATGGGGTTGTTAGGGAGGTGAATGCAAGAGTTTTGTAGAGAGGGACAAATATGCATTCTGTTGTGGGCTTGGGAAGCAAGTCAGTTGTTCTTTGATGATGATACAGCGCTGGTGGCTGATTCGGGTGAGAAACTGCAGAAGCTGGTGACTGAGTTTGGTAAAGTGTGTGAAAGAAGAAAGCCTAGAGTAAATGTGAATAATTGCAAGGTTATTAGGTTCAGTAAGGTTGAGGGACAAGTTATTTGGAGGTAAGTTTGAATGGAGAAAAACTGGAGAAAGTTAAGTGTTTTAGTGTTTTAGATATCTGAGAGTGGATTTGACAGCGGATGGAACCATGGAAGTGGAAGTGAGTCACAGGAAGGAGTGAAAAAGACTTTGAGCGATCGGGGCCCTAGGCCCCGATCGTTGAAAATCTTTTTCACTCCATCCTTCCACCTCCAATTTGGTCTTGCACTTCTCCTTGTTCCCTCCACCTCTGACACATATATCCTCTTTGTTAATCTTTCCTCACTCATTCTTTCCATGAGACCAAACCATTTCATTCAATACACCCTCTTCTGCTCTCTCAACCATAATCTTTTTTTTACCACACATCTCTCATACCCTTTCATTACTTACTCAATCAAACCACCTCACACCACATATTGTCATCAAACATTTCATTTTCAACACATCCACCCACCTCCGCACAACCCTATCCATAGCCAACTCCACGCAACCGTATAACATTGTTGGAACCATGTTCCTTCAAACATACCCATTTTTGCTCTCCAAGATAACATTCTCGCCTTCCACACATAATTCAATGCTTCCGGTACCTTTGCCCCTCCCCCACCCTGTGACTCACTTCCGTTTCCATGGTTCCATCCACTGTTAAATCCACTCCCAGATATCTAGAGCACTTCACTGTCTCCAGTTTTTCTCTATTCAAACTTACCTCCCAGTTAACTTATCCCTCAACCCTACTGAACCTAATAACCTTGCTCTTGTTCACATTTACTCTCAGCTTTCTTTTTTCACACACTTTACCAAACTCAGTCACCAACTTCTGCAGTTTCTCACCCGAGTCAGCCACCAGTACTGTATCATCAGCAAACAACAACTGACTGACTTCCCAAGCCCTCTCATCCACAACAGAATGCATACTTGCCCCTTTCTTTAAAACCCTTGCATTCACCTCCCTAACAAACCCATCCATAAACAAATCAAACAACCATGGAAACATCACATACTCCTGCTGCAAACCGACATTCACTAGGAACCAATCACTTTCCTTTCTTCCTACTCTTACACATGCCTTACAGCCTTGATAAAAGCTTTTCGTTGCTTCAAGCAACTTACCTCCCACGCTATATACTGTTAATACCTTCCACAGAGCATCCCTATCTACTCTATCATATGCTTTCTCCAGATGCATAAATGCTACATACAAATCCATCTGTTTTTCTAAGTATTTCTTGCATACATTCTTCAAAGCAAACACCTGATCCACTCATCTTCTATCACTTCTGAAACCACACTGCTCTTCCCCAATCTGATGCTCTGTACCTGCCTTTACGCTCAATCAATAACCTCCCATATGATTTCCCAGGAATACTCAACAAACTTATACCTCTGTAATTTGAACACTTACCTTTATCCCCTTTGCCTTTGTACATTGGCACTATGCATGCATTCTGCCAATCCTCAGGCACCTCCCCATGAACCATATATACATTGAGTATCCTTACCATCCAGTCAACAACACAGTCACCATCATTTTTTATAAATTCCCCAGCAATACCATCCAAACCCGTCGCCTTGTTAGCTTTCATCTTCCACTAAGTTTTCACTAGCTCTCCTCTGTTTACCAAACCATTCTCCCTTACCCTCTCACTTCGCACACCACCTCAACCAAAACACCCTATATCTGCCACTCTATCATGAAACACATTCAACAAACCTTTAAAATACTCACTTCACCACTTCTTGTTATTACCTCCCCATTAACCCCCTTTGTTGATGTTCCCATTAGCCCCCTTTGTTGATGTTCACATTAACCCCCTTTGTCAATGTTCCCATTTGTTCTCTTGTCTTAACACTTTATTTACCTCCTTCCAAAACATCTTTTTATTTTCCATAAGATTTAATGATACTCTCTCCCCAACTCTCATTTGCCCTCTTGCCTCTTTCTTTTATACATCTCCCAATCATTCGTACTACTTCCCAGCAAAAATCGTCCAAATGCCTCTCTCTTCTCTTTCACTAACAATCTTACTTCTTCATCCCACCACTTACTACACCTTTCTAATCTGCCCACCTCCCACCTTTCTCATGCCACAGACATCTTTTGCGTAAGCCATCACTGCTTCCCTAAATACATCCCATTCCTCCCCCACTCCCCTTAATTATTTACTCTCACCTTTTCCATTCTGCACTCAATCTCTCCTGGTACATCCTCACGCAAGTCTCCTTTTCAAGCTCACTTACTGTCACCACTCTCTTCACTAATATTCTCTCTCCTTTTCTGAAAACCTCTACATATCTTCAACTTCGCCTCCACAAGATAGTGATCAGACATACCTCCAGTTGCCCCTCTCAGTACATTAACATCCAAAAGTCTCTCTTTCATGCGCCTGTCAATTAACACGTAATGCAATAATGCTTTATGGCCATCTCTCCTGCTTACATGTGTATACTTATGTATATTTCTCCTTTTAAACCACACATTCCCAATCACCAGTCCTTTTTCAGCACACAATTCTTCAAGCTCTTCACCTTTTCTGTTTACAACACTAAACACCCCATCTACACCAATTATACCCTCAATTGCCACATTACTCACCTTTGCATTCAAATCACCCATCACTATAACTCTGTCTCGTGCATCAAAGCTGGTAACACACTCCCTCAGCTACTCCCAAAACACTTGCCTCTCATGATCTTTCTTCTCATGACCAGGTGTATAGACACCAATAATCACCCATCTCTCTCCATTCACTTTCAGTTTTACCCATATCAATCTAGATTTTACTTTCTTACACTCTATCACATACTCCCACATCACGTGCTTCAGGATTATTGCTACTCCTTTCTTTGCTCTTGTTTTTTCACCAACTCCTGACGTTACTCCCAAGACATTGCCAAACCACTCTTCCCCTTTACCCTTGAGCTTTATTTCACTCAGAGCCATAACATCCTGGTTCCTTTCCTCAAACATACTACCTGTCTCTCCTTTCTTCTCATCTTAATTACATCCACACACATTTAGACACCCCAATCTGAGCCTCCGAGGAGGATGAGCACTCCCTGCATGACTCCTTCTTCTGTTTCCCCTTTTAGAAAGTTAGAATGCAAGGAGGGGAGGGTTTCTAGCCCCCTGCTCCTGTCCCCTTTAGTCGCCTTCAACGATGTGCGGGGAATACGTGGGAAGTATTATTTCTCCCCTATCCCCAGGGATATATGTTGATGTGTATATGTATATATGTGCTTGTATGGGCATTTATATGTGTTTTATGTGGATGGATGGACCAATCTTCGTATATTTCCTAATGCTGCCTTGCTGATGTGGGAAATGGCAATCAAGTATAATGAGATAAATAAATATACATATATACACATTTACATATTCATATGATGATGGTACTTGTGTAGGGAACGGGTGTGGTGGCTCGTCCAGCTGCCATTGAGTTGCATCACCACTGAGGTGCTGGTGGTGGTCGCTATGTTGGTGAACCTCAACTTTGTTCTGAGAATGAATGGCGTTAGTGTTTTCCATGGTGTGATGGTGTGCAAGCTGAACGACGTGCAGTTTGGTGTTGATGAGTCTTCATCTTCGGCAGTAGCGACTGTGACAACAGGTCCTATTATTGATGAAAATGATTTCACCATGACCTATGATGTGGTAGCGAGAGAGTGGATGGTTTTGTGGAAGTGATGTGATTGTAAAGAGCAGCCACGTCTGTTGAACACTACTCCCGAGTACCGGACAAGACCAAAAGATTGCCAAGAGTATGAACATGAGCTGTTGCAGTGGATTACAGATTGCTGGCTAGTTCCACATGATGAGAGGTGTCATGGAGCATTGAAGGGGATGATCCCGCTGATGGCCATGGCGTAAGAGAACAAGGGGGGCTTGACCTCCATAAGCTGAAAATCTCATCTTAGTTCTTATATGGCCGATGCATTCATCTTCAGTGAGAAGATTAGAGAGTGGCACCATTGTGGGTTGAATATTCTTTTTGTCGGCCTTTGCAAAACCTACCTTCAAATCCACGCGGACCATTCGCTATGGCTGTATCAGATGGTGGTACAGTGATGTCAGTACTGTTTGACACGGCTGGGCTATGGACTGAGCATCACGCTCATGGTAATTAAGGTTCTGAGTACTGTATTGAATTGGGACGAGAGAATCAATCGTGCAACTTCGTACTTGGATGACATCCTGTTGGATGAGTGGGTGGCACTTGCGATGGATGTTGAGAGCCACCACAGTTATCACAGCCTGGTCCACAAGACTGCTGAGCGAGTGTCCAAAGGAGCTCAGGTGGTGGGCATATGAGTCTGGGGAGAGCGATGCTGCCTTTTTTGGAAGTGAGACAATGATGTTGGTAAGTTGCCGGAGAAGTTAACAAGACACGTGGTATTTTTTTTGTGTGGGCACCTCACGAGCCACTTACCCGTTTGTGGCAGCCTCCTACCTGAAAAGAAGAGCCAATGGGGTCACCACCTCCTGGGACAGTGAGCTCACCAAGATCCTACAGCGTGTGAAATGTTCGGATCCAGCTCAAGGTTTTCGGGATGTGGATGGTGATGAAGCCTTCTTATGCATGGATGCCAGTTCTCTTGCGATAGGGGCCGTGCTGGAGGTGAACGGCATCATTGAGGACACCTGCTGGCTATGGCAGAACAAATGCTTGCACATTAATCTCACCGAACTGGATGCTGTGTGTCAGGGAGTAAATCTTGTGGTCTCCTGGAAGATGAAAAAGTTGTTGTTATTGACTGATTCGAAGACTGTATACTACTGGTTGATGGAAGCGCTGTTAGAGAGGTCACGTCTGAAAATAAAAGCTGCCAGTGAGATGCTTATCCACCGGTGCCTGGAGACAATAAAAACAGTTATTAGTGAATATGGTTTGCAGCTCAGCCAAATTTGTCACTTCTGCTGAAAAAGTTGATGCACTGACCAGAGTGCCACAAGTTGTTTTTTCTGGAGGCATCCAGTTGGTCTGCGGGGCTATCTCTGCTGTGTCTGAGTGGGAGATTGCTAATTACGAAACCAGCGGGCATCCTGGAATTATGTGCCCGCTGTATTTCTGTTGGAAGCTCTTCCCATCAATCATGCGATTGCTAGTGTGCAACATTGTGCAAGGGTGCGAAGCATGCCAATGTATTGACCCAGCACCCATTAAGGTGGGAAAGAGGGACATATGGAGCTTAAGATTGCTGGAACAGAGTCAGCGTGGGCATCTCCCATGTCGAGGACCAGCACTCTCTGACACTGATAGACTGTGGGCCATCACAATATTCCATTTGGAGACTCAGACGTCAAGACGTGACTGGTGTCATTGACCAGCTGGAGTCGGTTTTTGTGAGCATGGTGCACCGAAAGAGTTACTAACCGACAATGCCTCCAGTGTTTGCAGTTCATCTTTTTGTGAGTTCTCCAGTCACTTGGTACAAGCATCATATATCACTGTGCAAATGTTCCCTCCAGCAATGGGATATTGGAGAGATGTCATCGTTTGGTGAAGACAGTAGTGATGTTGAAACACTGTTCTATTGTAGAGGCCATCTTTTGTTACAACGTCATGCCATGAGGTGATGACCCTTCTTCCGCTCCTGCAAATCAAATGTTCAGGTATGAGGTCAGGATGCTTAGCATGGATGGTGTGAGCAAGCATGATGGTCTCAGAGAACATGCAGCATCTCCTCAAGGTTGGTGACAGAGGGTGGATCCACCATCCCAGCAAAAGGTGCAACATTCAGAAGTCCATTGGATCGATGACCAGAGTTGTTTCTGGGCAGAATGTTGAGGTTGATGGCATGCTGAGCTACGAGTATGATCTGTGGCTATTCATGTCCCAACCATTGGTCATAGAGGAGTTGGCTGGTGAGGAGGCTACTGGGAATGATGCAGATGATAATCTAGTGACTTATGTACCTGCCGCTAGAAACAACTCAACCACAGATGGAGCTGAAAGTTTGAGTGAGAATGAGGAGGAGAGTCCAGGACAACCTGTTTTCAGTATATTGATCAGCTTTAAGATCAGGGAGGAGTATTGTATAGCTGTAACTGAGTTGGGTACGTGCGATGTCAGGTGACACAGTGATTTAGTGGCTCATGATGACGTGCAGCTGATGTCATCGGTCATGCCACTGAATCATGGCTTCGGATTGGTCGCTATCAGACTACTGAGTGGACCAGGGTGTGTGTGGAAGATGAGGTTGTGCTGGTGTGGACTGCATGGGCAGTTGTCACCCAGCCTTTGAACCTGTAACCTGAGCTTCTTGAATGAGTGTTGTCTGCCAGATTTCCAGTCTTTTTTTAATCCTCGACAGTCTTCAGGTGTTGTGCTGCTTTTCGACTATCTACACAAATAATCACCCATCTTTGGTACCCGCTGTCATTTTTACCCATGTCAGACTGGAGCTCACTTCTGCACACTCTTAAACACAATCCTTCAACTCTTGCTTGATTTGTAGAGCTACCACATCCTCATCTCTTGCCCTCCCACCAACCCTGACCTTAAAATTTATACATTTTCAGACCACTCTTCACCTTTACCCTTGAGCTTTGTTTCACTCGGAGCTAGAACATCGGGTTCCTTTCCTCAAAAATACTCCTGTCTCTCTTTTCTTTTCATCTGTTACATCCACACACAATTAGGCACCCAAGCCTTAGACTTCAAGGGGGTGAGAGATCCTTGCTTGGTTCATGGACATATTTTTATCTCTAATCTCAAGCTGTAATTCAGTTATCTAAATTCTGGTACCATCTTTCTTGCCCTCCTTTAGACCTTCTCTGTTAGTTCTTTGTTTTTCCTTAAGTGCAGTGACAAAACATGAGAAACATATTCTAGTTCTGGCCTAATGATTTATCACATATAACACCAGGACCCCTTTTTTGTGACGTAAAATTAATAAAGTTGATGGAGAGAGGTGGGTGATTATTGGTGCATATGCACCTGGGCATGAGAAGAAAGATCATGAGAGGCAAGTGTTTTGGGAGCAGCTAAATGAGTGTGTTAGCGGTTTTGATGCACGAGACCGGGTTATAGTGATGGGTGATTTGAATGCAAAGGTGAGTAATGTGGCAGTTGAGGGAATAATTGGTATGCATGGGGTGTTCAGTGTTGTAAATGGAAATGGTGAAGAGCTTGTAGATTTATGTGCTGAAAAAGGACTGATGATTGGGAATACCTGGTTTAAAAAGCGAGATATACATAAGTATACTTATGTAAGTAGGAGAGATGGCCAGAGAGCGTTATTGGATTACGTGTTAATTGACAGGCGCGCGAAAGAGAGACTTTTGGATGTTAATGTGCTGAGAGGTGCAACTGGAGGGATGTCTGATCATTATCTTGTGGAGACTAAGGTGAAGATTAGTATGGGTTTTCAGAAAAGAGGAGTGAATGTTGGGGTGAAGAAGGTGGTGAGAGTAAGTGAGCTTGGGAAGGAGACCTGTGTGGGGAAGTACCAGGAGAGACTGTGTACAGAATGGAAAAAGGTGAGAACAATGGAAGTAAGGGGAGTGGGGGAGGAATGGGATGTATTTAGGGAATCAGTGATGGATTGCGCAAAAGATGCTTGTGGCATGAGAAGAGTGGGAGGTGGGCTGTTTAGAAAGGGTAGTGAGTGGTGGGATGAAGAAGTAAGAGTATTAGTGAAAGAGAAGAGAGAGGCATTTGGACGATTTTTGCAGGGAAAAAATGCAATTGAGTGGGAGAAGTATAAAAGAAAGAGACAGGAGGTCAAGAGAAAGGTGCAAGAGGTGAAAAAAAGGGCAAATGAGAGTTGGGGTGAGAGACTATCAGTAAATTTTAGGGAGAATAAAAAGATGTTCTGGAAGGAGGTAAATAGGGTGCGTAAGACAAGGGAGCAAATGGGAACTTCAGTGAAGGGCGCAAATGGGGAGGTGATAACAAGTAGCGGTGATGTGAGAAGGAGATGGAATGAGTATTTTGAAGGTTTGTTGAATGTGTCTGATGACAGAGTGGCAGATATAGGGTGTTTTGGTCGAGGTGGTGTGCAAAGTGAGAGGGTTAGGGAAAATGATTTGGTAAACAGAGAAGAGGTAGTAAAAGCTTTGCGGAAGATGAAAGCCGGCAAGGCAGCAGGTTTGGATGGTATTGCAGTGGAATTTATTAAAAAAGGGGGTGACTGTATTGTTGACTGGTTGGTAAGGTTATTTAATGTATGTATGACTCATGGTGAGGTGCCTGAGGATTGGCGGAATGCGTGCATAGTGCCATTGTACAAAGGCAAAGGGGATAAGAGTGAGTGCTCAAATTACAGAGGTATAAGTTTGTTGAGTATACCTGGTAAATTATATGGGAGGGTATTGATCGAGAGGGTGAAGGCATGTACAGAGCATCAGATTGGGGAAGAGCAGTGCGGTTTCAGAAGTGGTAGAGGATGTGTGGATCAGGTGTTTGCTTTGAAGAATGTATGTGAGAAATACTTAGAAAAGCAAATGGATTTGTATGTAGCATTTATGGATCTGGAGAAGGCATATGATAGAGTTGATAGAGATGCTCTGTGGAAGGTATTAAGAATATATGGTGTGGGAGGCAAGTTGTTAGAAGCAGTGAAAAGTTTTTATCGAGGATGTAAGGCATGTGTACGTGTAGGAAGAGAGGAAAGTGATTGGTTCTCAGTGAATGTAGGTTTGCGGCAGGGGTGTGTGATGTCTCCATGGTTGTTTAATTTGTTTATGGATGGGGTTGTAAGGGAGGTAAATGCAAGAGTCCTGGAAAGAGGGGCAAGTATGAAGTCTGTTGGGGATGAGAGAGCTTGGGAAGTGAGTCAGTTGTTGTTCGCTGAGAACAGCGCATCTGGTTGGCTGATTCATGTGGAGACAACTGCGATTGCTAGTGTGAACTTGTGAGGTGGAAGCATAATGTATTGTTGTGGAAAGAGGGACATTGGAGTAAATTGGGGAAAGAGTCAGCGGGGTTATTAGGAACAGATAGGTGGGATAGAGGGTCAAGTCAAGTTGGGAGGTGGAGTTTTGGAATGGCAGAAAGAGACTAGGACAATGTCAGTGTTTTTAGATATCTGGTAAGATATATATCACGTGCAAATATTCCCTCAGCAAGGGAATGGAGATGTAGGGTGGTGGACAGTAGTGGTTGAAAATTTCTATGGAGGCCTTTGTAAAATGTCTGTGAGGTGATGACCTTCTTCGTCCTGCAAATCAAAATATGGGTCAGTGCTTGAATGGGTAAAGTGGTTCCAAACACAGTTCGTCATGGTTGGTGGACAGAGGGTGGATCACTAGAAATGTGCAACAAGGCAGGATCGATGACAGATTGTTTCTGGGAAATGTGAGGTTGAGGACATGTGAGTAGAGTTGATGTGGTATTCTGTACCATTGTAAGAGGTTACGGGAGAGGTACGAAGATGAGATGTATTAGTGAAGACTTAAAATAAAGATGAGCTGGTTTGAGTGAGAAGAGGAGGGGTTGACAACTGTTTCGGGTACATGGACAGAAGATGGGAGGAGATTGCATAGGTAATGAGTTGGTATGTGCGAAGGGACACAGTGATTAGTGGGCTCATGATGTAGTGCAGCTGATGCATCGGATGCTGAATAAAGCTTATTGGTTGCTTAGATACGGTGGTACCATGTGTTGAGTGAGGGTGCTGTGATGAGGGAGGTCAAGGAATTAGAGCTTTGAATTGTGGAGTCATCTTTTTAATTCACAGGGTGTGGCTGCTTGCTTCAGTGATAATCAATCTTTGGTACTGTCATTTACCCAGTCGACTGGGGCTTAAACCGACTTCACTTCAGTAAGGAGTAGGTAAGTGGACTCTTGCAATGTTAGAGATTGTACTCCTTTTGTACTCCTTTTCATCCATTGACAATAGATGATACAACCTTTTTGAAGGCAACTACTCACACAAGGTAATCTCATTCAGGTAGAGTCTAGAAATGCTAATTTTGGCCAAATGTAAGATGTGAACAGTTTACTGAATATTTCCTTGTCCATGTACTTGAATGCAGGTCCAATGTTTGCGGGTAGACTTTGTCTCCTTTACAGTTCTCCCAAGGTGGGGCTTTGTTGACTGCTTAGGTGCATTGTCAACTTACAGGGTCCTTTTGCATATACATTCATGCAGATTTTACTGTGCTAGACATTATTCATATCAAGGTGTTCCTTGTGTCATGTCTTCATTACTTTGCATTTGCTAAGGTTGAATGTCATCAACCATGTATCATACCAGTTTTAGATATTGTCTAAGTCTCCTTGTAAATTGATGCAGTCATCATCACTGTGATTAATATCTTGACAAACATTTAAAAATGGCGAGTCATTTATATAGATAAAGAAGAGAATTGATCTTGGGTCTGAGTTGTGTGGCATGCCAATGATGACCCCAGTCCATTTTGAGAAGGTTCCCTGGCATGCATCCTTGGCCCTTCCATGAAGGTATTTTTCTATCCTCAAAGGGATTTCCCTGTTATTCCTGCCTGAAGGTCTGGCTTCTGTACCACCCTCCTGTGTGGTTGCACTGTTAGATGCTTTCTGTCTGTCCCATTACACACTTTCCACCCAATCTTTTTTTCTTAGCTAGAAGTCTAAGAGGTTTGTTACACATGACCTTGCCCTGAATCTATGTACCCTCTGCCTTAGGTTAGTTCTCATCCATTTGCTTTCTGGTTACCTCTTCCATAAGAGAAATTAGTCTAAAGTTCATTTTTGTATCCCAGTCTTTTTTTAAAGATAGGTTGACATAAGCTCACATTTATTTCTATGGTAGTATACCTCCTCCAGCAACATAAGGAGCAACATTGAAGAGGCTTTTCAAGTATGTTTGTGCACTTCAGCACATTTGGAGAAACTTTATCAGGACCCTGGGCCTCATATAGGTGTCAAGGCCTAACCTGTTTGTCTTTTCTGGGTATTTTTATGCACTCCAAGATCTACTCATTTCATCTCACTCATTTCATCTCTAGAGGCTGTAGTGTTAGGAGTAAGTTATGCAGAAGTTATTTTTTTCTGTAGTGGGAGAAGTTGCATTAGATTTTGGTGGATATTTTTGATAGAGTGAATGATGGAAAGGTCCTTATTAAAGCAATTTAAGTTTTCTGGTTATCTTACTTGATATGATGCAAGTAAATGAAAGAAAATGCTGTTTATTTAATGCTGTTGCAATATTAGATGATAAAGTACAGATTAGAATATTTCAGAATAGTTCAGCAAAGTGGCAGTGAGTAATAGACATGCATGTTTAGGGAAAGAGAGGAAGAGAGGAAAGTGATTGGTTCTCAGTGAATGTAGGTTTGCGGCAGGGGTGTGTGATGTCTCCATGGTTGTTTAATTTGTTTATGGATGGGGTTGTTAGGGAGGTAAATGCAAGAGTTTTGGAAAGAGGGGCAAGTATGAAGTCTGTTGGGGATGAGAGAGCTTGGGAAGTGAGTCAGTTGTTGTTCGCTGATGATACAGCGCTGGTGGCTGATTCATGTGAGAAACTGCAGAAGCTGGTGACTGAGTTTGGTAAAGTGTGTGGAAGAAGAAAGTTAAGAGTAAATGTGAATAAGAGCAAGGTTATTAGGTACAGTAGGGTTGAGGGTCAAGTCAATTGGGAGGTGAGTTTGAATGGAGAAAAACTGGAGGAAGTGAAGTGTTTTAGATATCTGGGAGTGGATCTGGCAGCGGATGGAACCATGGAAGCGGAAGTGGATCATAGGGTGGGGGAGGGGGCGAAAATTCTGGGGGCCTTGAAGAATGTGTGGAAGTCGAGAACATTATCTCGGAAAGCAAAAATGGGTATGTTTGAAGGAATAGTGGTTCCAACAATGTTGTATGGTTGCGAGGCGTGGACTATGGATAGAGTTGTGCGCAGGAGGATGGATGTGCTGGAAATGAGATGTTTGAGGACAATGTGTGGTGTGAGGTGGTTTGATCGAGTGAGTAACGTAAGGGTAAGAGAGATGTGTGGAAATATAAAGAGCGTGGTTGAGAGAGCAGAAGAGGGTGTTTTGAAGTGGTTTGGGCACATGGAGAGAATGAGTGAGGAAAGATTGACCAAGAGGATATATGTGTCGGAGGTGGAGGGAACGAGGAGAAGAGGGAGACCAAATTGGAGGTGGAAAGATGGAGTGAAAAAGATTTTGTGTGATCGGGGCCTGAACATGCAGGAGGGTGAAAGGAGGGCAAGGAATAGAGTGAATTGGAGCGATGTGGTATACCGGGGTTGACGTGCTGTCAGTGGATTGAATCAAGGCATGTGAAGCGTCTGGGGTAAACCATGGAAAGCTGTGTAGGTATGTATATTTGCGTGTGTGGACGTATGTATATACATGTGTATGGGGGGGGGGGGTTGGGCCATTTCTTTCGTCTGTTTCCTTGCGCTACCTCGCAAACGCGGGAGACAGCGACAAAGTATAATAGAAAAAAAAAATAATTTAGGAAAAATGTGTTAAATGAGAATGACTTGAATCCTTATAATCCTCCAGTTTGTATCTAGTTGAACTTTGTCATTTGAAAGCAGAGAGTTCCATTCAGTCCTTTATGTATGTGATATTTGAACATTTCAACAGATTTCTGCAATGAGATACCATCATTTACATTTTTTCTCCCATGGTTGATCCTTATGGAATACCTAATGCCATCCTTAGCACCTCTTCTCTCACTTCACTCTAGTGAACATTTCAGTAACTCTTCTTTCACCTTATCTTTAGCATTTCAGTACTCCAGTATTGTAGCTCACCTCATCATGATATCCCTTTCAAATATCATGATTTCCCATCTCCATCTCCTACTTTCATATTCACATCTCAGCAAATCCATTTTATCTGTTTGAAGTACACTTGCTTGTTTACCATTACTGACCATGATTCATTATTGTTCAATAGTCTGGCTTGCATCATTCCAAACAATAATTATAATTTGATGGCTCAGAATTTTCATGTGAGTCTTCATCTTGGAATCAATGCTAATTTTTGCACTATGATACTAGCTGCAGTTTGCCATATTTTGATGTATCATACTTTCTTCAGGTATAATCCCATTCTTAGTACTTTTTATTTCCTAAAATTTTATATGAATATGCAAAGATGAAAAAATGATTCATTCTCTTTGTAGACTACAGTATTATGGAAAGGATGTTTGACATTACAGTATTGTTATACAACGAGCAGGGTAATATTTGCATATTCTATATGAATAGCATAGGCTGTCTTGTTGATTTTGCTTATTATATTACAGAAAATTGTGAAGAGAATATTTGAAATAGTATTTATAACATGGACCAGTATGCTTTATTTTCATATTGATGAAAATATAATGACAGCCATACAGTATATTGAATGAATTGAATCATTTTGTCATTGTAAATTGAATTATTTTACCTAGTTTATGTACTAAAGGAAGCTTTTTGTTGCTAATTTCAACAGACAACATTTGAACATAATAACTTCCCTGAACCTATAGACCAGCACTGCATTGCCCTGCGAATCAAAACTCCATACCGCAGCATCAAAATGTGGTTTCAGAACAAACGAGCTAGTGTCCGCAAACGTTTGTCACCAAAGGAGAAAGGTAAGATGCTTTGAAATGCTCTAATCCAGATTATTAATAGTTTATTTCTATCTTAACTGTATTTACATACTGCGTTATGCCATACAGCAGGGTGGCTCAGTTGGAACCTCTTCTGCACCCTAGTCTCATATACCTGCTTGTTTTGTCCATCCACCTTACCTCTTTTATTTCTCTCTTTTGAGCCATATCCACTCACCTCATGTATTCTTTGCCACTTTCTGACCTCTAGACAGAGCCTTATGATATTAGAGATAACATTTGCTTACACATGGGGAAAAATACTACATTGCCTCTGAATAGGGTGTGTGTCAGAACTAACCACCATGATACCTTTGAAGCTCAGCAACCATAACCTGGCCAGCCTAATGATTTCAGTGGTGCTTAGTGCATGTGGTGTATTCTGGCAACCAATCCTTATCATTCACATGTTAACATGGAGATGATGAGTGATGCTCGTGCTGTTTTCAGTCTTTGAATTTTCAGTTTTAAACCATCTTTTCTGACTTTCAAAGATACTGGGTCTCTCTCCTTTTCTCTAACGTTGGGTTTCGTGTTATGAATTTTAGTTACTTTAATGTATTTTCTATGAACTTTCTAGTATTGAACTTCCATTGTGTTCCATTGATATTTTTTCTAGATTTTAGCTTGTCAGGCATTCAGAACCTTCATGGTTATGATCACTTTCTGGTTCTGGAAAGAATCTTCATTAAATAGCCCTCATACATGGAAACTTCAGATGGCTGATTGTGATGAGCATAAAACTTTAGGTTTAACCATTTGTAGAGTTTGTGAAATTCTTGGTATTTTAGAAGCATATGATTATTTTTTAAACATTAATTTAGATGTAGCCACAAATAACTTCCCTGAAACCAAGAACAAATAGCCATGACCATCAATCTGTGTGTAACCAATTTTATGGTAAGAATTCTTTGGTGAATAGATTATTATGTTAAAGAGAATCTGAAAGAAAAATGAAGGAGGTAAAGTGGTTGTTTTGGATACGTACTGGATAAAGTACAATGAGGATATCAACTGCAGTACTAAACATCAAAAAATTTGGAAGAAAATAGAAAAGTAAGAAAGTATTCCCCCAATCCTTTTCCTTGCCTTGATCATCAATGTTTTAAAGTAAATAAACCTTCTAATGTAGGTAATGTCTTTACTGAAAGTTTTTCACTGGTAGTTAGTGTTAACAGATACACTGGAAGTTTCAAGAAATTGAATAGAGAGGCCTTTTCATACCTGTCTTCTCTTCAGAGGAAGAGGACTATGATGAGCTATTTTGTATGAAGGAAATTGTAACACCTCAATCAGACACTGAATCTAATGCTCTAGGGGATGATGAAATACATTACAATACATTTAAAACGTTTACCTGAATACTCATTAGTATTTTTGTTGAATTTTTTTAGCCTTTCATGTATGCTTAGTTAGCTCCTATATCGTAAGAAGATATTCCTTATTCTTATCATTTGTAAGCCAGATGAAGATCCTGTCATTTTTACAGGCAAAAAATCTAATGCTCTAACGAGTTCTCTTTGCAAACCAGTGGAGGCAATAGAGTAATTGATTTTGTATCTTGAAAGAAATAATTTTGTCACAGTTCCAATATGGTTTTTGAAAGTTTTGATCCACCACAGATACCTTGATATGAATACCAAGTGATGTTCAGAAATAATTTGCTAATCATCGTCCTACAGATTCAGAGAACGATTATGATGATACTGTGGTTGGAGATATGGGATCATAAGGCAGTTTCACAAAATGGGCCTTCAAGGCAGACTGTTAAGGTTTTTCAAAATCTTTAAAAGACAGAGAATTAGAAGTGAGGATTAGTCATGAGTATTTAAGAGAATTCGCATTGGAAGATGTGCCAGAGGGCAGCATGTTAAGTTTTGATTGTATCATCGCTGCTATTGATTGTTTTGTAAATACCGTTTGTGGGATGTTAGATTATCCCATTTTGTTGATTTGTCAACCTCTTTTAATTGTAAACTCTTGGAGTTGCTGTGTGACACCCTCAGGCTGCTGTTGATAAGATTACCAGTTGGGCAGATAACTCATCTAGTAATTTCTCAGAAGAAAAAACTGTAGATATACATTTTATAAATGGGGTGAGGTACCTAGCAGGTGCCACAGGATTTGATTCTGGGACCATTACTGCTCTTTATTTATATCAGTGACTTGCCTGAAAATATGAAATCCTACCTGAGTATCTTTGCAGTTGATTCAAAGATCACGAGGGAAGTGAAAAGTAAGGAGGATTGCATCAGCTTACGTGGTTACATAAACAGACTCAAAAGCTGGTCTGAAATGTGGTTGATAAAATTCAACCCAAGCAAAAGTAAAGTAATGAAAATGGGACAGAGCAAAAGATGGCCTCAATATGATTATTACCTAGCAGGAAATAAGCTTGAAGATTCTGTGTGTGAGAGGGACTTTGGAGTAGATTTTGTCCCTTATATGTCACCCGAGTCCTATGATAGATGAATAGCTGAGGAAACAAACTTTCTGTTAGCAAATATCAGAATAGCTTTCAAGTATATGGATAAAGAACAACACACCCTCTTCTGCTCTCTCAAACTTTTTTATTACCACACATCTTATACCCCTTCATTACTTTCTTGATCAAACCACCTCACCTCACATGTTGTCCTCAAATCATATAATTTCAACACTTCCACCCTCTTCCACACAACCCTATCTATAGCCCAGGCCTCACAGCCATATAATATTGTAGGAACTAAATACCTTCAAACATATGCATTTTTACCCTCTGAGGTAACTTTTTTTCTTTACACATATTCTTCATTGCTCCCTGAATCTTTTTTTTTTTGCCTCCTCCCCCGTCCTGTGTCACACTTCCCCTTCCATGGTTCCATTCACTGCTGAGTCCTCTCCCAAATATCTAAAATACTTCTTCCTCCAATTTCTCTTCTTTCAAACTTATATCCCAACTAACTTGTCCCTCAACCCTGCAGAACCTAGTAACATTTGCATTTATTCACACACTTTTCCCGACTCAGTTACCAGCCTCTGCAGTTTTTCACTTGAATCAGCCACCTCTGCTGTATCATTGGTGAACAACTGACTCACTTTGTTGGCCGTCTCATCCCTAACAGACTGCATACTCTCCCTTCTCTCCAAAACTCTTCCATCTATAAACAAATTGAATAACCATGGTGGCATCGCACACCCTACCACAGACCAACCTTCACTGGGAACCATTCACTCTCCTCTCTTCCTACTCTTATACATGCTTTATAACCTTGATAAAAACTTTTCACTGCTTGTAGCAACTTACCTCCCACACCACATATTCTTAAGACCTTCCACAAAGTATCTTCATCAACTATCATATGCCTTCTCCAAATCTTTAAATGCCACCTACAAATCCTTCTATTTTTTTGAGTATTTCTCGCACACATTCTTAGAAGCAAACACCTGATCCACACATCCTCTACCATTTCTGAAATCACACTGCTTCTCCCCAATCTGATGCTCTGCTCATGCCTTTACCCTCTCAATCAATACCCTTCCACATAGTTTACTAGGTATACTCAACAAACCCATGCCTCTGTAGTTTTAGCACACATCTTTATCCCCTTTGCCTTTATATGCTGGCACTATACATGTCTGGGAAAGATTGTACATGCTTCTTCACTCTCATGAAGCAGAAATGGCATGCAGTATATGTATACAGTCAGTAAAAGCTCTAATAAATGATTGAATGAATTTCTTATTAATTGTTACAGGTATAGCAACATCAGACAGCAAAACTGTGAAGAATGCAAGTGATCCTGATGCACGGTGGTACTGCACTCTTTGCCCTTCCACATTTATTGCTAAAAAGTAAGTCATTGTTTTGTGTAATAACAAATAAAGATAATTATTCTTAAGGCAGTATTTCAAGACTTTCTTTGATGAAAATGTGATGGAATCAGAATGACCCACACACACAGAGTTAAGGTGGTACCTGAATTAAGAGAACAGAGCTACAGTTAGAGGTGCAGGGCTATAAAGCTCCTTTTCATGGTCCTAACAACAGCCTTCAAGTTTCTGAATCAGCTGAATGATATTGTTAGTGAACACTGCTTCAAGAGATGCAGTGCCAGAGCAATCAGGGACCATGTCAAGCTGCTGGGCAAGGAGATAGTCAGATACCATGTTGAGAAGTACTGGTGTAGTGTAAGGGTGGTGAATGGTGATAATAAACTGACCAAGGAGACTGAAAATACTGGCAGGTTACAGTAGTTTAAGGGGTTGCTATATGGCATAGAAAGTTCAGATGAGTCCCACAAGTGTAGAATGTACAGATATGTAATCACACACACACGTGCACATACACACACACGTGCACATACACACACACGTGCACATACACACACACGTGCACACACACACACACGTGCACACACACACAGACGCACACACACACGTGCACACACACACGTGCACACACGTGCACACACACACACACACACACACACACACACGCACACACACACACACACACACACACACACACACACACATAGTAACGGAAAACTAAAAAGCTTGATCTATGCAAGGTCCTGATGATATTTTGCCATATGAGCTGATGTGTGCACCTACACTAGACAAATCTTTTAGAATGCTGTTCAAGGTGTTTCTGAAGAAAGGCAAAGTGCCATGAGAGTGTACAAGGGCAGACATTATACCCAGTCTGTCTAACTACATCTCTGATGTCTGCTTCCTTTGGGAACTCCCTGGAGGGGGTGGCCATGGCAGAAGAGTCTCCACGACTAATGAACTTTAGTGCTACTTCTATAAGAAAGGAGACTGGGAAGAGGCACTGAACTTCAGAGCAGTCTTCTTCACAAGTGTGGTCCATAAGGTATAGGAAAAGATGATTAGAAAGCATATGAATGTTTTTCTACGGAGAAATTACTTAGGCGTTAGGGAAAGGAGGTCATGTGTAACAAACCTCTTAGATTTCTATGAGAGGGTGAGCTTTACCTGAAACAAAAGGTTAGGTTGAGTAGATTGTTTGTATTTTGTCTGCTATGAATCATATGACAGTAATGCATGGGAGGCTGATAAAGTAGCTGGAAAACAAGGCAAGAATAAGGGAAACTCCTCACTTACAGAGAAAATTATTTTAGTGGAAGGTAACAAAGGACATGTGAAAGGAGCCTTCATTAGATGAGTGGAAGCCACTAGCAGAGTGCCTTAGGGTTCTGTTTTTGGAACATTACTCTTCTTGATGATCTATGTAAGTGACTTGCCTGAATGAATGGACTCTTATCAGAATATGTGTGGAGATGATACAAAAGTCATGAGGGAAGTAAAAAGTGATGAGGATTGCATCAGCTTTCAAGGATGCCTAAACAGACCCCAAAGTTGGTTCATAAATGGTTGATGAAGTAATGAGGATAAGATAAAGGCAGAGAAAGAAGCTTCTGTATGAACATTATGTAGCAGGAAATAAACTTCAGAATTTTGTGTATAAGAAGGATTTGGGAGTTGATATTGTCCCTAACCTGTCACCAGAGTTCTATATTAGTAGAACAATAAAGGAAACAAAATGTCAACAATACAGTCACCCACCTTAAGAAATTTAACTGCAGTACTATCCACTCTAGCTGCTTACATTTCAACTTACGCAAAGCTTTCACCATTTTTTCTTTCTTCACCATACCTCTTGTCATGACTCTCTCCCTTCACACACCTCCCAGACCCAGACACCCTGCTTCTGTCATCAGTCATCAAACACATTCAGCAATCCTTCAGAATGCTCACACCATCTTCTCTTCCCCTCATCTCTGCCTGTCACCACTTCTCCATTTGCCCCTTCACTGATGATCCCGTTTGTTCTTGTTTTTCTCACACTGTTTACCACCTTCCAAAGCATGTTCGTATTTGCCCAGAAGTTTACTAATACTCATTCACCCCAACTCTCATTGGCCTTCTTTTTGAGCCCCTGCACTTCCTTGACCTCATGACACTTTCTCGTACATCTCCCAATCAGATGCACTGTACTGCCCGTGCACCTATCTTTCCTCTCTCACCACCTTTATTTTGTCATCCTCCACTCCCTTTCCTTTCTCAGTGGGCCATCTCCCACCTTCCTCTTGCTACAACCTTCTCCCACACTTGCAAGTGCTGCTTTCCTAAATACCTCTGACTCCTCACCCACTCCCTTTGTATGACTTACTTCACATTTTGCCATTCTGCACTTATCTCTTCTGGTGTTTCTTCACACTAGTCTGTTTTCCAAACTCATTGACTTTCACCAACCTTTTCTCACCAAAATCATTTCCTCTTCTCCAAGAACCTTTACAACTATTCACCCTTGCCTGCACCAGGTAATGATCAGACATCTCACTAGCTGTTCCCCTCAGCACATTGACATCCAAGAGTCTCTTTGCATGTCTATCAATCGGTATGTAAACCAGTAATGATTGTGCACCATCTTTTCTATTCACCCACGTCTATTTATGTATGCCTCTCAATTTAAACCTGGTATTCCCCAGTCATCAGTCTTCTTTTTTTTTTTAGCTCACAACTCCACAAGTTGCTCACCATTATATCCTCAACTGCCACATTGTTATCAGCATATAAGTATTCATGGCTAGTGACAGAGCTGAAAAGTGTCTTTATGAATGCATCTGAAATGATCTGCAGTAATTGTATTGTGTGGAAGGGAGATGAATATTAAAAGTAAGGTCTGATCCAAGCAAAGGGCATCATACTAAAGGGTTACTGGTGTGCACATTGGTGCTATTAGATGCAGGTTCAGGCGTAAGGTCATACAAAACAGGCAGGATATTGCTCACTCTCTCTTGGGATTATATATAAGTAATGGGATAAACCATAAACAGATGTTTAAGCTTTGGATTAATGACCCTCCTTTGCCAGCAGCTGCCATCCTAAAAGAATGGAAGTGGCTTACAATGTTATTTGCAGATGAGAGGTGTCCTGACAAGATTGGTATGATAGGAAATGATGGGTGTTGAACAGAAAGTTGACCATTAAAATGGAGGCAGTAAAGACTGTTTCTCATGAGGTGTGTTTTCTCTGAATGCTTATGTGGTGTGGATATAACAAAGGATTAGAAATACGGCTTGCAAATCTATGTTAGTAGTTGGTTAATGCCATGTTTCTAGGTATAATAATTTTGAGTGAATAATTCAATATTACTCATTTACTTTCAGATTTCTAGACAACCATAAAGAAGCACATAAATATCAGACCTTATACTGTCCACATTGCAATATGAGATTTACTCACAAGGTGTTACTCGACACTCACAAGATATCCAAGTGTACCTCAAAAACTGGTGTTGACCTGACCCATCTTGATGATGATAGCATAGATAATGTAGATGTCCAGGGAAAAGTGAAAATTCCAAGAATTGTAAAGCAGGCACCATCCAATCAACAAAGCTCTCCAACTCTTCTGCAGGCTGCCTTACCTCTGTTATTGCTACAAAAACTGCAGAAAGAACAGCAGCAGCAGCAGGAATCTCCTTCCTCTCCCCCACCACTCATAGATCCAGGAACACTGTCACAAATTCAAGAGAATCCAGTAATGTTTCAGCAACAACAGCAGCGGTTGATGCAGCAGTTGCTCTTGGCACAATTACAGCAGGCACAGAGTGATAAGGTATCCAAAGAACCAGAAAAGGATAAAAAGGGAGCAGAAGAGCGGGCAAAAGGAAAGCAGAAAGATCAGCAAATAGAGGAAAAAAAAGTAATAGAAGAAAAGGAAACAGAAGAAAAGCAGGCAGAAGAGCAGCAAGATCAACAGCAGGAACAGCAACCACTCCAACTGCAGCTACAACAACAGATACAGCAACAACAAATACAGCAGCAGCTTTTACTTCAGCAACAAAAAGAATCAAAGGAAGTGGAAAGTCCAAAAGGATCCCTTACTGTTGGCGGCTTAACAATATTTCCTGTGCAAGCATCAGGCTCTGAGGAAATGAAGGTAAAAGTGAAGGAAGAAGTTCAAGATTTTCCTCCAGTGAAGGAAGAAGAAAAAGAACCCTCAACATTACAAGACCAAATTACTGCAATACTACAGAGCCATGGTCTCAAGTCTGTTTGTAAAACTGCAATCAAGTCTGAACCAGAAGATCCCTCAGATATATGTAAAGAAAGAGAATCCATGCAGGAACAGATACAGGCTATTCTTCGCCATCAAGAAGAACAACGGCAGAAGATGGAGAAAAATAATAGAAACGGTAAATATGAAATTCTTTTCTGTTATCTTGAGTTGAAAGTGGTTTGATTGAACTCTCTATCACTATCTATAATGCATTGTCTCTAGTGAATTTTCTGTCAGTATCTCGTACCTTTTTTTAGTCAGGAACTCCCCTATGGAGGGATAACATAGGAAGAGAAGTTATTGGCTTCCTTTTCTAAGTTCACCTTCCTTGCATTGTCCATACCCCTTGCATTATCTTGGGTCCACTCTCTATTGTATATCTTCACTTTCCCCTTCCAGGATGGTGGCTATCTTCCCCAAACTTTTTCCTCTCATCTTATTATATTTTTTATTATACTTTGTCGCTGTCTCCCGCGTTTGAGAGGTAGCGCAAGGAAACAGACGAAAGAAATGGCCCAACCCCGCCCCATACACATGTATATACATACGTCCACACACGCAAATATACATACCTACACAGCTTTCCATGGTTTACCCCAGACGCTTCACATGCCCTGATTCAATCCACTGACAGCACGTCAACCCCGGTATACCACATCGCTCCAATTCACTCTATTCCTTGCCCTCCTTTCACCCTCCTGCATGTTCAGGCCCCGATTACACAAAATCTTTTTCACTCCATCTTTCCACCTCCAATTTGGTCTCCCTCTTCTCCTCGTTCCCTCCACCTCCGACACATATATCCTCTTGGTCAATCTTTCCTCACTCATTCTCTCCATGTGCCCAAACCACTTCAAAGCACCCTCTTCTGCTCTCTCAACCACGCTCTTTTTATTTCCACACATCTCTCTTACCCTTACGTTACTCACTCGATCAAACCACCTCACACCACACATTGTCCTCAAACATCTCATTTCCAGCACATCCATCCTCCGGCGCACAACTCTATCCATAGCCCACGCCTCGCAACCATACAACATTGTTGGAACCACTATTCCTTCAAACATACCCATTTTTGCTTTCCGAGATAATGTTCTCGACTTCCACACATTCTTCAAGGCCCCCAGAATTTTCGCCCCCTCCCCCACCCTATGATCCACTTCCGCTTCCACGGTTCCATCTGCTGCCAGATCCACTCCCAGATATCTAAAACACTTCACTTCCTCCAGTTTTTCTCCATTCAAACTCACCTCCCAATTGACTTGACCCTCAACCCTACTGTACCTAATAACCTTGCTCTTATTCACATTTACTCTTAACTTTCTTCTTCCACACACTTTACCAAACTCAGTCACCAGCTTCTGCAGTTTCTCACATGAATCAGCCACCAGCGCTGTATCATCAGCGAACAACAACTGACTCACTTCCCAAGCTCTCTCATCCACAACAGACTTCATACTTGCCCCTCTTTCCAAAACTCTTGCATTCACCTCCCTAACAACCCCATCCATAAACAAATTAAACAACCATGGAGACATCACACACCCCTGCCGCAAACCTACATTCACTGAGAACCAATCACTTTCCTCTCTTCCTACACGTACACATGTCTTACATCCTCGATAAAAACTTTTCACTGCTTCTAACAACTTTCCTCCCACACCATATATTCTTAATACCTTCCACAGAGCATCTCTATCAACTCTATCATATGCCTTCTCCAGATCCATAAATGCTACATACAAATCCATTTGCTTTTCTAAGTATTTCTCACATACATTCTTCAAAGCAAACACCTGATCCACACATCCTCTACCACTTCTGAAACCACACTGCTCTTCCCCAATCTGATGCTCTGTACATGCCTTCACCCTCTCAATCAATACCCTCCCATATAATTTACCAGGA
This sequence comes from Panulirus ornatus, assembly GCF_036320965.1. Taxonomy (NCBI): domain Eukaryota; kingdom Metazoa; phylum Arthropoda; class Malacostraca; order Decapoda; family Palinuridae; genus Panulirus; species Panulirus ornatus. The sequence continues at coordinate 25,768,690 of NC_092253.1, read as the reverse complement.
ATACTCAACAAACTTATACCTCTGTAATTTGAGCACTCACTCTTATCCCCTTTGCCTTTGTACAATGGCACTATGCACGCATTCCGCCAATCCTCAGGCACCTCATCATGAGTCATACATACATTAAATAACCTTACCAACCAGTCAACAATACAGTCACCCCCTTTTTTAATAAATTCCACTGCAATACCATCCAAACCTGCTGCCTTGCCGGCTTTCATCCTCCGCAAAGCTTTCACTACCTCTTCTCTGTTTACCAAATCATTTTCCCTAACCCTCTCACTTTGCACACCACCTCGACCAAAACACCCTATATCTGCCACTCTATCATCAAACACATTCAACAAACCTTCAAAATACTCACTCCATCTCCTTCTCACATCACCACTACTTGTTATCACCTCCCCATTTGCGCCCTTCACTGAAGTTCCCATTTGCTCCCTTGTCTTACGCACTTTATTTACCTCCTTCCAGAACATCTTTTTATTCTCCCTAAAATTTAATGATACTCTCTCACCCCAACTCTCATTTGCCCTTTTTTTCACCTCTTGCACCTTTCTCTTGACCTCCTGTCTCTTTCTTTTATACATCTCCCACTCAATTGCATTTTTTCCCTGCAAAAATCGTCCAAATGCCTCTCTCTTCTCTGTCACTAATACTCTTACTTCTTCATCCCACCACTCACTACCCTTTCTAATCAACCCACCTCCCACTCTTCTCATGCCACAAGCATCTTTTGCGCAATCCATCACTGATTCCCTAAATACATCCCATTCCTCCCCCATTCCCCTTACTTCCATTGTTCTCACCTTTTTCCATTCTGTACTCAGTCTCTCCTGGTACTTCCTCACACAGGACTCCTTCCCAAGCTCACTTACTCTCACCACCCTCTTCACCCCAACATTCACTCTTCTTTTCTGAAAAAATCTTTTCCTTAGCCTCCACAAGATAATGATCAGACATCCCTCCAGTTGCACCTCTCAGCACATTAACATCCAAAGGTCTCTCTTTCGCATGCCTGTCAATTAACACGTAATCCAATAACGCTCTCTGGCCATCTCTCCTACTTACATAAGTATACTTATGTATATCTCCCTTTTTAAACCAGGTATTCCCAATCATCAGTCCTTTTTCAGCACATAAATCTACAAGCTCTTCACCATTTCCATTTACAACACTGAACACCCCATGTATACCAATTATTCCCTCAACTGCCACATTACTCACCTTTGCATTCAAATCACCCATCACTATAACCCGGTCTCGTGCATCAAAACCACTAACATACTCATTCAGCTGCTCTCATCTCTCACATATATTTTTTCTTGTCAAACTGTCATCTTCTATTTTATCCATGTGACCAAACCACTCCAATATATTTGTCTTCACCTTTTCTATGATGCCACATTTCCTTTCCCTGACATCCCATTACCTATCCCACTCTATCTACTGACACTGCAACCCCCTTCAAATAGCTTGCTTTAGTAGTCTAAATCATACAAATGTGTGCTATAGTCGTTGTGCATGTTCTACACCCATATGTAATGGTTTACAGAACTATGCTGTCTCTGTCTTTTCTCTACAGTTTGTGTTGCATTTTTTGCCTTTTCCCCTTTGAATTGTAAGCATGGTTTAGTTTTACATTTCCTCTGACATAGATTTTACCAAAAATTTAGAAAAGGAACCAACCATATTCACTGTAATGATAAGACAGAACATTGGAAGAGAAAAACAAAAGTGAACAGCTGTAGTTCCTTTAAGCTTCCTCAATATTTCAAAGGTTTGTATGCCAAGCCTAAATGAGAGCCAATTTCCACCACTTAATTGCCATAACAATGCCCAGATGAAATGCCATAGTAATCATCATCATAATCATCATCATATTTCTGCATGATTCAATAAGATTTCTGCCACCTTAGTGTTTGTAGGATAATTGACAAGAGAGAAATCTAAGGGTGATATGTTACTGCTGGTGACACATGGAACCCATACATGGCTTATGGATGCTCTGAGAGGTTTGAATTGGTTTGGAAAGTAGTGGCATGTATCTCCCATGCATATTGGGCATTGGCCCTAGGTGCACCAGGCACATGCACAGGATTGAAAGGGTTAGAAATTTTTCTTTAGACTCCCCTTGATCTCATCCCTTGTACAGCTCTTTCCTTAATGATCCCTCTGTTATGCCATGTTTGTGCTTACTTAAATTCACCAATTTCATTCAGCACCATCCTGACAGTGCACTTCAGCTCATTGTTCTTATATATTCTGTATGGTGTGGCAGGATTTTTTTAATCTCCTTCCTTCCAGAAACCAGAACACCTTACTCCTACTAGCATTCATGAGCAACTACTGTCTTTTACATGGATTTTAAAACTCATTTCACAACTTTTTTTTTTTTCATACTATCCGCTATTTCCTGTGTTGGCGAGGTAGCGTTAAGAACAGGGGACAGAGCCTTTGAGGGAATATCCTCACTTGGCCCCTCCTCTGTTCCTTCTGTAGGAAAACTAAAAACGAGGGGGGAGGATTTCCAGCCTCCTGCTCCCTTCCCTCATAGTCGTCATCTGCGACACGCAGGGAATGTGTTGGAAGTATTCTTTCTCCCCTATCCCCTATCCCTATTTGTAATTTTTCTCTGTTCTCCATTAGAAATATATTGTCTATACATGAGCAAGTCACAACTGACTGAGTATTTTAAACTAAAGCTTGATTTATGTTCTTGCCTTCATCTCTCTCTGTGCTCCATCCATATTTTTAGAATGAAGGAACTAATTAGAACTGTTCATTGGAAGAACTGTGTTTAGTGAGTTAAGTGACTGATGTAATGGACAAGTTTTAGTTGAACAAGATGTTATATTACTATGATCAGTAGGCTGAGGAGAATCCTTGCAACTGCAAAATTAATTTCATAGTCCCACAGTGCTCAGTAAGTCAGCCACATGCACCGGTCAGGACCACCACTGATAACGAATGAAGTATTGAGATTTTGTATGTTCTTCTGGGCAGAGTAAGTGAAAGCACTTGAGGAGTAGGTCTCTGATGTCTTCAGTGTGCAAGTTGTATCGAACATGAAGGATCCATGATGTGTTGAATAGATATTGTCCTGGAGAGGTAGTTTGTGTCCAGATTGGAAGCATTTAAACATGATTCATATTTGTCAGAGGAGAGCAGTTTTATATGTCTGGTGGGTTTGTTTATATGGTTTTACACTAGATTCATTGATAACAAAAGGGTTACCTTCAACTGTATTGCTTTATGGATGAAGTTTTGTTAAGTGAAGCATGTTTTCTCATAGAAACCTATGTATTAAGGAGGATATGCATGAGGGTGACCTTTAGGGGTTTTTGGGTTCTTAGTAAGCATAAAAATTCAATATAGTTATATAAAAGACTTTAAAAGAATGAATAAAGGCAGACAGTATGAACTATGTGCATGTGTATATATGTATATGTCTGTGTGTGTATATATATGTATACGTTGAGATGTATAGGTATGTATATTTGCGTGTGGGGACGTGTATGTATATACATGTGTATGTGGGTGGGTTGGGCCATTCTTTCATCTGTTTCCTTGCGCTAACGCGGGAGACAGCGTCAAAGCAAAATAAAAAAAATGATAGATAAAAAGAATATGAAATACTTTTTGGGTTAGATTACTGAGTAAACGTTTTTTGTATGTAATTCTTAAGTATGGATTATGGTATGCATGAAACATTTTTATGGACTTTTGTGGTGTAGTGGTTAATGTTCCTGACTTAGATGCATAGGTTTGAATCCTTGTTGCAGCAGTTGGCCCACAGTTAACCCAGCTATTCATCCTCCCCTTGGGGTTGGTCAGTAAGATATTATTCTTATTATACTTAATCGCTGTTTCCCGCATCAGCAAGAAAGCACAAGGGAAGAGATGAAGAATGACCCATCTACTCATATACATATATGCACGTACATGTATTTGTATTTTAACTTTCTAAAAAGGGAAACCGAAGGAGTCACTCGGGGAGTGCTCATCCTCCTCGAAGGCTCAGATTGGGGTGTCTAAATGTGTGTGGGTGTAACCAAGATGAGAAAAAAGGAGAGATAGGTAGTATGTTTCAGGAAAGGAACCTCGATGTTTTGGCTCTGAGTGAAACGAAGCTCAATGGTAAAGGGGAAGAGTGGCTTGGGAATGTCCTGGGAGTAAAGTTAGGGGTTAGTGAGAGGACAAGAGCAAGGGAAGGAGTAGCACTACTCCTGAAACAGGAGTGGTGGGAGTATGTGATAGAGTGTAAGAGAGTAAACTCAAGATTGATATGGGTAAAACTGAAAGTGGATGGAGAGAGATGGGTGATTATTGGTGCATATGCATCTGGGCATGAGAAGAAAGATCATGAGAGGCAAGTGTTTTGGGAGCAGCTGAATGAGTGTGTTAGTGGTTTTGATGCACAAGACCGGGTTATAGTGATGGGTGATTTGAATGCAAAGGTAAGTAATGTGGCAGTTGAGGGAATAACTGGTATACATGGGGTGTTCAGTGTTGTAAATGGAAATGGTGAAGAGCTTGTAGATTTATGTGCTGAAAAAGGACTGGTGATTGGGAATACCTGGTTTAAAAAGAGAGATATACATAAGTATATGTACGTGAGACAAGGGAGCAAATGGGAACTTCAGTGAAGGGGGCTAATGGGGAGGTGATAACAAGTAGTGGTGATGTGAGGAGATGGAGTGAGTATTTTGAAGGTTTGTTGAATGTGTTTGATGATAGAGTGGCAGATATAGGGTGTTTTGGCCGAGGTGGTGTGCAAAGTGAGAGGGTTAGGGAAAATGATTTGGTAAACAGATAAGAGGTAGTAAAAGCTTTGCGGAAGATGAAAGCCGGCAAGGCAGCAGGTTTGGATGGTATTGCAGTGGAATTTATTAAAAAAGGGGGTGACTGTAATGTTGACTGGTTGGTAAGGTTATTTAATGTATGTATGACTCATGGTGAGGTGCCTGAGGATTGGCGAATGCTTGCATAGTGCCATTGTACAAAGGCAAAGGGGATAAGATTGAGTGCTCAAGTTACAGGGGTATAAGTTTGTTGAGTATTCCTGGTAAATTATATGGGAGGGTATTGATTGAGAGGGTGAAGGCATGTGCAGAGCATCAGATTGGGGAAGAGCAGTGTGGTTTCAGAAGTGGTATAGGATGTGTGGATCAGGTGTTTGCTCTGAAGAATGTATGTGAGAAATACTTGGAAAAGCAAATGGATTTGTATGTAGCATTTATGGATCTGGAAAAGGCATATGATAGAGTTGATAGAGATGCTCTGTGGAAGGTATTAAGAATATATGGTGTGGGAGGCAAGTTGTTGGAAGCAGTGAAAAGTTTTTATCGAGGATGTAAGGCATGTGTACGTGTAGGAAGAGAGGAAAGTGATTGGTTCTCAGTGAATGTAGGTTTGTGGCAAGGGTGTGTGATATCTCCATGGTTGTTTAATTTGTATATGGATGGGGTTGTTAGGGAGGTAAATGCAAGAGTTTTGGAAAGAGGGGCAAGGATGCAGTCTGTTGGGGATGAGAGAGCTTGGGAAGTGAGTCAGTAGTTGTTTGCTGATGATACAGCGCTGGTGGCTGATTCATGTGAGAAAGTGCAGAAGCTGGTGACTGAGTTTGGTAAAGTGTGTGAAATAAGAAAGTTGAGAGTAAATGTGAATAAGAGCAAGGTTATTAGGTACAGTAGGGTTGAGGGTCAAGTCAATTGGGAGGTAAGTTTGAATGGAGAAAAACTGGAGGAAGTAAAGTGTTTTAGATATCTGGGAGTAGATCTGGCAGCGGATGGAACCATGGAAGCGGAAGTGAGTCATAGGGTGGGGGAGGGGGCGAAAATTCTGGGAGCCTTGAAGAATGTTTGGAAGTCAAGTACATTATCTTGGAAAGCAAAATGGGTATGTTTGAAGGAATAGTGGTTCCAACAATGTTGTATGGTTGCGAGGCATGGGCTATGGATAGAGTTGTGCGCAGGAGGGTGGATGTACTGGAAATGAGTTGTTTGAGGACAGTATGTGGTGCGAGGTGGTTTGATAGAGTGAGTAATGTAAGGGTAAGAGAGATGTGTCGTAATGAAAAGAGAGTGGTTGAGAGAGCAGAAGAGGGTGTTTTGAAATGGTTTGGTCACATGGAGAGAATGAGTGAGGAAAGATTGACCAAGAGGATATATGTGTCGGAGGTGGAGGGAACAAGGAGAAGTGGGAGACCAAGTTGGAGGTGGAAAGATGGAGTGAAAAAGATTTTGAGTGATCGGGGCCTGAACATGCAGGAGGATGAAGGGTGTGCAAGGAATAGAGTGAAGTGGAACGATGTGGTATACCGGGGTCGACGTGCTGTCAGTGGATTGAACCAGGGCATGTGAAGCGTCTGGGGTAAACCATGGAAAGTTCCGTGGGGCCTGGGTGTGGAAAGGGAGCTGTGGTTTTGGTGCATTATTACATGACAGCTAGAGACTGAGTGTAAACGAATAGGGCCTTTGTTGTCTATTCCTAGCGCTACCTCGCACACATGAGAGGGGGGGGGGTTGTTATTCCATGTGTGGCAAGGTGGTGATGGGAATAAATAAAGGCAGACATTATGAATTATGTACATGTGTATATATGTATATATCTGTATGTGTATATATATATGTATACATTGAGATGTATAGGTATGTATATTTGCGTGTGTGGACGTGTATGTATATACATGTGTATGGGGGTGGGTTGGGCCATTCTTTCGTCTGTTTCCATGCGCTACCTCGCTAATTTGTTTATGGATGGGGTTGTTAGGGAGGTGAATGCAAGAGTTTTGGAAAGAGGGGCAAGTATGCAGTCTGTTGGTGATGAGAGAGCTTGGGAAGTGAGTCAGTTGTTGTTCGCTGATGATACAGCGCTGGTGGCTGATTCATGTGAGAAACTGCAGAAGCTGGTGACTGAGTTTGGTAAAGTGTGTGAAAGAAGAAAGTTAAGAGTGAATGTGAATAAGAGCAAGGTTATTAGGCACAGTAGGGTTGAGGGTCAAGTCAATTGGGAGTTAAGTTTGAATGGAGAAAAACTGGAGGAAGTAAAGTGTTTTAGATATCTGGGAGTGGATCTGGCAGCGGATGGAACTATGGAAGCGGAAGTGAATCATAGGGTGGGGAAGGGGGCGAAAATCCCGGAGCCTTGAAGAATGTGTGGAAGTCGAGAACATTATCTCCGAAAGCAGAAATGGATATATTTGAAGGAATAGTGGTTCCAACAATGTTGTATGGTTGCGAGGCGTGGGCTATGGATAGAGTTGTGCGCAGGAGGGTGGATGTGCTGGAAATGAGAGATGTGTGGAAATAAAAAGAGCGTGGTTGAGAGAGCAGAAGAGGGTGTTTTGAAATGGTTTGGTCACATGGAGAGAGTGAGTGAGGAAAGATTGACCAAGAGGATGTATGTGTCGGAGGTGGAGGGAACGAGGAGAAGTGGGAGACCAAATTGGAGGTGGAAAGATAGAGTGAAAAAGATTTTGAGTGATCGGGGCCTGAACATGCAGGAGGGTGAATGGATGGCAAGGAATAGAGTGAATTGGATCGATGTGGTATACCGGGGTCGACGTGCTGTCAATGGATTGAATCAGGGCATGTGAAGTGTCTGGGGTAAACCATGGAAAGTTGTGTGGGGCCTGGATGTGGAAAGGGAGCTGTGGTTTCGGGCATTATTACATGACAGCTAGAGACTGAGTGTGATCGAATGGGGCCTTTGTTGTCTTTTCTTAGTGCTACCTTGCACACATGAGGGGGGAGGGGGATGTTATTCCATGTGTGGCGAGGTGGTGATGGGAATAAATAAAGGCAGACATTATGAATTATGCACATGTGTATATATGTATATGTCTGTGTGTGTATATATATGTGTACATTGAGATGTATAGGTATGTATATTTGCGTGTGTGGAGGTGTATGTATATACATGTGTATGGGGGTGGGTTGGGCCATTTCTTTCGTCTGTTTCCTTGCACTACCTCGCAAACGCGGGAGACAGCGACAAAGGAAAATATAAAAATATATATATATATATATATTTTTTTTTTTTATATACTTTGTCGCTGTCTCCCGCGTTTGTGAGGTAGCGCAAGGAAACAGACGAAAGAAATGTCAGAACCCACCCCCCATACACATGTATATACATACGTCCACACACGCAAATATACATACCTACACAGCTTTCCATGGTTTACCCCAGACATGCCTTGATTCAATCCACTGACAGCACGTCAACCCCGGTATACCACATCGCTCCAATTCACTCTATTCCTTGCCCTCCTTTCACCCTCCTGCATGTTCAGGCCCCGATCACACAAAATCTTTTTCACTCCATCTTTCCACCTCCAATTTGGTCTCCCTCTTCTCCTTGCTCCCTCCACCTCCGACACATATATCCTCTTGGTCAATCTTTCCTCACTCATCCTCTCCATGTGCCCAAACCACTTCAAAACACCCTCTTCTGCTCTCTCAACCACGCTCTTTTTATTTCCACACATCTCTCTTACCCTTACGTTACTCACTCGATCAAACCACCTCACACCACACATTGTCCTCAAACATCTCACCTCCAGCACATCCATCCTCCTGCGCACAACTCTATCCATAGCCCACGCCTCGCAACCATACAACATTGTTGGAACCACTATTCCTTCAAACATACCCATTTTTGCTTTCCGAGATAATGTTCTCGACTTCCACACATTCTTCCAGGCCCCCAGAATTTTCACCCCCTCCCCCACCCTATGATCCACTTCTGCTTCCATGGTTCCATCCGCTGCCAGATCCACTCCCAGATATCTAAAACACTTCACTTCCTCCAGTTTTTCTCCATTCAAACTCACCTCCCAATTGACTTGACCCTCAACCCTACTGTACCTAATAACCTTGCTCTTATTCACATTTACTCTTAACTTTCTTCTTCCACACACTTTACCAAACTCAGTCACCAGCTTCTGCAGTTTCTCACATGAATCAGCCACCAGCGCTGTATCATCAGCGAACAACAACTGACTCACTTCCCAACCTCTCTCATCCCCAACAGACTTCATACTTGCCCCTCTTTCCAAAACTCTTGCATTTACCTCCCTAAGAACCCCATCCATAAACAAATTAAACAACCATGGAGACATCACACACCCCTGCCGCAAACCTACATTCACTGAGAACCAATCACTTTCCTCTCTTCCTACACGTACACATGCCTTACATCCTCGATAAAAACTTTTCACTGCTTCTAACAACTTTCCTCCCACACCATATATTCTTAATCTCTGTCAACTCTATCTATGTGGTTTCAGAAGTGGTAGAGGATGTGTGGATCAGGTGTTTGCTTTGAAGAATGTATTTGAGAAATACTTAGAAAAGCAAATGGATTTGTATGTAGCATTTATGGATCTGGAGAAGGCATATGATAGAGTTGATAGAGATGCTCTGTGGATATATATATTTTTTTTTTTTTTTTTTTTTGCTTTGTCGCTGTCTCCCGCGTTTGCGAGGTAGCGCAAGGAAACAGACGAAAGAAATGGCCCCCCCCCATACACATGTATATACATACGTCCACACACGCAAATATACATACCTACACAGCTTTCCATGGTTTACCCCAGACGCTTCACATGCCTTGATTCAATCCACTGACAGCACGTCAACCCCGGTATACCACATCGCTCCAATTCACTCTATTCCTTGCCCTCCTTTCACCCTCCTGCATGTTCAGGCCCCGATCACACAAAATCTTTTTCACTCCATCTTTCCACCTCCAATTTGGTCTCCCTCTTCTCCTCGTTCCCTCCACCTCCGACACATATATCCTCTTGGTCAATCTTTCCTCACTCATTCTCTCCATGTGCCCAAACCATTTCAAAACACCCTCTTCTGCTCTCTCAACCACGCTCTTTTTATTTCCACACATCTCTCTTACCCTTATGTTACTCACTCGATCAAACCACCTCACACCACACATTGTCCTCAAACATCTCTTTTCCAGCACATCCATCCTCCTGCGCACAACTCTATCCATAGCCCACGCCTCGCAACCATACAACATTGTTGGAACCACTATTCCTTCAAACATACCCATTTTTGCTTTCCGAGATAATGTTCTCAACTTCCACACATTCTTCAAGGCCCCCAGAATTTTCGCCCCCTCCCCCACCCTATGATCCACTTCCCCTTCCATGGTTCCATCCGCTGCCAGATCCACTCCCAGATATCTAAAACACTTCACTTCCTCCAGTTTTTCTCCATTCAAACTCACCTCCCAGTTGACTTGACCCTCAACCCTACTGTACCTAATAACCTTGCTCTTATTCACATTTACTCTTAACTTTCTTCTTCCACACACTTTACCAAACTCAGTCACCAGCTTCTGCAGTTTCTCACATGAATCAGCCACCAGCGCTGTATCATCAGCGAACAACAACTGACTCATTTCCCAAGCTCTCTCATCCCCAACAGACTTCATACTTGCCCCTCTTTCCAAAACTCTTGCATATACCTCCCTAACAACCCCATCCATAAACAAATTAAACAACCATGGAGACATCACACACCCCTGCCGCAAACCTACATTCACTGAGAACCAATCACTTTCCTCCCTTCCTACACGTACACATGCCTTACATCCTCGATAAAAACTTTTCACTGCTTCTAACAACTTTCCTCCCACACCATATATTCTTAATACCTTCCACAGAGCATCTCTATCAACTCTATCATATGCCTTCTCCAGATCCATAAATGCTACATACAAATCCATTTGCTTTTCTAAGTATTTCTCACATACATTCTTCAAAGCAAACACCTGATCCACACATCCTCTACCACTTCTGAAACCACACTGCTCTTCCCCAATCTGATGCTCTGTACATGCCTTCACCCTCTCAATCAATACCCTCCCATATAATTTACCAGGAATACTCAACAAACTTATACCTCTGTAATTTGAGCACTCACTCTTATCCCCTTTGCCTTTGTACAATGGCACTATGCACGCATTCCGCCAATCCTCAGGCACCTCACCATGAGTCATACATACATTAAATAACCTTACCAACCAGTCAACAATACAGTCACCCTCTTTTTTAATAAATTCCACTGCAATACCATCCAAACCTGCTGCCTTGCCGGCTTTCATCTTCCGCAAAGCTTTCACTACCTCTTCTCTGTTTACCAAATCATTTTCCCTAACCCTCTCACTTTGCACACCACCTCGACCAAAACACCTTATATCTGCCACTCTGTCATCAAACACATTCAACAAACCTTCGAAATACTCACTCCATCTCCTTCTCACATCACCACTACTTGTTATCACCTCCCCATTTGCGCCCTTCACTGAAGTTCCCATTTGCTCCCTTGTCTTACGCACTTTATTTACCTCCTTCCAGAACATCTTTTTATGCTTGTGGCATGAGAAGAGTGGAGGTGGGCTGTTTAGAAAGGGTAGTGAGTGGTGGGATGAAGAAGTAAGAGTATTAGTGAAAGAGAAGAGAGAGGCATTTGGACGATTTTTGCAGGGAAAAAATGCAATTGAGTGGGAGAAGTATAAAAGAAAGAGACAGGAGGTCAAGAGAAAGGTGCAAAAGGTGAAAAAAAGGGCAAATGAGAGTTGGGGTGAGAGACTATCAGTAAATTTTAGGGAGAATAAAAAGATGTTCTGGAAGGAGGTAAATAGGGTGCGTAAGACAAGGGGGCAAATGGGAACTTCAGTGAAGGGGCGTAATGGGGAGGTGATAACAAGTAGCGGTGATGTGAAGGAGATGGAATGAGTATTTTGAAGGTTTGTTAAATGTGTCTGATGACAGAGTGGCAGATATAGGGTGTTTTGGTCGAGGTGGTGTGCAAAGTGAGAGGGTTAGGGAAAATGATTTGGTAAACAGAGAAGAGGTAGTAAAAGCTTTGCGGAAGATGAAAGCCGGCAAGGCAGCAGGTTTGGATGGTATTGCAGTGGAATTTATTAAAAAGGGGGTGACTGTAATGTTGACTGGTTGGTAAGGTTATTTAATGTATGTATGACTCATGGTGAGGTGCCTGAGGATTGGCGAATGCGTGCATAGTGCCATTGTACAAAGGCAAAGGGGATAAGATTGAGTGCTCAAGTTACAGAGGTATAAGTTTGTTGAGTATTCCTGGTAAATTATATGGGAGGGTATTGATTGAGAGGGTGAAGGCATGTGCAGAGCATCAGATTGGGGAAGAGCAGTGTGGTTTCAGAAGTGGTAGAGGATGTGTGGATCAGGTGTTTGCTCTGAAGAATGTATGTGAGAAATACTTAGAAAAGCAAATGGATTTGTATGTAGCATTTATGGATCTGGAAAAGGCATATGATAGAGTTGATAGAGATGCTCTGTGGAAGGTATTAAGAATATATGGTGTGGGAGGCAAGTTGTTAGAAGCAGTGAAAAGTTTTTATCGAGGATGTAAGGCATGTGTACGTGTAGGAAGAGAGGAAAGTGATTGGTTCTCAGTGAATGTAGGCTTGTGGCAGGGTGTGTGATATCTCCATGGTTGTTTAATTTGTTTATGGATGGGGTTGTAAGGGAGGTAAATGCAAGAGTCTGGAAAGAGGGGCAAGGATGCAGTCTGTTGTGGATGAGAGAGCTTGGGAAGTGAGTCAGTAGTTGTTTCGCTGATGATACAGCGCTGGTGGCTGATTCATGTGAGAAAGTGCAGAAGCTGGTGACTGAGTTTGGTAAAGTGTGTGAATAAGAAAGTTGAGAGTAAATGTGAATAAGAGCAAGGTTATTAGGTACAGTAGGGTTGAGGGTCAAGTCAATTGGGAGGTAAGTTTGAATGGAGAAAAACTGGAGGAAGTAAAGTGTTTTAGATATCTGGGAGTAGATCTGGCAGCGGATGGAACCATGGAAGCGGAAGTGAGTCATAGGGTGGGGGAGGGGGCGAAAATTCTGGGAGCCTTGAAGAATGTTTGGAAGTCAAGTACATTATCTTGGAAAGCAAAATGGGTATGTTTGAAGGGAATAGTGGTTCCAACAATGTTGTATGGTTGCGAGGCATGGGCTATGGATAGAGTTGTGCGCAGGAGGGTGGATGTACTGGAAATGAGTTGTTTGAGGACAGTATGTGGTGTGAGGTGGTTTGATAGAGTGAGTAATGTAAGGGTAAGAGAGATGTGTCGTAATGAAAAGAGAGTGGTTGAGAGAGCAGAAGAGGGTGTTTTGAAATGGTTTGGTCACATGGAGAGAATGAGTGAGGAAAGATTGACCAAGAGGATATATGTGTCGGAGGTGGAGGGAACAAGGAGAAGTGGGACACCAAGTTGGAGGTGGAAAGATGGAGTGAAAAAGATTTTGAGTGATCGGGGCCTGAACATGCAGGAGGATGAAGGGTGTGCAAGGAATAGAGTGAAGTGGAACGATGTGGTATACCGGGTCGACGTGCTGTCAGTGGATTGAACCATGGCATGTGAAGCGTCTGGGGTAAACCATGGAAAGTTCCGTGGGGCCTGGGTGTGGAAAGGGAGCTGTGGTTTTGGTGCATTATTACATGACAGCTAGAGACTGAGTGTAAACGAATAGGGCCTTTGTTGTTTTTCCTAGCGCTACCTCGCACACATGAGAGGGGGGGTGTTGTTATTCCATGTGTGGCAAGGTGGTGATGGGAATAAATAAAGGCAGACATTATGAATTATGTACATGTGTATATATGTATATATCTGTATGTGTATATATATATGTATACATTGAGATGTATAGGTATGTATATTTGCGTGTGTGGACGTGTATGTATATACATGTGTATGGGGGTGGGTTGGGCCATTCTTTCGTCTGTTTCCATGCGCTACCTCGCTAATTTGTTTATGGATGGGGTTGTTAGGGAGGTGAATGCAAGAGTTTTGGAAAGAGGGGCAAGTATGCAGTCTGTTGGTGATGAGAGAGCTTGGGAAGTGAGTCAGTTGTTGTTCGCTGATGATACAGCGCTGGTGGCTGATTCATGTGAGAAACTGCAGAAGCTGGTGACTGAGTTTGGGAAAGTGTGTGAAAGAAGAAAGTTAAGAGTGAATGTGAATAAGAGCAAGGTTATTAGGCACAGTAGGGTTAAGGGTCAAGTCAATTGGGAGTTAAGTTTGAATGGAGAAAAACTGGAGGAAGTAAAGTGTTTTAGATATCTGGGAGTGGATCTGGCAGCAGATGGAACTATGGAAGCGGAAGTGAATCATAGGGTGGGGAAGGGGGCGAAAATCCCGGAGCCTTGAAGAATGTGTGGAAGTCGAGAACATTATCTCTGAAAGCAGAAATGGGTATATTTGAAGGAATAGTGGTTCCAACAATGTTGTATGTTGCGAGGCGTGGGCTATGGATAGAGTTGTGCGCAGGAGGGTGAATTGGATCGATGTGGTATACCGGGGTCGACGTGCTGTCAATGGATTGAATCAGGGCATGTGAAGCGTCTGGGGTAAACCATGGAAAGTTGTGTGGGGCCTGGATGTGGAAAGGGAGCTGTGGTTTCGGGCATTATTACATGACAGCTAGAGACTGAGTGTGATCGAATGGGGCCTTTGTTGTCTTTTCTTAGCGCTACCTTGCACACATGAGGGGGGAGGGGGATGTTATTCCATGTGTGGCGAGGTGGTGATGGGAATAAATAAAGGCAGACATTATGAATTATGTACATGTGTATATATGTATATGTCTGTGTGTGTATATATATGTGTACATTGAGATGTATAGGTATGTATATTTGCGTGTGTGGAGGTGTATGTATATACATGTGTATGGGGGTGGGTTGGGCCATTTCTTTCGTCTGTTTCCTTGCACTACCTCGCAAACGCGGGAGACAGCGACAAGGAAAATATAAAAATATATATATATATATATATTTTTTTTTTTTTTTATATATACTTTGTCGCTGTCTCCCGCGTTTGCGAGGTAGCGCAAGGAAACAGACAAAAGAAATGGCAGAACCCACCCCCCATACACATGTATATACATACGTCCACACACGCAAATATACATACCTACACAGCTTTCCATGGTTTACCCCAGACGCTTCACATGCCTTGATTCAATCCACTGACAGCACGTCAACCCCGGTATACCACATCACTCCAATTCACTCTATTCCTTGCCCTCCTTTCACCCTCCTGCATGTTCAGGCCCCGATCACACAAAATCTTTTTCACTCCATCTTTCCACCTCCAATTTGGTCTCCCTCTTCTCCTTGCTCCCTCCACCTCCGACACATATATCCTCTTGGTCAATCTTTCCTCACTCATCCTCTCCATGTGCCCAAACCACTTCAAAACACCCTCTTCTGCTCTCTCAACCACGCTCTTTTTATATCCACACATCTCTCTTACCCTTACGTTACTCACTCGATCAAACCACCTCACACCACACATTGTCCTCAAACATCTCACCTCCAGCACATCCATCCTCCTGCGCACAACTCTATCCATAGCCCACACCTCGCAACCATACAACATTGTTGGAACCACTATTCCTTCAAACATACCCATTTTTGCTTTCCAAGATAATGTTCTCGACTTCCACACATTCTTCAAGGCCCCCAGAATTTTCGCCCCCTCCCCCACCCTATGATCCACTTCTGCTTCCATGGTTCCATCCGCTGCCAGATCCACTCCCAGATATCTAAAACACTTCACTTTCTCCAGTTTTTCTCCATTCAAACTCACCTCCCAATTGACTTGACCCTCAACCCTACTGTACCTAATAACCTTGCTCTTATTCACATTTACTCTTAACTTTCTTCTTCCACACACTTTACCAAACTCAGTCACCAGCTTCTGCAGTTTCTCACATGAATCAGCCACCAGCGCTATATCATCAGCGAACAACAACTGACTCACTTCCCAAGCTCTCTCATCCCCAACAGACTTCATACTTGCCCCTCTTTCCAAAACTCTTGCATTTACCTCCCTAACAACCCCATCCATAAACAAATTAAACAACCATGGAGACATCACACACCCCTGCCGCAAACCTACATTCACTGGGAACCAATCACTTTCCTCTCTTCCTACACGTACACATGCCTTACATCCTCGATAAAAACTTTTCACTGCTTCTAACAACTTTCCTCCCACACCATATATTCTTAATCTCTGTCAACTCTATCTATGTGGTTTCAGAAGTGGTAGAGGATGTGTGGATCAGGTGTTTGCTTTGAAGAATGTATGTGAGAAATACTTAGAAAAGCAAATGGATTTGTATGTAGCATTTATGGATCTGGAGAAGGCATATGATAGAGTTGATAGAGATGCTCTGTGGATATATATATTTTTTTTTTTTCTTTTTTTTTGCTTTGTCGCTGTCTCCCGCGTTTGCGAGGTAGCGCAAGGAAACAGACGAAAGAAATGGCCCCCCCCATACACATGTATATACATACGTCCACACACGCAAATATACATACCTACACAGCTTTCCATGGTTTACCCCAGACGCTTCACATGCCTTGATTCAATCCACTGACAGCATGTCAACCCCGGTATACCACATCGCTCCAATTCACTCTATTCCTTGCCCTCCTTTCACCCTCCTGCATGTTCAGGCCCTGATCACACAAAATCTTTTTCACTCCATCTTTCCACCTCCAATTTGGTCTCCCTCTTCTCCTCGTTCCCTCCACCTCCGACACATATATCCTCTTGGTCAATCTTTCCTCACTCATTCTCTCCATGTGCCCAAACCATTTCAAAACACCCTCTTCTGCTCTCTCAACCACGCTCTTTTTATTTCCACACATCTCTCTTACCCTTACGTTACTCACTCGATCAAACCACCTCACACCACACATTGTCCTCAAACATCTCATTTCCAGCACATCCATCCTCCTGCACACAACTCTATCCATAGCCCACGCCTCGCAACCATACAACATTGTTGGAACCACTATTCCTTCAAACATACCCATTTTTGCTTTCCGAGATAATGTTCTCGACTTCCACACATTCTTCAAGGCCCCCAGAATTTTCGCCCCCTCCCCCACCCTATGATCCACTTCCCCTTCCATGGTTCCATCCGCTGCCAGATCCACTCCCAGATATCTAAAACACTTCACTTCCTCCAGTTTTTCTCCATTCAAACTCACCTCCCAATTGACTTGACCCTCAACCCTACTGTACCTAATAACCTTGCTCTTATTCACATTTACTCTTAACTTTCTTCTTCCACACACTTTACCAAACTCAGTCACCAGCTTCTGCAGTTTCTCACATGAATCAGCCACCAGCGCTGTGTCATCAGCGAACAACAACTGACTCACTTCCCAAGCTCTCTCATCCCCAACAGACTTCATACTTGCCCCTCTTTCCAAAACTC
Source organism: Panulirus ornatus (assembly GCF_036320965.1). NCBI lineage: Eukaryota > Metazoa > Arthropoda > Malacostraca > Decapoda > Palinuridae > Panulirus > Panulirus ornatus. The sequence goes on along the minus strand of NC_092253.1, from coordinate 25,751,394 downwards.
TTGCATTTACCTCCCTAACAACCCCATCCATAAACAAATTAAACAACCATGGAGACATCACACACCCCTGCCGCAAACCTACATTCACTGAGAACCAATCACTTTCCTCCCTTCCTACACGTACACATGCCTTACATCCTCGATAAAAGCTTTTCACTGCTTCTAACAACTTTCCTCCCACACCATATATTCTTAATACCTTCCACAGAGCATCTCTATCAACTCTATCATATGCCTTCTCCAGATCCATAAATGCTACATACAAATCCATTTGCTTTTCTAAGTATTTCTCACATACATTCTTCAAAGCAAACACCTGATCCACACATCCTCTACCACTTCTGAAACCACACTGCTCTTCCCCAATCTGATGCTCTGTACATGCCTTCACCCTCTCAATCAATACCCTCCCATATAATTTACCAGGAATACTCAACAAACTTATACCTCTGTAATTTGAGCACTCACTCTTATCCCCTTTGCCTTTGTACAATGGCACTATGCACGCATTCCGCCAATCCTCAGGCACCTCACCATGAGTCATACATACATTAAATAACCTTACCAACCAGTCAACAATACAGTCACCCCCTTTTTTAATAAATTCCACTGCAATACCATCCAAACCTGCTGCCTTGCCGGCTTTCATCTTCCGCAAAGCTTTCACTACCTCTTCTCTGTTTACCAAATCATTTTCCCTAACCCTTTCACTTTGCACACCACCTCGACCAAAACACCTTATATCTGCCACTCTGTCATCAAACACATTCAACAAACCTTCGAAATACTCACTCCATCTCCTTCTCACATCACCACTACTTGTTATCACCTCCCCATTTGCGCCCTTCACTGAAGTTCCCATTTGCTCCCTTGTCTTACGCACTTTATTTACCTCCTTCCAGAACATCTTTTTATGCTTGTGGCATGAGAAGAGTGGGAGGTGGGCTGTTTAGAAAGGGTAGTGAGTGGTGGGATGAAGAAGTAAGAGTATTAGTGAAAGAGAAGAGAGAGGCATTTGGACGATTTTTGCAGGGAAAAAATGCAATTGAGTGGGAGAAGTATAAAAGAAAGAGACAGGAGGTCAAGAGAAAGGTGCAAGAGGTGAAAAAAAGGGCAAATGAGAGTTGGGGTGAGAGACTATCAGTAAATTTTAGGGAGAATAAAAAGATGTTCTGGAAGGAGGTAAATAGGGTGCGTAAGACAAGGGAGCAAATGGGAACTTCAGTGAAGGGCGTAAATGGGGAGGTGATAACAAGTAGTGGTGATGTGAGAAGGAGATGGAATGAGTATTTTGAAGGTTTGTTGAATGTGTCTGATGACAGAGTGGCAGATATAGGGTGTTTGGGTCGAGGTGGTGTGCAAAGTGAGAGGGTTAGGGAAAATGATTTGGTAAACAGAGAAGAGGTAGTAAAAGCTTTGCGGAAGATGAAAGCCGGCAAGGCAGCAGGTTTGGATGGTATTGCAGTGGAATTTATTAAAAAAGGGGGTGACTGTATTGTTGACTGGTTGGTAAGGTTATTTAATGTATGTATGACTCATGGTGAGGTGCCTGAGGATTGGCGGAATGCGTGCATAGTGCCATTGTACAAAGGCAAAGGGGATAAGAGTGAGTGCTCAAATTACAGAGGTATAAGTTTGTTGAGTATTCCTGGTAAATTATATGGGAGGGTATTGATTGAGAGGGTGAAGGCATGTACAGAGCATCAGATTGGGGAAGAGCAGTGCGGTTTCAGAAGTGGTAGAGGATGTGTGGATCAGGTGTTTGCTTTGAAGAATGTATGTGAGAAATACTTAGAAAAGCAAATGGATTTGTATGTAGCATTTATGGATCTGGAGAAGGCATATGATAGAGTTGATAGAGATGCTCTGTGGAAGGTATTAAGAATATATGGTGTGGGAGGCAAGTTGTTAGAAGCAGTGAAAAGTTTTTATCGAGGATGTAAGGCATGTGTACGTGTAGGAAGAGAGGAAAGTGATTGGTTCTCAGTGAATGTAGGTTTGCGGCAGGGGTGTGTGATGTCTCCATGGTTGTTTAATTTGTTTATGGATGGGGTTCTTAAGGGAGGTAAATGCAAGAGTCTTGGAAAGAGGGGCAAGTATGAAGTCTGTTGGGGATGAGAGAGCTTGGGAAGTGAGTCAGTTGTTGTTCGCTGATGATACAGCGCTGGTGGCGGATTCATGTGAGAAACTGCAGAAGCTGGTGACGGAGTTTGGTAAAGTGTGTGGAAGAAGAAAGTTAAGAGTAAATGTGAATAAGAGCAAGGTTATTAGGTACAGTAGGGGTGAGGGTCAAGTCAATTGGGAGGTGAGTTTGAATGGTGAAAAACTGGAGGAAGTGAAGTGTTTTAGATATCTGGGAGTGGATCTGTCAGCGGATGGAACCATGGAAGCGGAAGTGGATCATAGGGTGGGGGAGGGGGCGAAAATTTTGGGAGCCTTGAAAAATGTGTGGAAGTCGAGAACATTATCTCGGAAAGCAAAAATGGGTATGTTTGAGGGAATAGTAGGTTCCAACAATGCTGTATGGTTGCGAGGCGTGGGCTATGGATAGAGTTGTGCGCAGGAGGATGGATGTGCTGGAAATGAGATGTTTGAGGACAATGTGTGGTGTGAGGTGGTTTGATCGAGTAAGTAACGTAAGGGTAAGAGAGATGTGTGGAAATAAAAAGAGCGTGGTCGAGAGAGCAGAAGAGGGTGTTTTGAAATGGTTTGGGCACATGGAGAGAATGAGTGAGGAGAGATTGACCAAGAGGATATATGTGTCGGAGGTGGAGGGAACGAGGAGAAGAGGGAGACCAAATTGGAGGTGGAAAGATGGAGTGAAAAAGATTTTGTGTGATCGGGGCCTGAACATGCAGGAGGGTGAAAGGAGGGCAAGAATAGAGTGAATTGGAGTCATGTGGTATACAGGGGTTGACGTGCTGTCAGTGGATTGAAGCAAGGCATGTGAAGCGTCTGGGGTAAACCATGGAAAGCTGTGTAGGTATGTATATTTGCGTGTCTGGACGTGTGTATGTACATGTGTATGGGGGGGGGGTTGGGCCATTTCTTTCGTCTGTTTCCTTGCGCTACCTCGCAAACGCGGGAGACAGCGACAAAGTATAAAAAAAAAAAAAAAAAAAAAAAAAAAAAAAATATATATATATATATATATATATATATATATATATATATATATATATATATATATATATATATATATATATATATATTTTTTTTTATTATACTTTGTTGCTGTCTCCCGCGTTTGCGAGGTATCGCAAGGAAACAGACGAAAGAAATGGCCCAACCCCCCCCCCCATACACATGTATATACATACGTCCACACACGCAAATATACATACCTACACAGCTTTCCATGGTTTACCCCAGACGCTTCACATGCCTTGATTCAATCCACTGACAGCACGTCAACCCCGGTATACCACATCGCTCCAATTCACTCTATTCCTTGCCCTCCTTTCACCCTCCTGCATGTTCAGGCCCCGATCACACAAAATCTTTTTCACTCCATCTTTCCACCTCCAATTTGGTCTCCCTCTTCTCCTCGTTCCCTCCACCTCCGACACATATATCCTCTTGGTCAATCTTTCCTCACTCATTCTCTCCATGTGCCCAAACCACTTCAAAACACCCTCTTCTGCTCTCTCAACCACTCTCTTTTTATTTCCACACATCTCTCTTACCCTTACGTTACTCACTCGATCAAACCACCTCACACCACACATTGTCCTTAAACATCTCATTTCCAGCACATCCATCCTCCTGCGCACAACTCTATCCATAGCCCACGCCTCGCAACCATACAACATTGTTGGAACCACTATTCCTTCAAACATACCCATTTTTGCTTTCCGAGATAATGTTCTCGACTTCCACACATTCTTCAAGGCCCCCAGAATTTTCGCCCCCTCCCCCACCCTATGATCCACTTCCGCTTCCATGGTTCCATCCGCTGCCAGATCCACTCCCAGATATCTAAAACACTTCACTTCCTCCAGTTTTTCTCCATTCAAACTCACCTCCCAATTGACTTGACCCTCAACCCTACTGTACCTAATAACCTTGCTCTTATTCACATTTACTCTTAACTTTCTTCTTCCACACACTTTACCAAACTCAGTCACCAGCTTCTGCAGTTTCTCACATGAATCAGCCACCAGCGCTGTATCATCAGCGAACAACAACTGACTCACTTCCCAAGCTCTCTCATCCCCAACAGACTTCATACTTGCCCCTCTTTCCAAAACTCTTGCATTTACCTCCCTAAGAACCCCATCCATAAACAAATTAAACAACCATGGAGACATCACACACCCCTGCCGCAAACCTACATTCACTGAGAACCAATCACTTTCCTCTCTTCCTACACGTACACATGCCTTACATCCTCGATAAAAACTTTTCACTGCTTCTAACAACTTTCCTCCCACACCATATATTCTTAATACCTTTCACAGAGCATCTCTATCAACTCTATCATATGCCTTCTCCAGATCTATAAATGCTACATACAGATCCATTTGCTTTTCTAAGTATTTCTCACATACATTCTTCAAAGCAAACACCTGATCCACACATCCTCTACCACTTCTGAAACCACACTGCTCTTCCCCAATCTGATGCTCTGTACATGCCTTCACCCTCTCAATCAATACCCTCCCATATAATTTACCAGGAATACTCAACAAACTTATACCTCTGTAATTTGAGCACTCACTCTAATCCCCTTTGCCTTTGTACAATGGCACTATGCACGCATTCCGCCAATCCTCAGGCACCTCACCATGAGTCATACATACATTAAATAACCTTACCAACCAGTCAACAATACAGTCACCCCCTTTTTTAATAAATTCCACTGCAATACCATCCAAACCTGCTGCCTTGCCGGCTTTCATCTTCCGCAAAGCTTTCACTACCTCTTCTCTGTTTACCAAATCATTTTCCCTAACCCTCTCACTTTGCACACCACCTCGAGCAAAACACCCTATATCTGCCACTCTATCATCAAACACATTCAACAAACCTTCAAAATACTCACTCCATCTCCTTCTCACATCACCACTACTTGTTATCACCTCCCCATTTGCGCCCTTCACTGAAGTTCCCATTTGCTCCCTTGTCTTACGCACTTTATTTACCTCCTTCCAGAACATCTTTTTATTCTCCCTAAAATTTAATGATAGTCTCTCACCCCAACTCTCATTTGCCCTTTTTTTCACCTCTTGCACCTTTCTCTTGACCTCCTGTCTCTTTCTTTTATACATCTCCCACTCAATTGCATTTTTTCCCTGCAAAAATCGTCCAAATGCCTCTCTCTTCTCTTTCACTAATACTCTTACTTCTTCATCCCACCACTCACTACCCTTTCTGATCAACCCACCTCCCACTCTTCTCATGCCACAAGCATCTTTTGCGCAATCCATCACTGATTCCCTAAATACATCCCATTCCTCCCCCACTCCCCTTACTTCCATTGCTCTCACCTTTTTCCATTCTGTACTCAGTCTCTCCTGGTACTTCCTCACACAGGTCTCCTTCCCAAGCTCACTTACTCTCACCACCCTCTTCACCCCAACATTCACTCTTCTTTTCCGAAAACCCATACAAATCTTCACCTTAGCCTCCACAAGATAATGATCAGACATCCCTCCAGTTGCACCTCTCAGCACATTAACATCCAAAAGTCTCTCTTTCGCACGCCTGTCAATTAACACGTAATCCAATAACGCTCTCTGGCCATCTCTCCTACTTACATAAGTATACTTATGTATATCGCGCTTTTTAAACCAGGTATTCCCAATCATCAGTCCTTTTTCAGCACATAAATCTACATATATATATATATATATATATATATATATATATATATATATATATATATATATATATATATATATATATATGCCTGCTTGAGGTTAGAGCTTGAGTGAAAAGTAATCTTTGGCAAGACAGCATCACAGGGAGTAGAGTTATCAAAGAGTTTCCCTCTCAATAGGAGTTTACATTTCGCCGCTTTTGGAACTATCACAGCCTTGAACTGCAGGAGCCTTTGGAAAAGACTTGAGTAACCCAGGACTGTTATGCAGAAATTGGTACTTAGGTACATATTATTACTATGTATCCCTAGCATATGTCTGACTGACTGGTCGGATCTCGAAATGGATGTAATTCGGATGTATGTCAGCATGGCATGTAGAATTCATATGCCTGTACAGCATCCTACTCTGTTTCTGTCATGATTATCTTGTTTTTTATTAACCAGCTTTGTTATATGATTCTGTAGTTTCTTTTTACCTTTTATGTAAGATTATTTAGCTCATGTTTCATTTTAATTTTTTACGTTATGCTGGCTCTGTCATGATTATCCCATTGTTGTTTAACCAATTTAATGATTTAACATTTTCTAAAACAACTTTACGGTTTATTAAAAGAAAATTGGTATATTTTTTACCTTTTTGGCAGCTCCTTCGTCAGCACTTCTTTTAAATCTGTTGAACCAACCATGACTTGCTGTGAAGTTCTCGATGTAATCCTTGCCCACTCGCTCCTTCAAAGTCTCAGAAAGACTTGTAGCCTTCGCCTGAATTGTTAGTAAGCTTAATGGTACATGTTTTTGAATTTAATCTCCCATCCACAGCATCAACAACTTTTCCATTTCGTGGATGGGCCCTTGTCTTTGCTTTGTTATTATTGTAGACTTCATTCTTGCCAAACTTTTCACTGCTTCTCATATTTTTTCTTTGTTCTTTAAAATTTTGGAGACCATCGAATGGGAAACTGTAGATCATGTGCAGTTACTTTAACATTTCTTCCTCCTTCGTATTGGGTGATTACCCTCATTCTCAATTCCAAATCGAGCATCTTCCTTGGCTTCTTGCCAGATCTATCAACATGTGATGGGTTTTTCCTCTTGCTCATCATCTTCTTTGGATTTTGACACAAAAATGGTATAACCCAGCATGAAAATTCGTTAGATTCACTTAATGCGCACTTACTGATGGTAACTGAGAACGAGAACTGGGAGAGATGCTGTAATGCACACAGTGCCAGAATATCCTGACAGTCACTATCGTATGAATGCAGCCATTAGCACTGGTGGATGTACGACCAAGCTTAATTTTCATATTTACGTATATTTTTTAATTTATATTGTTTCCAGTCGTATGTACAGATGGTTGTAAGTCACATAGGTCATAAGTAGGGATAGACAGTATATGATGATTAATAAATCCTTAGGTTTGGGAAGAAATATCCTATGGTAATAGGAGAAAGAATTCTACCTCAGTATTTCCTGTGCATTGTAGAAGTGACTGAGAGGGTTCGGAGCTGGGAGTGGGAACCTTTTTATTTTATTTCAACTTCTAAGAGATGGAACTGAAGCGCAGGGGTTAATGTGCTGTCATTATACTGAACAAGAGTATGTAAAGCAGCTAGGAGAAACGTTGGAAATGTCTGCTGTGACCTGGTTGTGAATAAGGGTCTTTGGTTTGGTGCATTGCACATGACAGGTAGACAATGGATGAGGGAATCCAGCCTTTTTTTTGTCTTTTTATAGCACTACCTTGCTAACATGGGAAATGGAAACTATGAAAAAAATAGAATTTTTTGTTTCATATAACCCATTTCCCACTTAAACAAGGATGTGCTAGTAACAGACAAAGAAAAGTCCTCATTTGCTCACATCCATTCTCTTGCTGTTGACTAATGCACCAAAACCACAACTTCCTATCCACAACCAGGCCCCACAGATGTATCCATAGTTTTCCCAGCTGCTTCATATGTACTGATTCAGTCCATTGACAGCACATCAACCCCTGTATACCACATCACTCCAATTCACTCTGTCCCATACATGCCACTCATGCTGCTGCATGCTCAGGCCCCAAGTATTCAGAATCTCTTTCATGTATGTCAGCCTTTCCTTACTCATTCTCTCCATATGCCCAGACCATTTCAGTACACCCTCTTACACTCTTTCTCAGCTGTACTCTTCTTGTTACAACACTTCTCTCTTACCCTTTTATTACATAATCAATTAACCCTCCTCACACCGCATGCCCTCAAATATATAATTTCCAGCACATCCAATGTCCTCTGCTCAATCTTATCTATGACAATGCCTTGCATTCATGCAACATTGTTAGGACTACCATACCTTCAAGCATACTCATTTTCACCCTCCCAGATAATGATCTCTCCACACATTCTTGCCCCTTCACCCACCCTATGACTTACTTCCATTTCCATGGTTTTATATGCTGACATGTCCACTCTTAGGTACCAAAGACAACCTTTGAGTGCCTAGTCTAAGGCAGTTACCCTTTTATTGACAAGCCCCAAGGGGAGAATGAACATCTGGGTTGGCTGCAGGCTAGCTGTTGCACCAAGGATTAAAACCAATGCAGGCCCTTATGTGACTTTCAGCTAGCAATGATAACCACCACACCATGGAATTCCATGTTCATTTGATTGTTAAAAATTCCTAGTAGAATGCAAGCTGTTGGAATTGGCAGTGAACCTCAGCCTTTCAGTATATGTTTGAACTTAAAGAAGTCATTCTTTTGTCAGAACTGATTTTACTGTATCTCCACAGATGTTGCTGATGTCAATGATTTAAACAACATCAAACGACACCGAAGAAGAACAACTGTATTTAATGAAGTTCAGTTGCGAACTTTGTACTTACATTTTACCTACTGCAACTTCCCTGATCCATCCATGTTTAAAATTATTGGTCATCTTACCAAACTTGAACCACAGGTAATCAAGATTTGGTTCCAGAATGAACGATCAAGACAGAGGAAGCGAGCAACACATATTGTGGATGAAGGTTTGTTGATAGTTATATGTTACATATATTTTTATAATTTCTTTCATCTGTTTCCTTGCGCTACCTCGCAAACGCGGGAGACAGCGACAAAGCAAAAAAAAAAAAAAAAAATTATATTCCAATGAGTTTTTGTTTGAATTAATGATGAATGTGAGAGAAGACAAGTAATGTAAGTTTTGGATAACTGTCAGTTGATGTTTACCTTATTTGTATGAGTTTTCTTAACCTTTTTGTTTTATGTATTTATTGGCATACTTTTTCTTTTTTTCAGTAAATTCAAAAGAAAAACCATACAAGTGCCGAGACTGTGGAATGTCTTTTGCCATGCTGACATTCTTGGTGAAGCACAGTATGCGTCACAATGGTGATACTGACCAGGATGCCTCTGTGCGAACCTGCCCCCTATGCCAGCAGAAATGGAACAAGGAAGTGTTTGCAGGGCATCTCAAAAGCCGGCACAATGTAAACTTAAGTTTAGTTGATGAGAAGTTGGGAGGAGCTTTAATGTGTTATCTCTGTGAAGAGAAGTTCAGTGATCAAGAAAGTCTGATGATTCATAAACATAAACATTTAAAGGATGACTATGGAGATCCCCCCCAATGTTCTGATTGTAAAACCACTTTTGTTAATGCTATTTGTTTAGAAGCTCACATGGAGACCCACAGACACCATGATTGGAATTATAAATGTAATCTGTGTGGGGCACTTTTTCATGATAAGATACTGCTTATGTCCCACAGGATGGGTCATGGGGTTCCCCTAGCTCCTGTTAGCACCATCGACAGGTCTAGAAGTCAGTTGCAACACACCTCTGTTAGGGCAATTCATGCTCGGGCAAGAAAAACTGTAGCATCTGCCATTACATGTCTCAACAATTCCCCACCTGAAAACAACGAAGTAACGCTTGAGTCTGAATCTACAAAATCAGATTGCAGTGTCTCATGTAGCACCCCTGTGTCAAGTCCATCTCCTTCTAAGGCTTCAGAAGCACCAATGTCAACTGCTTCTGCTGTTGTATCACCAACAGTATTAACTCATCCTTCAACAGTCATAACACCATCCTCTGTTAACAGCTTGCCATTTACACCATCTTCAGGGCCTGTTAGTTATGTTAAGTTGATACCAGTACAACTTGTCCCAGTCAATTCCATCAACAATACCCTGACAGGGCAGAAGAATACCTCCTTAACAACAGTGTCCTCTGGAGGTATCACGTCTCCAACAACGACTTTCATCTCTGTTCCTATTTCGATAAAGGGCTCTTCAGAGTCAAATGCAATCCTGAACTATGTTTTGGAGGCAACTCCACCTCCTGCTAAATTGACTGATGACAAGCAGTCACCTAAGAAACCTAAGAAAAAGACCCTGCCAAATCTAATTCCTATTAATCAGGGTGCTGTCTTACCCTTAAAAGAAAAAAATGTAGATGGAGTGGAAAAGGTACCACCACTGATAGAGATGGCAAAGAAACCTGAAGAAACTAAAAATGGTATTAAAAGTGATAACCAAAATAATATGCAAGTCAGTGAAGGTGGTACACCAAAAGGTAAGTTACTATGTATGAATTTATATTTCACTTTTTTGTAAAACTCGTATGTAATAGCTATTCTAGCCTTGGTCTTACTGGAAAAGTAAGAGAATTTTCAAAATGTCTCCTTCAAATTGCCTCTTTTATGTAGTGGACCTTATGTAAACTGTGGACTTGATATCAGGACATAAATGGTCATTCATGCAGTGGATCATATATCAAGATAAAGTCCATGCTTAAACCAGAATGCTGCCTCCTCCACCCTGCACTGGTGGTTCTTAGTTCACTGTGAATTATGTAACATTACAACTGTGATTTTAAATTTCAGTTTAGAACTGGATGATGGCACTTATACTTCAGATATTCCTGCCTTACAGATTACCACTTTTAACAAGTCCATTGCCTTATTGTGAGCTTACAGTCACTGATGAGAGAATTCTTAACCCATGGATTGCTAATATCACATATAGGTAGTACATTTTAAGAAAATTCACATGCACCCATAGGGGTGTATTATTCAGAATTTACTTAATGGTATCCCAAAGGGTATTTCCTTACATTAGTCCATGTATTTTTTCCACTCGAGTGTTCAGAAACCATCACATTGCTGAATCTTTTGGTGTAAATACTCTGCCTCACATGAGCAATATAAGAAAATCCAAGAAATACGGGGACTAATTAGTTACGATTAACTCAAACATTTTAGTGGAGAGTGATAGTGAATGAAATGGATGTAGTTTTTAGGAAGATTGAAAGAACAAAGGTAGGAGTAAGAAGAGCATGATATTGCCAGCAAATAGAGTGAAGATGATGCCAGTCCCATTGTGAGGAAGGGAGGTGTTTTGGAACATCTGCCATTACCTTGCGGGCATGGACAGATGTTGCAAATTTTATTTCTACACAATACGATTTAGATAGAGCTAATTCAGGTATAACAGGTGTTTAGAGAGATCTAATTCAGGTATAACAGGTGTTTAGATAGATCTAATTCAGGTATAACAGGTGTTTGTTCTGTTACTTAGAAATCTGAGGAGCTGGACAGTTTCTTACAGTTGTTTGACAGTGATTTGATGGACATGATAGTGATCGAAACTGACTGGTATTATGGTTTTGTGAAGGAAACACAGCCTAAATGTTTATGTTTTATGATGTAGAAAGTGAATACATACATTGTTTTATGATATGTACTGGAAAAAAGACTGATATCGATTGTGATGAATTAGATGTCTCCAGATTCATGTTTTTAGGTGAGATTACTAAGAAGAGTATAGAGTGTATAAGCACATATTTATGTTCATTTATTATACTTTGTTTACTCTCTTAACTTTCTTCTTTCACACACTTTACCAAACTCAGTCACCAGCTTCTGCAGTTTCTCACATGAATCAGCCACCAGCACTGTATCATCAGCGAACAACAACTGACTCACTTCCCAAGCTCTCTCATCCCCAACAGACTTCATACTTGCCCCACTTTCCAAAACTCTTGCATTTACCTCCCTAACAACCCCATCCATAAACAAATTAAACAACCATGGAGACATCACACACCCCTGCCGCAAACCTACATTCACTGAGAACCAATCACTTTCCTCTCTTCCTACACATACACATGCCTTACATCCTCGATAAAAACTTTTCACTGCTTCTAACAACTTGCCTCCCACACCATATATTCTTAATACCTTCCACAGAGCATCTCTATCAACTCTATCATATGCCTTCTCCAGATCCATAAATGCTCCATACAAATTCATTTGCTTTTCTAAGTATTTCTCACATACATTTTTCAAAGCAAACACCTGATCCACACATCCTCTACCACTTCTGAAACCACACTGCTCTTCCCCAATCTGATGCTCTGTACATGCCTTCACCCTCTCAATCAATACCCTCCCATATAATTTGCCAGGAATACTCAACAAACTTATACCTCTGTAATTTGAGCACTCACTCTTATCCCCTTTGCCTTTGTACAACGGCACTATGCACGCATTCCGCCAATCCTCAGGCACCTCACCATGAGTCATACATACATTAAATAACCTTACCAACCAGTCAACAATACAGTCACCCCCTTTTTTAATAAATTCCACTGCAATACCATCCAAACCTGCTGCCTTGCCGGCTTTCATCTTCCGCAAAGCTTTTACTACCTCTTCTCTGTTTACCAAATCATTTTCCCTAACCCTCGCACTTTGCACACCACCTCGACCAAAACACCCTATATCTGCCACTCTATCATCAAACACATTCAACAAACCTTCAAAATACTCACTCCATCTCCTCACATCACCACTACTTGTTATCACCTCCCCATTTGCGCCCTTCACTGAAGTTCCCATTTGCTCCCTTGTCTTACACACTTTATTTACCTCCTTCCAGAACATCTTTTTATTCTCCCTAAAATTTAATGATACTCTCTCACCCCAACTCTCATTTGCCCTTTTTTTCACCTCTTGCACCTTTCTCTTGACCTCCTGTCTCTTTCTTTTATACGTCTCCCACTCAATTTCATTTTTTCCCTGCAAAAATCGTCCAAATGCCTCTCTCTTCTCTTTCACTAATACTCTTACTTCTTCATCCCACCACTCACTACCCTTTCTAATCAACCCACCTCCCACTCTTCTCATGCCACAAGCATCTTTTGCGCAATCCATCACTGATTCCCTAAATACATCCCATTCCTCCCCCACTCCCCTTACTTCCATTGTTCTCACCTTTTTCCATTCTGTACTCAGTCTCTCCTGGTACTTCCTCACACAAGTCTCCTTCCCAAGCTCACTTACTCTCACCACCCTCTTTACCCCAACATTCACTCTTCTTTTCTGAAAACCCATACAAATCTTCACCTTAGCCTCCACAAGATAATGATCAGACATCCCTCCAGTTGCACCTCTCAGCACATTAACATCCAAAAGTCTCTCTTTCGCGCGCCTGTCAATTAACACGTAATCCAATAACGCTCCAGTAAATGTGAATAAGAGCAAGGTTATTAGGTACAGTAGGGTTGAGGGTCAAGTCAATTGGGAGGTGAGTTTGAATGGAGAAAAACTGGAGGAAGTGAAGTGTTTTAGATATCTGGGAGTGGATCTGGCAGCGGATGGAACCATGGAAGCGGAAGTGGATCATTGGGTGGGGGAGGGGGCGAAAATTCTGGGAGCCTTGAAGAATGTGTGGAAGTCGAGAACATTATCTCGGAAAGCAAAAATGGGTATGTTTGAAGGAATAGTGGTTCCAACAATGTTGTATTGTTGCGAGGCGTGGACTATGGATAGAGTTGTGCGCAGGAGGATGGATGTGCTGGAAATGAGATGTTTGAGGACAATGTGTGGTGTGAGGTGGTTTGATCGAGTAAGTAACGTAAGGATAAGAGAGATGTGTGGAAATAAAAAGAGCGTGGTTGAGAGAGCAGAAGAGGGTGTTTTGAAATGGTGTGGTCACATGGAGAGAATGAGTGAGGAAAGATTGACCAAGAGGATATATGTGTCGGAGGTGGAGGGAACGAGGAGAAGAGGGAGACCAAATTGGAGGTGGAAAGATGGAGTGAAAAAGATTTTGTATGATCGGGGCCTGAACATGCAGGAGGGTGAAAGGAGGGCAAGGAATAGAGTGAATTGGAGCGATGTGGTATACCGGGGTCGACGTGCCGTCAGTGGATTGAATCAAGGCATGTGAAGCGTCTGGGGTAAACCATGGAAAGCTGTGTAGGTATGTATATTTGCGTGTGTGTGGACGTATGTATATACATGTGTATGGGGTGGGTTGGGCCATTTCTTTCGTCTGTTTCCTTGCGCTACCTCGCAAACGCAGGGAGACAGCGACAAAGCAAAAAAAAAAAAAAAAAAAAAAATTATACTTTGTCTGTTTCCTTGCACTACCTTGCTAATGCGGGAAACTGACTGAGTATGATAAAAAAAAATGAATGCTTAACCGCCATCTCCCACGTTAGTGAGGTAGCACAAGGAAACAGACGAAGAAATGGCCCAACCCACCCACATACACATGTATGTACATAAATGCCCACACACGCACATACATATACATTTCAACGTATACATACATATACATACTCAGACATATACATATAAACACATGTACATATATATACTTGCTGCCACCATGCACGAAATAGCTCTCCCCCACCTCCAATGGGGCAATGCTAGGAACAGACAAAAAAGGCCACATTTGTTCACACTCAGTCTCTAGCTGTCTTGTGTAACGCACTGAAACCACAGCTCCCTTTCCACATACAGGCCCCACAGACCTTTCCATGGTTTATTCCAGACGCTTCACATGCCCTAGTTCAATCCATTGACAGCATGTCCACCCCAGTATGCCACATCGTTCCAATTCACTCTATTCCTTGCATGCTTTTCACCCTCCCCGATTGCTCAGAATCTTTTTCACTCGATCCTTCCACCTCCAATTTGATCTCTCACTTCTCCTCATTCCCTCCACCCTCCACCAGACACACATATTCTCTTTGTCAATCTTTCCTCACTCATTCTCTCCATTTGACCAAACCATTTCAATACACCCTCTTCTGCTCTCTCAACCACTCTTTTTATTACCACACATCTCACACCCTTCTATCTCTTACTTGATCAAGCCACCTCACACCACATATTGTCCGCCAACATCTCATTTCCAACACATCCGCCTACCTCTGCAAAACCCAATCTATACCCTATGCATCACAACCATATAACATTGTTGGAACCACTATTCCTTCAAACATACCCATTTTTGCTCTCTGAGATAACATTCTTGCCTTCCACACATTAGTCAACGCTCCCAGAACCATTGCCCACTTCCCCTCCCTGTGACTCACTTCTGCTTCCATGGTCCCATCCATTGCCAAATCTACTCCCAGATATCTAAAACACTTCACTTCCTCCAGTTTTTCTCCATTCAAACTTACCTTCCAATTAACTTGTTCCTCAACCCTACTGAACCTAATAACCTTGCTTTTATTCACATTTACTCTCAGCTTTCTCCTTTCACACACTTTACCAAACTCAGTCACCAACTTCTGCAGTTTCTCACCCGAATCAGCCACCAGCGCTGTATCATCAGCGAACAACAACTGACTCTTTTTCCAAGCCCTCTCATCCCCAACAGACTGCATACTTGCCCCTCTCTCCAGAACTCTTACATTCACCTTGCTAACAACACCATCCATAAACAAATTAAACAACCATGGAGATATTATGCACCCCTGCCGCAAACCGACGTTTACTGTGAACCAGTCACTTCCCTCTCTTCCTACTCATACACATGCTTTACATCCTCGATAAAAACATTTCACTGCTTCTAACAACTTACCTCCCACACCATATACTCAATTCTTTCCACAGAGCGTCTCTATTAACTCTGCCTTATGCCTTCTCCAGATTCATAAATGCTACATACAAATCCATCTGTTTTTCTAAGTATTTCTCACATTCTTCAAAGCAAACACCAGATCATTACATCCTCTGCCACTTCTGAAAACACACTGCTTTTCCCCAGTCTGATGCTCTGTACATGCCTTTTCCCTCTCAATCAATACCCTCCCATATGATTTCCCAGGAATACTCAAAAAACTTATACCTCTGTAGTTTGAACACTCCCCTTTATCCCCTTTGCCTTTATACAGTGGCACTATGTATGCATTCCGCCAATCCTCAGGCACTTCACCATGAGCCATACATACAGTGAATATCCTGACCACCCAGTCAATAACAGTCACCCCCTTTTTTGATAAATTCCACAGCAGTACCATCCAAACTCACCACCTTGCCAGCTTTCATCTTCCACAAAGCTTTCACTTCCTCTTCCCTGTTTACCAAACTGTTCTCCCTTACCCTCTCACTTCACACACCACCTCGACCAAAACACCCTATATCTGCCACTCTATCATCAAAACACATTCAACAGACCTTCAAAGTAATCACTCCATCTCCTTCTCACTTCCACTATTTGTTATTACCTCCCCATTTGTCCTCTTCACCGATGTTCCCATTTGTTCTCTTGTCTTACGCACTTTATTTACCTCCTTCTAACATCTTTTTATTCTCCCTAAGATTTAACGAGACTCTCTCACCCCAACTCTCATTCGCCTTCTGTTTCACCTCTTGCACCATTCTCATGACCTCCTGCCTCTTTTTTTTATACATCTCCTGGTCATTTGCACTATTTCCCTGCAAAAATCATCCAAATGCCTCTCTCTTCTCTTTCACTAACAATCTTACTGCGTCATTCCACCACTTACTACCCTTTCTGATCTGCCCACCTCCCACCTTTCTCATGCCATAGGCATCTTTTGCGCACACCTTCATTGCTTCCCTAAGTACATCCCATTCCTCCCCATTCCCCTTACGTTATTTGCTCTCACGTTTTGCCATTCTGAACTCAATCTCTCTTGGTACTTCTTCACACAAGTCTCCTCTCCAAGCTCACTTACTCTCACCACTCTCTTCACCCCAACATTCTCTCTTCTTTTCTGAAAGCCTCTACAAATCTTCACCTTCACCTCCACAAGATAATGATCAGACATCCCTCCAGTTGCCCCTCTCTGCACATTTACTTCCAAAAGTCTCTTTTTCATGCACCTATCAGTTAACACACAATCCAATAATGCTTTTTGGCCATCTCTCCTACTTACATACATATACTTATGTATATCTCTATTATTTTTAAACCACTTATTCCCAATTGCCAGTCCTTCTTCAGCACACAAATCTACAAGCTCTTCACCATTTCCATTTACAACACTGAATGCCCCCATGTACACCATTTATACCCTCAGTTGCCACATTACTCACCTTTGCATTCAAATCACCCATCACTATAACCTGGTCTCGTGCATCAAAGCTGCTAACACACTGACTCAGCTGCTCCCAAAACACTTGCCTGTCATGATCTTTCTTCTCATGCCCAGGTGCATATGCATCAATAATCACCCATCTCTCTCCATCCACTTTCAGTTTTACCCATATCAATCTAGAGTTTACATTTTTACACTATCACATACTCCTGAGTCTTCTGCTTCAGGAGTGGTAGTGCTCCTTCCTTTGTTCTTGTCCTCTCACCAACCCCTGACTTTGCTCCCAAGACATTCCCAAATCACTCTTCCCCTCTTCCCCTGTACCCTTGAGCTTCTTTTCATTCAGAGCCAAAACATCCAGGTTCCTTTCTTCAAACATACTACCTATCTCTCCTTTTTTCTCATCTTGGTTACACCTACACACATTTAGGCACCCTAATCTGAGCCTTTAAGGAGGATGAGCACTCCCTGCACGACTCCCTCTGTTTCCCCTTTTAGAAGTTAAAATATAAGGAGGGGAGGGTTTTTAGATCCCCATTTCCGTCACCTTTATTCGCCTTCTACGACTGGCGGGGAATGCTTTGGAAGTATTCTTTCTCCCGTATCTCCAGGGATATTATGCTTACATGTGAGTAAATGAGGCCTTTACTTTCTCTGTTTCTGGGACTACCTCAGTAACTCAAGAAACTATACAGGTATGAAGAGAAAGAAGACTTTTTAATAGTTTGTATTTTTCACATCTTTGCTATTGTTTCATACTCTTGTTGATTGAGGATACATATATTATTTTGGAATGTCTATATGGTGTCAAATAATTGTATAGTAACTAGTGTAAAGGAAATGATCTTGTCGCTGGCATACCTTCATTTCTAGCACAGCCTAGCCCTTGTAAATAGTGAATAAGAAAACTTTCCTTGAAGTGATGTGCAGTTTCTAGTGATGATGAGGTTACTTATTCTTGAGCTTATTATTTTTGTCACATGTATAGCATGGCAGGCACCAGGGACTACTTTGTTAGTCATCATCATTGTTCAGTGTCTGCTGTTCATCCATCTGTTTATCCATCTTTCCATCCATCATACATTTGTGTGATGTATGAGTCCTGCCCTGGGTAAGTGAAGGTAACTGGAAATATGTGTGGCCTGACCCATAAGGATCACATCAAGCTCATCAAATTATATACTTTATACAGTTGTTTCCCTGGATGTAAAGAATTTTTTGGCATAAGGCCCATAACTCAAGTTTAGATTTTGCCAGAGTTATACCTTTTATGATAAGCTAAGTCTGGAATGTAGCCAGGATTGTAACTTGAGGGTTTCATGAGACCCATTAAATCATCAAACTGTATGTTATGTACAGTGGTTTCGAACATCTAAAGAATTTATTAGCATAAGACCCATAACTCTAGTTTGGATTTTGCTTGGGGTATGCTCTGCTTGAAACAGATTAACCTGGAACAGGAGAGACTGAATACAGAATGGAAAAAGGTGAGAACAATGGAAGTAAGGGGAGTTAGGGGAGGAATGGGATGTATTTAGGGAATCAGTGATAGATTGCGCAAAAGATGCTTGTGGCATGAGAAGAGTGGGAGGTGGGTTGATTAGAAAGGGTAGTGAGTGGTGGGATGAAGAAGTAAGAGTATTAGTGAAAGAGAAGAGAGAGGCATTTGGACGATTTTTGCAGGGAAAAAATGCAATTGAGTGGGAGACGTATAAAAGAAAGAGACAGGAGGTCAAGAGAAAGGTGCAAGAGGTGAAAAAAAGGGCAAATGAGAGTTGGGGTGAGAGAGTATCATTAAATTTTAGGGAGAATAAAAAGATGTTCTGGAAGGAGGTAAATAAAGTGCGTAAGACAAGGGAGCAAATAGGGACTTCAGTGAAGGGCACAAATGGGGAGGTGATAACAAGTAGTGGTGATGTGAGAAGGAGATGGAGTGAGTATTTTGAAGGTTTGTTGAATGTGTTTGATGATAGAGTGGCAGATATAGGGTGTTTTGGTCAAGGTGGTGTGCAAAGTGAGAGGGTTAGGGAAAATGATTTGGTAAACAGAGAAGAGGTACTAAAAGCTTTGCAGAAGATGAAAGCCGGCAAGGCAGCGGGTTTGGATGGTATTGCAGTGGATTTTATTAAAAAAGGGGGTGACTGTATTGTTGACTGGTTGGTAAGGTTATTTAATGTATGTATGACTCATGGTGAGGTGCCTGAGGATTGGCGGAATGCGTGCATAGTGCCATTGTACAAAGGCAAAGGGGATAAGAGTGAGTGCTCAAATTACAGAGGTATAAGTTTGTTGCTATCCCTGGGGATAGGGGAGAAAGAATACTTCCCACGTATTCCCTGCGTGTCGTAGAAGGCAACTAAAAGGGGAGGGAGCGGGGGGCTGGAAATCCTCCCCTCTCATTTTTTTTTTTTTTCTTTTTTTTTTTTTTTTTCCCAAAAGAAGGAACAGAGAAGGGGCCAGGTGAGGATATTCCCTCAAAGGCCCAGTTCTCTGTTCTTAACGCTACCTCGCTAACGCGGGAAATGGCGAATAGTTTGAAAGAAAGATAAGTTTGTTGAGTATCCCTGGTAAATTATATGGGAGGGTATTGATTGAGAGGGTGAAGGCATGTACAGAGCATCAGATTGGGGAAGAGCAGTGTGGTTTCAGAAGTGGTAGAGGATGTGTGGATCAGGTGTTTGCTTTGAAGAATGTATGTGAGAAATACTTAGAAA
Organism: Panulirus ornatus; assembly: GCF_036320965.1. Classification (NCBI taxonomy): domain Eukaryota; kingdom Metazoa; phylum Arthropoda; class Malacostraca; order Decapoda; family Palinuridae; genus Panulirus; species Panulirus ornatus. Next base: position 25,731,506 of record NC_092253.1, on the reverse strand, counting down.
AGCAAATGGATTTGTATGTAGCATTTATGGATCTGGAGAAGGCATATGATAGAGTTGATAGAGATGCTCTGTGGAAGGTATTAAGAATATATGGTGTGGGAGGCAAGTTGTTAGAAGCAGTGAAAAGTTTTTATCGAGGATGTAAGGCATGTGTACGTGTAGGAAGAGAGGAAAGTGATTGGTTCTCAGTGAATGTAGGTTTGCGGCAGGGGTGTGTGATGTCTCCATGGTTGTTTAATTTGTTTATGGATGGGGTTGTTAGGGAGGTGAATGCAAGAGTTTTGGAAAGAGGGGCAAGTATGAAGTCTGTTGGGGATGAGAGAGCTTGGGAAGTGAGTCAGTTGCTGTTCGCTGATGATACAGTGCTGGTGGCTGATTCATGTGAGAAACTGCAGAAGCTGGTGACTGAGTTTGGTAAAGTGTGTGAAAGAAGAAAGTTAAGAGTAAATGTGAATAAGAGCAAGGTTATTAGGTACAGTAGGGTTGAGGGTCAAGTCAATTGGGAGGTGAGTTTGAATGGAGAAAAACTGGAGGAAGTGAAGTGTTTTAGATATCTGGGAGTGGATCTGGCAGCGGATGGAACCATGGAAGTGGAAGTGGATCATAGGGTGGGGGAGGGGGCGAAAATTCTGGGAGCCTTGAAGAATGTGTGGAAGTCAAGAACATTATCTCGGAAAGCAAAAATGGGTATGTTTGAAGGAATAGTGGTTCCAACAATGTTGTATGGTTGCGAGGCGTGGGCTATGGATAGAGTTGTGCGCAGGAGGATGGATGTGCTGGAAATGAGATGTTTGAGGACAATGTGTGGTGTGAGGTGGTTTGATCGAGTAAGTAACGTAAGGGTAAGAGAGATGTGTGGAAATGAAAAGAGCGTGGTTGAGAGAGCAGAAGAGGGTGTTTTGAAGTGGTTTGGGCACATGGAGAGAATGAGTGAGGAAAGATTGACCAAGAGGATATATGTGTCGGAGGTGGAGGGAACGAGGAGAAGAGGGAGACCAAATTGGAGGTGGAAAGATGGAGTGAAAAAGATTTTGTGTGATCGGGGCCTGAACATGCAGGAGGGTGAAAGGAGGGCAAGGAATAGAGTGAATTGGAGCGATGTGGTATACCGGGGTTGACGTGCTGTCAGTGGATTGAATCAAGGTATGTGAAGCGTCTGGGGTAAACCATGGAAAGCTGTGTAGGTATGTATATTTGCGTGTGTGGACGTATGTATATACATGTGTATGGGGGGGGCCATTTCTTTCGTCTGTTTCCTTGCGCTACCTCGCAAACGTGGGAGACAGCGACAAAGCAAAAAAAAAAAAAAAAAAAAAAATCTAGTTGATGACTTGAAAACTCTACACTGAGACAGCTGTTTTTATATTTTCCAAATGATATCCCTGCTTTCTTGTTTAACTCTCAATAACTGGGCTGTAATACAGGTGGGACTAGCTTTCCATGGAACATCCTTTCAGTTCGTGTGGTTTGCAATCTAAATGCAGCTGGCTTAGAGTCTGAGAGCTTTGTGTATTCTCTTGCTTGCTCCTTCCTTGATTATTGACCTAGAAAAGTAAGAACTCATTTTCTGCTTATTTTGCAGAGGTGAATTCATGCAGTAAAAATCACAGCTCAACTGATGGTTTGAAAAATGTGAAGGAGAACACTGATATCCCAGATCAGATAATCACCCAAGACTCACAAGTGTCCCACCAGGTAATGTACTTAGTATGAGAGTTGTATGGCATAAGAATGGTTTTATTTTAAAGTTATGGGTGGAGATATGAAAGAATTATGGTAGTAAAGGTAGCTCTTCATTCACCACTGTGCTATGTACTTTAAAAAGTGTAACAATTACCATTGATGGATGATGGTTGATTTATCTTGTATTGAGATAGCTGTAGATAGACACACCTCATCCTCATTGTTTGTGCTTTGAGTGTAGGCTTTTTGTATGAAGCAGCTTTTTGAGGCATTATTTAGTTTTTTCAAGATAGGTAGCTTATAAAACAAGTATGTGTATCAAGCATGGTTTGAGCCAAGTGTATGCATTTTAGACTTGCAGATATTCTTCTTACCCTTCCACCATACTCTGTGAAGGCTTTAAGGCCTGTTAGCATCAGTGAGGTAGTGCCAGAAAACAGATGAAGAAAGCCCGCATTTGCTCACATCCATACACAGGATGTCATGTATAATGCAACGAAACCATTGTTGCTGTCCACATCAAGATACCCCAGACCTTTCTGTGGTTTACCTTGGAATTTTCTCATGCCTGTTTCGGTCCATTGATGGCATGTTGACTGCAGCATACCACATCATTCCAATTCTCTCTATTTTACGCATGTCATTCACCCTCTTGTGTGTTCAGGCCCTGATCACTCGGAATTATTTCACTCCATCCTTCCATTTCCATTTTGATCTGGTTTTCCTTGTTCCCTCCACTTCTGACACATATATCCTCTTTGTCAAGTTTTCCTCTCTCATTCTCTCCATATGTCCAAACCATTTCAACACACCCTCTTCTGCTCTCTCAACCACACTCTTTATATTACCGCACATCTCTCCTACCCTTTTATTACTTACTCGTTAAAATCACATTACACCACATATTGTCATCAAACGTTTCATTTCTGACACATCCACCCTTTTCTACTCAACTGTATCTAAAGCCCATGCCTCGCAACCATATAATTTTGTTGGAAACACTCTTCCATCAAACATACCCATGTTGCAATCTGATTTAATGTTCTCTCTACACAATCTTCATCGCCCCCGGTACCTTCACCCCCTCCCCCTCACTTCCACTTCTGTGGTTCCATATGCTGCGAAATTCACTGCCTGATAACTAAGACACTACCTCTTCCTATTTTTCTCCATTCAAAATTTCTTCCCAACTAACTTACCCTTCAACCCTGCTGAGACTAATGCCCTTGCTTTTATTCACATTTACTATCAACTTTCTCCTTTAGCACACTTCCAAATTCAGTCACCAACTTTTGCAATTTTTCACTTGAATCAGCCTCCAGTGCTGTATCATTAGTGAGCAACAACTGCCTCACTTCCCAGGCCCTCTCATACCTGCAGACCGCATACTTGCCCCTCTCTTCAAGACTCTTGTATTTACCTCCCTCACCACCCCATCCATAAACAAGTCAAACATCCATGGTGACATCATACACCCCTTCCACAGACTAACCTTCACTTGGAACCTTTCACTATCCTCTCCTACTGCTTGTACACTCTTGTTGAAGACTTCTCACTGCTTCAAGCTGCTTACCTCCCACACCATACATTCTTAAGACCTCCACAAAGCATCTCTTATCAACCCTGTCATATACCTCCTCCAGATCCATATATGTCAGATATAAATCCATGTGTTTTTCCAAGTATTTCTCACTCACATTCTTTAAAGCAAACACCTGATCTACACTTCCCCTACCACTTCTGAAGCCACACTGCTTCTCCCCAATCTGATGCTCTGTATATGCCTTCACCCTCTCAATCAGTACCCTCTCATACAACTTGTCTGGTTTACTTCACAAACTTTTAACTCTTTAGTTTGAACATTTACCTTTATCCCCTTTGCCTTTATACAGTGGTGCTATAAATGCATTCCACAAATCCTTTGGCACTTTGCCATGATCCCTACATACATTGAATATCCTTACCAAGCAATCAATAGATTCAACTGCAATAACATCCATTCCAACCACCTTGCCACATTTCATCTTCCACAAGGCTTTCGTCACCTATTCTGTCTCCATCAAACCACTCTCCATGACAATCTCACTTTGCATACCACCCCGACCAAAATACCCCATATCCACCACTCTTATCATCAAGCAAATTTATCAATCCTTCAAAATGCTCACTGCATCTCCTCACGTCATCACTACATGTTATCACTTATCCTTTTGCCCCTTCACTGATGTTCCCATTTGTTCTCTTGTCTTTCACACATTATTTACCTCTGTCCAAAACATCTATTTATTCTCCCTAAAGCCTATTGATACTCACTCACCCCAACACTTGTTTGCCCTCTTTTTCAACCCCTGCACCTTACCTTTGACCTCCTACCACTTTCTCGATTACATCTCCTAATCCTTTGCACTCCTTCCCTGTAAGTGCAGTCCAAATTCCTCTCTTTTTTCTTAGACTTACAGCTTTTTCTTCCCACCGCTTCTTCATCCCTCCTCTTACTACCCTTTCTAATCTGCTCGCCTCCCACTTTTCACATGCCACATGCATCTCTTGCACATGCCATCACTGCTTCCCAAAATACCACCCATTCCTCACCCACTCCCTTACTTTGTTTGCTTTCACTTTTTTCCATTGTACACTCGATCTCCTGGTATTTCTTCAAATAAATCTCTTTTCCAAACACACTTACTCACACCAGTCTCTTCTCCCTGACATTGTTTCCTCTTTTTCAAAAACCTTTACAACTCTTCACCCTTGCCTCCTCAAGACATTCCCTCTCTGCACATTTACATCCAAAAGTCTCTCTTTTAGATACCTATCAATTGATATTTTTTTTTTTTTTTTTTGCTTTGTCGCTGTCTCCCGCGTTTGCGAGGTAGCGCAAGGAAACAGACGAAAGAAATGGCCCAACCCACCCCCATACACATGTATATACATACGTCCACACACGCAAATATACATACCTACACAGCTTTCCATGGTTTACCCCAGACGCTTCACATGCCTTGATTCAATCCACTGACAGCACGTCAACCCCGGTATACCACATCGCTCCAATTCACTCTATTCCTTGCCCTCCTTTCACCCTCCTGCATGTTCAGGCCCCGATCACACAAAATCTTTTTCACTCCATCTTTCCACCTCCAATTTGGTCTCCCTCTTCTCCTCGTTCCCTCCACCTCCGACACATATATCCTCTTGGTCAGTCTTTCCTCACTCATTCTCCATGTGCCCAAACCATTTCAAAACACCCTCTTCTGCTCTCTCAACCACGCTCTTTTTATTTCCACACATCTCTCTTACCCTTACGTTACTTGATCAAACCACCTCACACCACACATTGTCCTCAAACATCTCATTTCCAGCACATCCATCCTCCTGCGCACAACTCTATCCATAGCCCACGCCTCGCAACCATACAACATTGTTGGAACCACTATTCCTTCAAACATACCCATTTTTGCTTTCCGAGATAATGTTCTCGACTTCCACACATTCTTCAAGGCTCCCAGAATTTTCGCCCCCTCCCCCACCCTATGATCCACTTCTGCTTCCATGGTTCCATCCGCTGCCAGATCCACTCCCAGATATCTAAAACACTTCACTTCCTCCAGTTTTTCTCCATTCAAACTCACCTCCCAATTGACTTGACCCTCAACCCTACTGTACCTAATAACCTTGCTCTTATTCACATTTACTCTTAACTTTCTTCTTTCACACACTTTACCAAACTCAGTCACCAGCTTCTGCAGTTTCTCACATGAATCAGCCACCAGCGCTGTATCATCAGCGAACAGCAACTGACTCACTTCCCAAGCTCTCTCATCCCCAACAGACTTCATACTTGCCCCTCTTTCCAAAACTCTTGCATTCACCTCCCTAACAACCCCATCCATAAACAAATTAAACAACCATGGAGACATCACACACCCCTGCCGCAAACCTACATTCACTGAGAACCAGTCACTTTCCTCTCTTCCTACACGTACACATGCCTTACATCCTCGATAAAAACTTTTCACTGCTTCTAACAACTTGCCTCCCACACCATATATTCTTAATACCTTCCACAGAGCATCTCTATCAACTCTATCATATGCCTTCTCCAGATCCATAAATGCTACATACAAATCTATTTGCTTTTCTAAGAATTGCTCACATGCATTCTTCAAAGCAAACTCCTGATCCACACATCCTCTACCACTTCTGAAACCACACTGCTCTTCCCCAATCTGATGCTCTGTACATGCCTTCACCCTCTCAATCAATACCCTCCCATATAATTTACCAGGAATACTCAACAAACTTATACCTCTGTAATTTGAGCACTCACTCTTATCCCCTTTGCCTTTGTACAATGGCACAATGCACGCATTCCGCCAATCCTCAGGCACCTCACCATGAGTCATACATACATTAAATAACCTTACCAACCAGTCAACAATACAGTCACCCCCTTTTTTAATAAATTCCACTGCAATACCATCCAAACCTGCTGCCTTGCTGGCTTTCATCTTCCGCAAAGCTTTTACTACCTCTTCTCTGTTGATATATAATGTGATAATGCCCATTGACAATCTCACCTACTCTCCCATGTAATTTGTGTGTATGTATTTATATGTGTGTACGTGGGCTTTTTTGTATATACACGTGTATGTGGATGGCTTGTCTGTTTCTTTGCACTACCTTGCTAACGTGGGAGACGGCAAAAAGAAACAGAAATGATACTATCTCATTAACCCAGGTATTCCTAGTCACCAGTCTTTTTCCACATCCAACTCCACAAGCTCTTTGCTATTTCCAGTAGCAACATTGAATACCTCATGAACCCCAATTATACCTTCAATTGTCACATTACTTGCCTTTTTGTTTAAATCACCCATCACTAATACCCAGTCTCTTATATCAAAACTGCTGCTGCACTTACTCAGCTGCTCCCAAAATACTTGCCTCTCATAATCTTTGTTCTCATGGCTATGTGCATAAGCACCAATAATCACCCATCTCTCTTCATCCACATCAATCTAGAATTTATTTCCTTATACTCATCCTTCTTGAATGCTTTGTCTAGGATGTCTAAATGTGTCATAATGTAACCAAGATGAGAAGAGAGGAGAGATATGTAGTCTGTTTAAGGAAAGAAACCTTTATGTTTTAACTCTGAGTGAAACAAAACTGAAGGTTGAGGGGAAAGAATGGTTTGGAAATGTCTTTAGAATAAAGTCAGGAATTGGTAAGAGGGCAAGAGCTAAGGAATGAGTAGCACTTGGAATAAAGTCAGGGATTGGCAGGAGGGCAAGAGCTAAGGAAGGAGAAGCACTACTTCTGAAGCTGGAGTTGTGGGAGCTGTGTGATAGAATGTACGGAAGCAATTCTAGATTGATATGGGTAAAACTGAAAGTGGGTGCTAATGCACCTGGCCATGAAAAGAAAGATCATGAAAGACAAGTGTGTTAGCAGTTTTGGCATAAGAGATTGGGTATTAGTGATGAGTGATTTAAAAGCAAAGGTAAGTAATGTGGCAGGGGAGGGCATAATTGGAGTGCATGGGTTATTCAGTGTTATGAATGAAAATGGTGAAGAGTTTATGGAGTTGTATGCTGAAAAAAGACTGGTGATTTGGAATACCGAGTTTAAAAAGAGAAACATACACAAGTATGTATATGTGAACTGATAGTATTAGATTACATGTTAATTGATAGGTGTGTAGAAGAGAGACTTTTAGATGTGAATGTGCTGAGAGGGGCAGCTTGTGGGATGTCTGATCACTATCATGTGGAGGTGAGGATAAAGATTTGTAGAGGTTTTCGAAAAAGAGGAAAAAATATTGGAAAGAAAAGAGTGATGAGAGTAAGTGAGCTTGGAAAGGAGACTCATGTGAAGAAATACCAGGAGACATTGAGTGTAGAATAGCAAAGGGTGAGTAAATTAAGCAAGGGGAGTGGATGAGGAATGGGAGGTATATAGGGTTGCAGTGATGGCATGTCCAAAAGATGCATGTGGCTTGTGAAAGGTGGGAGATGGGTAGATTAGGAAGGGTAGTGAAAGGTGGGATGAAGAAGTAAAGTTGCTTGTGAAAGAGAAAAGAGAGTTGTTTGAGCAGTACTTACAGGGAAGGAGTCCAAAGGATTAGGAGATGTATAAGAGAAAGCAGCAGGAGTATGTAAGGGAAATAATGCAAATGAGTTGGAGATGTATAAAAGAAAGAGGGAGGAGATCAAGAGAAAGATGCAAGAGGTGAAAAAGAGGGCAAATGAGAGTTGGGGTGAGAGAGTATCATTAAATTTTAGCGAGAATAAAAAGATGTTTTGGAAGGAGGTAAATAAAGTGCGTAAGACAAGTGAACAAATGGGAACTTCAGTGAATGGGGCTAATGGGGAGGTGATAAAAAGTAGTAGTGATGTGAGAAGGAGATGGAGTGAGTATTTTGAAGGTTTGTTGAATGTGTTTGATGATAGAGTGGCAGATATAGGGTGTTTTGGTTTTAGGTGGTATGCAAAGTGAGAGGGTTAGGGAAAATGATTAGGTAAACAGAGAAGAGGTAATAAAAGCTTTGCGGAAGACGAAAGCCGGCAAGGCAGCAAGTTTGGATGGTTTTGCAGTGGAATTTATTAAAAGAGGGGGTGACTGTATTGTTGACTGGTTGGTAAGGTTATTTAATGTATGTATGACTCATGGTGAGGTGCCTGAGGATTGGCGGAATGCTTGCATAGTGCCATTGTACAAAGACGAAGGGGATGAAAGTGAGTGCTCAAATTACAGAGGTATAAGTTTGTTGAGTATTCCTGGTAAATTATATGGGAGGGTATTGATTGAGAGGGTGAAGGCATGTACAGAGCATCAGATTGGGGAAGAGCAGTGTGGTTTCAGAAGTGGTAGAGGATGTGTGGATCAGGTGAATGCTTTGATAGATTTATTTATTTATTTTGCTTTGTCGCTGTCTCTCTCGTTTGCGAGGTAGCACAAGGAAACAGACGAAAGAAATGGCCCAACCCACCCCCATACACATGTATATACATACACGTCCACACACGCAAATATACATACCCATACATCTCAATGTACACATATATATACACACACAGACACCTACATATATACACATGCACACAATTCACACTGTCTGCCTTTATTCATTCCCATCGCCACCTCGCCACACATGGAATAACATCCCCATCTCCCCTCATGTGTGCGAGGTAGCGCTAGGAAAAGACAACAAAGGCCCCATTCGTTCACATTCAGTCTCTAGCTGTCATGCAATAATGCCCGAAACCACAGCTCCCTTTCCACATCCAGGCCCCACAGAACTTTCCATGGTTTACCTCAGATGCTTCACATGCCCTGATTCAATCCATTGACAGCACGTCGACCCCGGTATACCACATCGAACCAATTCACTCTATTCCTTGCCCGCCTTTCACCCTCCTACATGTTCAGTCCCTGATCACTCAAAATCTTTTTCACTCCATCTTTCCACCTCCAATTTGGTCTCCCACTTCTCGTTCCCTCCACCTCCGACACATATATCCTCTTGGTCAATCTTTCCTCACTTATTCTCTCCATGTGCCCAAACCATTTCAAAATACCCTCTTCTGCTCTCAGCCACACTCTTTTTAGGTGGAAAGATGGAGAGAAAAAGATTTTGAGTGATCGGGGCCTGAACATTCAGGAGGGTGAAAGGTGTGCAAGGAATAGAGTGAATTGGAACGATGCGGTATACCGGGGTCAACATGCTGTCAGTGGATTGAATCAGGGCATGTGAAGTGTCTGGGTAAACCATGGAAAGTTCTGTGGGGCCTGGATGTGGAAAGGGAGCTGTGGTTTCAGTGCATTATTGCATGACAGCTAGAGACCGAGTGTGAACGAATGGGGCCTTTGTTGTCTTTTCCTATCGCTATCTCACACTCATGAGGGGGGAGGGGGTTGTTATTTCATATGTGGCGGGGTGGCGATGGGAATGAGTAAAGGTAGACAGTATGAATTATGTACATGTGTATGTATGTATATGTCTGTGTGTGTATATATATGTATACGTTGAGATGTATAGGTATGTATATTTGCGTGTGTGGACGTGTATGTATATACATGTGTATGTGGGTGGGTTGGGCCGTTCTTTCGTCTGTTTCCTTGCTCTACCTTGCTAACACAGGAGACAGCGACAAAGCAAAATAAATAAAACAAAAAAATATAAAGATGTTTTGGATGGAGGTAGATAACATGTGAAAGACGAGAACAAATGGGAACATTAATGAAGGGGACGAAAGGTAAGTGATCACATGTAGTGATGAAGTGAGGAATTGTAGTGAGTATTTTGAAGGATTGTTAATCATGTTTGATGATAAGGGTGTTTTGGTTTGGGTGGCATTTGAAGTGGGAAAGTTTTGGAGAGTGGTTTGGTGAAGAAAGAAGAGGTGGCGAAAGCTTTGCATGAGATGAAATTCAGCAAGGCAGCTGGAGTGGATGGTCTGCTGTTGAATTTATTAAGGAAGGGGATGACTGTTGTTGATTGGTTTTTATGGATATTCATTGTATTTAGGGATCATGATAAGGTGTCTAAGGATTGGTGCAAGTCATTTATAGTGCCATCGTATAAAGGCAATGGGGATAAAGTTGAGTGTTCAAACTTCAGAGATATAAGTTTGTTGATTATACCTGGTAAGTTGTATGGGTGGGTTTTGAACGAGAGAGTGAAGAAGGCATGTATAGCGCATGAGACTAGGGGTGAGCAGGCATCATCAGGCATTTCATTTTAACAAGTTTGTACTCTTCATACTTTTACATTCAAGACTTAAGACACATCCTTACAACTGTTGGGACTGCTCTACCTTCAGACATACCCATCTTGACCCTAACAGACACTGACCTTTCCTTCCATACACCCCTTATTGCACCCAGGATCATAGCCCATTCTCTCACCCTGTGACTCATGTTTATCCCTTAGGAACTGTGCGTTGCAAAGGTACCAAAAGCACTCTACTTCCTCCGCGTTGTCCCCATTCAAACTCGCACTCAAACCATCTTGCCCCACCCTCATGATATACCTCATTACCTACATTTGTTCACATTTGCTCTCATCTTCCCTCAGAAACCATTGCAAACTAAGACACCAACTTGTGTGGTTTATTGAAAAAACTATGTTATGTGCAAATAGCAATTGACCTACCTCCCAGTCCCTCCATTTATTAACCTTTGTATAATTTGACATTTTAAATGCTGTTGTGGGTAAGATTGACTCCTATACAAAGGATGCCAAGTCACTTTGTATCATTTTTTTTATTTCTGTCCTACGTATCATTTTTTTGAATTTCTGACGTAGTATTTTACTTGGTTTGCTGTAAAACTTATAAGATTTGAAGCTTTTGGGAGTGAGTTTTTGAAGAGTAAAAGTAAAATTTAAGATCAGCTGAGTAAGTAGGGACAATTTAGGCCATTTGCATTGGGAAGATAGACTCATGATTAATGTTGATTTTTGTTTTTCACAAATGTTTAGCAAAGCCTTGAAACACTTTTCCCTTCATAAAAACGTACTACCCTGGGAAAGGTTGTGCCATGTTAGTACTTCAACAAGAGATGACTCCTAGATATCATCTTAAGTAGACTAGTAACTAGAGACTTTTGTTTTATGGCTGGTTATCTAAGCGTTTTTGCCTACTTGGTGGAGCCTCCTCCCATTTCATTTAGTGTGGTTTGACTGCATGGGTGAAGGACAAAAGAGGGATTTGCTTAAAAAGAAAACTTTGAGCTTGTGAAAGGCATGTTTTAGCTAGAATCTTCACTTACTTTTAAGCTTATATGTGCTTCATCACCTTCCCATGAAGGGTTTGGTTCATCCTAAGATGAACTTTGAGGGTTTGAGACTGATGTTGTAAACATCTCAGGTGTGGGAATGTGACAACATGATGTCAAGGATAGGGCATGGGTGATTACAGCAGTGGTTTTGAGTAATTTTTTCAAACCACCTTGTAAGGTATTTTACTCTTTTTTGTATTTGATATTGCACTTGCATTGTGTAGTTGCCTGTCTGGTGTCATCCATATGGCTTCAATTATGTTTTAAGAGAACTTCATGGGTTAAGGGCAAGGTAATATTCTTGCAAAAACATGCTTTTCACAGGTTCATAGTCGACTTCTTATCTTCGTATGGGCGCAAGATGAATAGTTTTTGAGAGATTACGGTTCTGAAAGGTGTACAGATTGTTAGAGCTCAAATGAATGAACGACAGAAGATTAGGCATTGTGAGTTTTGTTGGGATTGCTGTAAACTGTACTTTTAAGATCCAATGAATTTTTATTATTACCATCAGACTGTTTGATTAAGAATCATTGATAGAATGTAAATTGCGAGGATGTAAGGCATGTGTACGTGTAGGAAGAGAGGAAAGTGATTGGTTCTCAGTGAATGTAGGTTTGCGGCAGGGGTGTGTGATGTCTCCATGGTTGTTTAATTTGTTTATGGTTGGGGTTGTTAGGGAGGTGAATGCAAGAGTTTTGGAAAGAGGGGCAAGTATGAAGTCTGTTGTGGATGAGAGAGCTTGGGAAGTGAGTCAGTTGTTGTTTGCTGATGATACAGCACTGGTGGCTGGTTCATGTGAGAAACTGCAGAAGCTGGTGACTGAGTTTGGTAAAGTGTGTGAAAGAAGAAAGTTAAGAGTAAATGTGAATAAGAGCAAGGTTATTAGGTACAGTAGGGTTGAGGGTCAAGTCAATTGGGAGGTAAGTTTGAATGGAGAAAAACTGGAGGAAGTAAAGTGTTTTAGATATCAGGGAGTGGATCTGGCAGCGGATGGAACCATGGAAGCGGAAGTGAGTCATAGGGTGGGGGAGGGGGTGAAAATCCTGGGAGCCTTGAAGAATGTGTGGAAGTCAAAAACATTATCTCGGAAAGCAAAAATGGGTATGTTTGAAGGAATAGTGGTTCCAACAATGTTGTATGGTTGCGAGGCGTGGGCTATGGATGGAGTTGTGCGCAGGAGGGTGGGAAATGAGATGTTTGAGGACAGTGTGTGGTGTGAGGTGGTTTGATCGAGTAAGTAATGTAAGGGTAAGAGAGATGTGTGGAAATAAAAAGAGCGTGGTTGAGAGAGCAGAAGAGGGTGTTTTGAAATGGTTTGGGCACATGGAGAGAATGAGTGAGGAAAGATTGACCAAGAGGATATATGTGTCGGAGGTGGAGGGAACGAGGAGAAGTGGGAGACCAAATTGGAGGCGGAAAGATGGAGTGAAAAAGATTTTGAGTGATCGGGGCCTGAACATTCAGGAGGGTGAAAGGAGGGCAAGGAATAGAGTGAATTGGATCGATGTGGTATACCGGGGTTGACGTGCTGTCAATGGATTGAATCAGGGCATGTGAAGCGTCTGGGGTAAACCATGGAAAGTTGTGTGGGGCCTGGATGTGGAAAGGGAGCTGTGGTTTCGGGCATTATTACATGACAGCTAGAGACTGAGTATGAACAAATGGGGCCTTTGTTGTCTTTTCCTAGCGCTACCTCGCACACATGAGGGGGGAGGGGGATGGTATTCCATGTGTGGCGAGGTGGCAATGGGAATGAATAAAGGCAGACAGTGTGAATTGTGTGCATGGGTATATATGTATATGTCTGCGTGTGTATATATATGTGTACATTGAGATGTATAGGTATGTATATTTGCGTGTGTGGACGTGTATGTATATACATGTGTATGGGGGTGGGTTGGGCCATTTCTTTCGTCTGTTTCCTTGCGCTACCTCGCAAACGCAGGAGACAGCGACAAAGCAAAATAGAAAAAAAAATATTTTGAAGAAGTGGATTCCGAGTAAAGGGACTGGAAAGGCAAAGGAATTACCTATTCAGAAGACAGAATATAAAATGAATAAATTGAAGAAGAAATTAGATAATGGATTATGTAAACAGTTTGAATATATAAAGGAAGGATGTGGAAAACAGTTAGATGATATTTTTAAGTCTAGTAATGATAGGTATAAATGAAGGTTAGGGCTAAGATGGGAGGAGAGAGGGAGATTATTTATTAAAGGGGTTCCACATCACCAGAATTTCAAAGTATCTACATTATAAAGGCTCGGTATGAATTCTGCTCCCTTGTAGTGGCAATAGTTGTGTAAGGCATAGATTAACAAATATTCATCTGCATTATTTTTTCATTTCTTTATTTTTCTTGTCATTGCTAGCCTTCATAATATTTGAAAGAATAATTCATAAACTGCACCTTAGCCATATAGAATTAGAAAAAAGATATTTCATTGCCATGCTTTTGAAAATAATGGGTATCTAACTTTGCCTCTGTTATTAGGTAACAAGCAAGAAGAGGTATGTGCCAATTCTACCAATGATTCCAATTCAGATTGCACCTCAGGAACCTCAACCTGCTGTGACCTACTGAGACACCAGTAATTCATAGAACAAGAAGTACTCGTAATGTCCCCAACAAAAGGCTTTGGCAGTCATTTGATCCAGTTGGGTATAAGAGTAAGTATAAGACATGACTTCCCAGTGTTTCTTAATCTCTTTTTTCTAGATTGTAAGTCCTGCAAGAAGAACTCACAGGTCATCTTTTACTTCTATGGTTATAATTAAGCTGTTTGCTGACCCATGACTTCCAGTGTAGTGTGCATGGATTGTTACTTAGGTGTGAAATTTATTTTAATCTACATATTTTAATGCAGAGCCATTTCTGAACACAATGTGAATTAAGTTTTTATGGTAACTGTGATGGTACAAGCAACTAATTGTATGTACCAGTCAGAGCCATTACAGGTTTGCTGGATATGATATTGTCATTCTTATTATACAACCCAGGACCCTTGTAAAGGGCTCCTGCAGCTTCGAGGCTGCAGTCCGTCCAGGAGCAAGGTGATTTTAAACTTTTTGAGTGAGAAGGTCCTTAAAACAACTATATCCTCTCTGTCTATTCATGATGATACTTCCTTACAGAAACTGACTTGCATATGATGTAACCAATTGCTAGCAGAATCCAGGTTCCTTAGTGCAAGGGAAGCCTCAGAAAGATAGAAGGGGTTCCTTGGGTACAAAGGAAGTAATATGTAAGATGGTGTAAGGTATGTGCAGGATAGAGTGAATTGGAGTGATGTGGAGACAAAACTCACAAACTTAACTCAACCCTAATCTGTCCAAAGGGGTGCACAAGAGCAAAAGGGATTGAGAAAGTAAAGGAGGGGGATTAGCCATCTTGATGGTGGATTCCATTATATTGCAGGAAATATCAGTAGATGGTTACCTCAGACATTACATAATGGGTAAGATTGCTGTGGATAGGAAGTGTATCGTACTTATAATTAACAATCCTCCAAAGAATTGCAGTAATGCAGAACCGGTGTATATGGAGACTAATGAAGAAACAATAAGAATGGAGAAGGAAGCAGCAAACGCTTTGCTCCTTCATATCTAGCTTCCTTTCTGGTCAGTCTATCTACCATATGCCTTTTTCTTCTCTTCCACAGCATTTCTAATCTCTTCTGTCCCTGTCAGTGTATGTATAATTAAGTAATGAAAAAAACACCTGCTGACTGACAACCCAACTCAACCACATTTACTTAATTCTCCCTGTTTTGAAACCAGGTATTCCGTCACAAGGCCTTTTTCTGCACACAACTCCTCAAGCTGCTCACCAATTTCAATCACATCACTGAGTACCCCATGGTCCTCAGTTGTACCCTTAACTGCCACATTACCCACTCTTGCATTCAGTTTTTTCTTTGTACATACTTGCCGTTTTCCACATTTGCGAGGTGGCATTAAGAGCAGAGGACTGAGCCTTAGAGGGAATATCTTCACTTGGCTCCCTTCTCTGTTCCTTTTTTTGGAAGAGTAAAAAATGGGATGGGAGGATTTCCAGCCCCCTACTCCCTCCGCTTTTAGTCGCCTTCTAAGACACACAGGGAATATTTGGGAAGTATTCTTTCTCCCCTATCCCCAGGGATACCTTGCATTCATATATCCCGTAATTGATACCAATCTTGTGCTTCAGAATTGCTGACACTTCTGATCGGCTCCTCCCAAGACACTTATCTCATCCACACTCCTCACGCTTCCAGGTGCATAAGCACTAATAATCATCCACCTCTTATAATCTGTTTTCATATGTATCCACATTGGTCAGTGGCTTGCTTCCTTACCTTTTTTGATACAGTCACATAACTCCTTCAACAAAAGTGCTACCACTTCCTTAGCTCTCTCCCTCACACAAACCCATGACTTTACCCATCAAACATTGCAAAACCAATATTCCCCCTTACCCTTGAGCTTTGTGTCACTAGGAGCTAGAATGACTGCTTCCTTCCCTCTGTTTTTCTCAACTTTTTTTTTACATCTGCATGCATTCAGACTTTCCAGTCTAAGCCTTTGAGGAGGATGAGCACTCCTTACTTGACTCCATTTTCTGTTCCAACTTTTAGAAATTGCGATTCAAGAAGAGGAGAGTTTCAAACCTCCCACTTCTTTCCCGTTTGATTTCCTTTGACATCTCGCACAGATTATGTGGGAAGTTCTTCCTCCTCTATCCTTGGTGTTAATTCTTCATTTTGCAACTCATATTGCATATTTGCCTTCATGCCCAAAATGGTCCTGAAGACTCTGAACACTGTACAGTTTGTGTGTGTTTACCCAAAACACACACACACACACACATTGCCACATTTTTTTTTACCCGTGGTTCCTTATGGTGGATGTGGCCAGCTTCTTGTGTTATAAGAGTGTCCTGCAGAAGGGGCAGGAAGGTAAAGACCACAAGGTATGTGTTTACCAGTACAGATTTCAATATCAGAGCCTGAACACTCATTTGGATATGAGTATGCAAAGAAAAGTAAATTGCATGTAGCCAGTTTACTGGAGCAGAGTGCTGGTAGAAGGCTGAGCTAGGGCATATGGTACAGTCATGGTAAACCTTGGAATAGTATGTAGAGCTAAGCATTTGATGATAGGTTTCAGTTCTAGCATATTATACATGACATAAGAGTGGTAATATGTGCAAATAAAGCAGTTGCTCTTTTTTTCTTGAAATTCCCTCACTAAAGTGAAAGCAACTTTTAGGTTTAAAGAAAAAAATGTGTGATTACTCAGAAGTGTATCATGGTGTTGGGCACATAAACCACCCAATTGATTATGCAAAAAGAATCAGATTAGACATGTAACATAGTAAGTAAAGTTACAATAAATATTTATGTTTAAGAAAATCCATATTTCCTGTGTATATGGAGAACTGCCTGTAAAGATACACATGTTTGAGAAAAAAATGTTGCATTTTCATGTGTAGGGAATTGGTTCTTGTATGATCTTATGAACAATTTTGCTCAGGCAGTAAGTGAAAAACAGTATGCAGTGTATAAGTATGGAATCAGTTCTTTCTTGGTCATCTTTTTTGGTCATACAGTTTACCTTTGATTTCAGGAAGACGAACTCCAACATATTTCACTGGAAACCAGCGTGATATCTTGGAAGCCCATTTTGAGCATGACAACTTCCCAGAGCCTGTTGAACAAATGGCCATTGCCAATCAGTTGGGGGTTGATTACGCTGTTGTTAAAACCTGGTTCCAAAATACTCGTAAAAATTATAGAAAGCAGCTGAAGGAAGAGGGTGAGTCAGTGCAGATTGCTGGCATATAGTTCATATGTATATAATGTAAATGGCTTTAGAAGTATCTGTAGAATGCCATGAATTGCCTTTTTATTTAATAGTGTTATGAATTATCTTTACTATTCATTATTAGAAGACAGATGTTATGCTGTCCTACCATATCAGGTAGCTGAACCTGACAGAGGAATCACTGCTACTCTAAGGAAGTTGTTCAGTTCTTCAGATAGCCCACCAATATAGACCATCCTGTTGTGACACTCATAAGCAAACAGTTGAGTGTTTTATGAGATTGTTTTTTAAATCTAATGAGTGTTAAGTCAGTCTTCTGATGGAGAAGATTGTCAAAATAGTTTTTAGGATCTCAGCTACTCTAGGTAGCAAAAAAAAAGAAAATCAACCAAAATGTGGTAACGCACTTTTAGAATTGTTCTATTCTTTCTTTGATATTTTTGGGTTTATGTAGCCACACAAATCTCCAAATATTTGAATACCATTGGTTTAATTTCTCTCCATGTGCTGTACTTCCTGCCCCAAACTCAGGATTCATGTCTTAAGTGATACTTTTGTTATTAGCAATGGTCGCATACATCATGAAAACTTCCTCTCTGCGGTAGGACTTCCATATCTCACATTGCTGTACATTGTAGACACATGCATTAACTTCTTGGAAATGGAAACTGTGGTCAGATTGGAAATCCATCTTTAATCTCTGTTTAATTGAAAGTAAGTTTATGCACTTGTAGATCCTGAAAATTTTTGTTTATACAGGGTGAGCCAAAAGTCTCTGTTTACTTACTTTTCATGATGGGTATATTCAGCGAGTCTCTGAACATTAATGATACTTACTTAAGGTAAAACAAATGTTGGAAATGACACCCATGTGTCTGAAGGTGCTCATCTAATTGTCTAATTCTGTTTGCAAAGACATTTAATGAATCAATCATAGAGATGTTCCTGATGAAAACTGCAATGTCTTCCTTCTTTGAAGGGAGAGTGTGAGGATTGTCTCTGTAAACTGTGCCTTTCATTGTAAGGTTTGGCAACCTTGGTAGCCAAATGTCCTTTGAAATTATTCTGTCCCGGAGCACATTATGCAGTAGCTTCATGGAGACATGACCTTTGTGGGCAGTAGCATTGACATGTTGGAAGAAGCTTTAAACAGTTTTGTCCTTATTCAAATGTTCTGTGAAGTGGAAGAGAATCATTTCACTGTGATGTTCCGAGTTGATTATGTTCCTGAAGAATATAGTCTCTTTATTTGATTTTGTGATATGGCACACCACCTGCATACCTTCTAATCATGTAAGGGTTTCTCCATGATCTCATGCTGATTAGTCACCGACCAAATGCAGCTGTTTTGGGTGTTGATGTAACCAGATTAAAGAAACTATGCCTCAATATCAAAGAATGTAATGTCCAGAATATCCTCTCCGTTGGTAGTACTTAAGTCTAAAGCATTGGCATGCAAGCTTGATGTTGTTCCTTTCTTTCAATTCATGCACTAATGTTATATATTTTAGGGATGCAGGTACAACTGCTTCTACAGCATTCTGTGTGCTATTATATGAGATGCCAGTCTGCTGTACCAACTTACAAATGGACTTTTTGAGCTTTGCATTATGCAGGTTGTTATATCCATTATGTTCTTTATTCATACTGCCTACCTGTTGGATCTTGGTGTGTCTGCACCTAATCCAGTTTCACATAACGTAACAATTAACCACTCCACTACATTGCGATGTGGTATAGGAGTGTCAGGATACTTTTCAGCATACTTTTGTTGCACTTTATCTTTATGTTGGTCTGCACTATTTAATGCCTGTTCCACCAGAAATGCTTGAGCCTTAGGTGACAAAACCATTTTTGCATTAACACCTTTTACCATCTGGATATGCTAATGTTTGAAGAAATGCTGGAGACATTGCATGAGAAAGGAAGGAGAGGAGTATGTGAGGATGGGGAGGTCAGGCCCTATATGTCAAAAGTTTCATTGGCCATTTGTTGTAACAACAATACTAAGGTGGTTTTATTGTTTGTAGTTTAGGCACACAGCAACTGTTGGGTCACCCTGTAATTCAATCCATGTGTATTTTTGTTATGATTGCTATTTCAAGTTTTACAATCTGATGAACCTTCTGTTCCCTTTAGATTTTTTTCTTGGCTTTCCTTAGTGCTTACTTGTTTATCGTTTCATAGACATTCATAAAACATCCAAGAAAGTGTGATAGTGTCATTACCTGTGGGAAGCTAGATTTATGCTGCAGCTATAAAAGTCATTTTGAGAGTAAAAGAGAAATTTTCTCTTTAACTTTGTTTTTAAAGAAGAATGATTATTTATCTTTAATATGAATACTATTTTGTGTGTGTACATGATAAGTAGATCTGTAAATAATGCATGCAGAATGTAATATGTTTATGTAAAAAGTACATTAAGGAATCTTCCTGATAAGAAATCATAAAACGTGTAATGTGTTAAGGTGTATGCAGATAAAAATCTGTTGCCATAGCCACCCCCTTGATGAGGGAGTTCCAGGTGGGAACAGGCATTGGAGATATAAATATAGAACAAAATCACTCCTAGAAAAATCCATGATTATTGTATACATTTATATTTATTTATTTTGCTTTGTCGCTGTCTCCTGCGTTAGCGAGGTAGTGCAAGGAAACAGACGAAAGAATGGCCCAACCCACCCACATACACATGTATATACATACACGTCCACACACGCAAATATACATACCTATACATCTCAATGTACATATGTATATACACACACAGACATATACATATATACACATGTACATAATTCATACTGTCTGCCTTTATTTATTCCCATCACCACCCCGCCACACATGGAATAACAACCCCCTCCCCCCTCATGTGTGCGAGGTAGCGCTAGGAAAAGACAACAAAGGCCCCATTCGTTCACACTCAGTCTCTAGCTGTCATGTAATAATGCACCGAAACCACAGCTCCCTTTCCACATCCAGGCCCCACACAACTTTCCATGGTTTACCCCAGATGCTTCACATGCCCTGGTTCAATCCATTGACAGCACGTCAACCCCGGTATACCACATCGTTCCAATTCACTCTATTCCTAGCACGCCTTTCACCCTCCTGCATGTTCAGGCCCCAATCACTCAAAATCTTTTTCACTCCATCTTTCCAACTTCAATTTCTTCTCCCACTTCTCCTCGTTCCCTCCACCTCCGACACATATATCCTCTTGGTCAATCTTTCCTCACTCATTTTCTCCATGTGACCAAACCATTTCACAACACCCTCTTCTGCTCTCTCAACCACACTCTTTTTACTTCCACACATCTCTCTTACCGTTACATTACTTACCCTACCCTTACATTACTTACTCGATTAAACCACCTCACACCGCATATTGTCCTCAAACATCTCATTTCCAGCACATCCACCCTCCTGCGCACAACTTTATCCGTAGCCCACGCCTCGCAACCATACAGCATTGTTGGAACCACTATTCCTTCAAACATACCCATTTTTGCTTTCCGAGATAATGTTCTCGACTTCCACACATCCTTCAAGGCTCCCTTGCACGCCTTTCACCCTCCTGCATGTTCAGGCCCCGATCACTCAAAATCTTTTTCACTCCATCTTTCCACCTCCTATTTGGTCTCCCACTTCTCCTCTTTCCCTCCACCTCTGACACATATATCCTCTTGGTCAATCTTTACTCACTCATTCTCTCCATGTGCCCAAACCATTTCACAACACCCTCTTCTGCTTTCTCAACCACACTCTTTTTATTTCCACACATCTCTCTTACCCTTACATTACTTACTTGATCAAACCACCTCACACCACATATTGTCCTCAAACATCTCATTTCCAGCACATCCACCCTCCTACACTCAACTCTATCCATAGCCCATGCCTTGCAACCATACAACATTGTTGGAACCACTATTCCTTCAAACATACCCATTTTTGCTTTCCGAGATAATGTTCTCGACTTCCACACATTCTTCAAGGCTCCCAGAATTTTCGCTCCCTCCCCCACCCTGTGATTCACTTCTGCTTCCATGGTTCCATCCGCTGCCAGATCCACTCCCAGATATCTAAAACACTTTACTTCCTCCGGTTTTTCTCCATTCAAACTTACCCCCCAATTGACTTGACCCTCAACCCTACTGTACCTAATAACCTTGCTCTTATTCACATTTACTCTTAACTTTCTTCTTCACACACTTTACCAAACTCAGTCACCAGCTTCTGCAGTTTCTCACCTGAATCAGCCACCAGCGCTGTATCATCAGGGAACAACAACTGACTCACTTCCAAGCTCTCTCATCCACAACAGACTGCATACTTGCCCGTCTTTCCAAAACTCTTGCATTCACCTCCCTAACAACCCCATCCATAAACAAATTAAACAACCATGGAGACATCACACACCCCTGCCGCAAACCTACTTTCACTGAGAACCAATCACTTTCCTCTCTTCCTACACGTACACATGCCTTACATCCTCAATAAAAACTTTTCACTGCTTCTAACAACTTGCCTCCCACACCATATATTCTTAATACCTTTCACAGAGCATCTCTATCAACTCTATCATATGCCTTCTCCAGATCCATAAATGCTACATACAAATCCATTTTCTTTTCTAAGTATTTCTCACATACATTCTTCAGAGCAAACACCTGATCCACACATCCTCTACCACTTCTGAAACTACACTGCTCTTCTCCAATCTGATGCTCTGTACATGCCTTCACCCTCTCAATCAATACCCTCCCATATAATTTACCAGGAATACTCAACAAACTTATACCTCTGTAATTTGAGCACTCACTCTTATCCCCTTTGCCTTTTTAATTATATATTGTATATTATACTTTGTTTCTGTCTCCCACTTTAGCTAGGTAGTGCAAGGAAACCAACGAAAGAATGGCCCAACCTACCCACATACACATGTATATACATACATGCCCACACATGCACATATACATGTGTATACATACCTGCCCACACACACACATATACATACCTATACTTTTTCTTTCTTTCAAACTATTCGCCATTTCCCGCATTAGCGAGGTAGCGTTAAGAACAGAGGACTGGGCCTTGAGGGAATACCCTCACCTGGCCCAATTCTCTGTTCCTTCTTTTGGAAAATTAAAAAAAAAAAAAAAAAAAACGAGAGGGGAGGATTTCCAGACCCCGCTCCCTCCCCTTTTAGTCGCCTTCTACGACACGCAGGGAATACGTGGGAAGTATTCTTTCTCCCCTATCCCCAGGGATAACATACCCTATACATTTCAACATATAAATACACAGACATTTACATATATACACATATACATATTCATTCTTGCTGCCTGCATCCATTCCCGTCGCCACCCAGCCACACATGATATGGCACCCCCCTTCCCCTGCGCACCTGCGAGGTAGTGCAAGGAAAAGACAACAAAGGCCACATTTGTTCACACACATTCTGTAGCTTTCATGTGTAATGCACCGAAACCATAGCTCCCTTTCCACATCTAGGCCCCACAAAATTTTCCATGGTTTACCCCAGACACATCACATACCCTGGTTCAATCCATTGACAGCATGTCAACCCTGGTATATCACATCGTTCCAATTCACACTATTCCTTGCATGCCTTTCTCCCTCCTGTATGTTCAGGCCCCGATCACTCAAAATCTTTTTCCCTCTATCCTTCCACCTCCAATTTGGTCTCCCACTTCTCCTCGTCCCTTTTACTTCTGACACGTATATCCTCTTTGTCAATCTTTCTACACTCATTCTCTCCATATATCCAAACCATTTCAATATACCCTCTTCTGCTCTCTAAACCACACTCTTTTTATTACCTGGACTTCTCTCTTACCCTTTCATTACTTACTCGATCAAACCATCTCACACCACATATTGTCCTGAAGCATTTCATTTCCAACACATCCATCCTCCTCCGCACAACCCTATCTATAGCCCACACCTCGCAACCATATAACATTATTGAAACCACTATTCCTTCAAACATACCCATTTTTGCTTTCTGAGATAATGTTCTCGCCCTCCACACATTCTTCAACACTCCCAGAAACTTCGCCCCTCCCCAACCTGTAACTTACTTCCGCTTCCATGGTTCCATCCACTGCCAAATCCACTCCTTGTTATCTAAAACACTTCACTTCCTCCAATTTTTCTCCATTCAAACTTACCTCCCAATTGACTTGTCCCTCAACCCCACTGAACCTAAAAACCTTGCTCTTATTCACATTTACTCTCAGCTTTCTTCTTTCACACATTTTACCAAACTCAGTCACCAACTTGTGCAGTTTCTCACCCAAATCAGCCACCAGCACTGCATCATCAGCAAACAACAACTGACTTACTTCCCAAGCCCTCTCATCAGCAACAGACTGCATACTTACCCCTCTCTCCAAAACTCTTGCATTCACCTTGCTAACAACCCCATCCATAAACAAATTATACAACCATGGAGGCACCACGCACCCCTGCTGCAAACTGACATTCACTGGGAACCAGTCACTTTCCTCTCTTCCTACTCGTACACATGCCTTACATCCTCGATAAAAAGTTTTCACTGCTTCTAGCAACTTACCTCCCTCACGATATACTCTTAATACCTTCCAGAGAGCATCTCTATCAACTCATATCATGTGCCTTCTCCAGATCCATAAATTATTTTTTTTATTTATTTATTTTGCTTTGTTGCTGTCTCCCGCGTTTGCGAGGTAGCGCAAGGAAACAGACGAAAGAAATGGCCCAACCCACCCCCATACACATGTATATACATACACGTCCACACACGCAAATATACATACCTATACATCTCAATGTACACATATATATACACACACAGACACATGCCTATATACCCATGCACACACTTCACACTGTCTGCCTTTATTCATTCCCATTGCCACCTCGCCACACATGGAATACCATCCCCCTCCCCCCTCATGTGTGCGAGGTAGCGCTAGGAAAAGACAACAAAGGCCCCATTCGTTCACACTCAGTCTCTACCTTTCATGCAATAATGCCCGAAACCACAGCTCCCTTTCCACATCATGCAATAATGCCCGAAACCACAGCTCCCTTTCCACATCCAGGCCCCACACAACTTTCCATGGTTTACCCCAGACGCTTCACATGCCCTGATTCAATCCACTGACAGCACGTCAACCCCGATATACCACATCGATCCAATTCACTCTATTCCTTGCCCGCCTTTCACCCTCCTACATGTTCAGGCCCCGATCACTCAAAATCTTTTTCACTCCATCTTTCCACCTCCAATTTGGTCTCCCGCTTCTCCTCGCTCCCTCCACCTCCGACACATATATCCTCTTGGTCAATCTTTCCTCAGTCATTCTCTCCATGTGCTCAAACCATTTCAAAACACCCTCTTCTGCTCTCTCAACCCTGCTCTTTTTATTTCCACACATCTCTCTTACCCTTACATTACTTACTCGATCAAACCACCTCACACCACACATTGTCCTCAGACATCTCATTTCCAGCACATCCACCCTCCTGTGCACAACTCTATCCATAGCCCATGCCTCGCAACCATACAACATTGTTGGAACCACTATTCCTTCAAACATAGCCATTTTTGCTTTCCGAGATAATGTTCTCGACTTCCACACATTCTTCAATGCTTCCAGGATTTTCGCCCCCTCCCCCACCCTAAGATTCACTTCCGCTTCCATAGTTCCATCCGCTGCCAGATCCACTCCCAGATATCTAAAACACTTTACTTCCTCCAGTTTTTCTCCATTCAAACTTATCTCCCAATTGACTTGACCCTCAACCCAACTGTACCCAATAACCTTGCTCTTATTCACATTTACTCTTAACTTTCTTCTTTCAGCTCTTATTCACATTTACTCTTAACTTTCTTCTTTCACACACTTTACCAAACTGAATCACCAGCTTCTACAGTTATATATAAATGCTATATTTTTTTTCTTTTTTTTTTTGCTGTCTCCCACGTTTGCGAGGTAGCGCAAGGAAACAGACGAAAGAAATGGCCCAACCCACCCCCATACACATGTATATACATACGTCCACACACGCAAATATACATACCTACACAGCTTTCCATGGTTTACCCCAGACGCTTCACATGCCCTGATTCAATCCACTGACAGCACATCAACCCCGGTATACCACATCGATCCAATTCACTCTGTTCCTTGCCCTCCTTTCACCCTCCTGCATGTTCAGGCCCCGATCACACAAAATCTTTTTCACTCCATCTTTCCACCTCCAATTTGGTCTCCCACTTCTCCTCGTTCCCTCCACCTACACATATATCCTCTTGGTCAATCTTTCCTCACTCATTCTCTCCATGTGCCCAAACCATTTCAAAACACCCTCTTCTGCTCTCTCAACCACGCTCTTTTTATTTCCACACATCTCTCTTACCCTTACGTTACTTACTCGATCAAACCACCTCACACCACACATTGTCCTCAAACATCTCATTTCCAGCACATCCATCCTCCTGCGCACAACTCTATCCATAGCCCATGCCTTGCAACCATACAACATTGTTGGAACCACTATTCCTTCAAACATACCCATTTTTGCTTTTGGACATAATGTTCTCGACTTCCACACATTCTTCAAGGCTCCCAGAATTTTCGCCCCTCCCCCACCCTATGATCCACTTCCACTTCCATGGTTCCATCCGCTGCCAGATCCACTCCCAGATATCTAAAACACTTTACTTCCTCCAATTTTTCTCCATTCAAACTTACCTCCCAATTGACTTGACCCTCAACCTACTGTACCTAATAACCTTGCTCTTATTCACATTTACTCTTAACTTTCGTCTTTTACACACTTTACCAAACTCAGTCACCAGCTTCTGCAGTTTCTCACATGAATCAGCCACCAGCGCTGTATCATCAGCAAACAACAACTGACTCACTTCCCAAGCTCTCTCATCCCCAACAGACTTCATACTTGCCCCTCTTTCCAAAACTCTTGCATTCACCTCCCTAACAACCCCATCCATAAATAAATTAAACAACCATGGAGACATCACACACCCCTGCCGCAAACCTACATTCACTGAGAACCAATCACTTTCCTCTCTCCCTACACGTACACATGCCTTACATCCTCGATAAAAACTTTTCACTGCTTCTAACAACTTGCCTCCCACACCATATATTCTTAATACCTTCCACAGAGCATCTCTATCAACTCTATCATATGCCTTCTCCAGATCCATAAATGCTATATATAAATCCATTTTCTTTTCTAAGTATTTCTCACATACTTTCTTCAAAGCAAACTCCTGATCCACACATCCTCTACCACTTCTGAAACCACACTGCTCTTCCCCAGTCTGATGCTCTGTATGTGCCTTGTCCCTCTCCATTAATACCCTTCCATATGATTTCCCAGGAATACACAACAAACTTATACCTCTGTAATTTCAACATTCACCTTTATCCCCTATGCCTTTGTACAGTGGCACTATGCATACATTCTGCCAATCCTCAGGTACTTCACCTTGAATCATACATACATTGACTATCCTCACCAACCAGTCAACAACACAGTCACCCCCTTTTTAAATAAATTTCACTGCAATCCCATCCAAACCCGCTACCTTCCCAGTTTTCATCTTCCGCAAAGCTTTCACTCCCTCTTATCTGTTTACCAAACCATTCTCCCTAACCCTCTCACTTCGCACACCACCTCAACCCAAACACTCTGTCATCAAACACTTTCAACAAACCTTCAGAATACTCACTCATCTCCTTACTTCACCACTACTTGTTATTACCTCCCCAGTTGCCCCCTTCCCCAATGTTCCCATTTGTTCTCATGTCTGGGATAGGGCAGAAAGAATATTTCCCATTTCTTCTCATGCCTGGGATAGGGCAGAAAGAATATTTCCCACGTGTCATAGAAGGCGACTAAAGGGGACAGGAGCGGGGGGCTAGATATCCTTCATTCCTTGTATTTCAACTTCGTAAAAGGGGAAACAGAAGGAGTCATGTAGGGAGTGCTCAACCTCCTCAAGGCTCAGATTGGGGTGTCAAAATGTGTGTGGATGTAAGCAGGATGAGAAAATAGGAGAGATAGGTAATATGTTTGAGGAAAAGACGTGGATGTTTTGGCTCTGAGTGAAATGAAGCTCAAGGGTAAATGGGAAGAGTGGTTTTGGAATGTCTTGGGAGTAAAGTCAGGGGTTGGTGAGAGGACAAGAGCAAGGGAAGGAGTAGCACTACTTCTGAAGCAGGAATTGTGGGAGTATGTGATAGAGTGTAAGCAAGTAAACGCTAGATTGATATGGGTAAAACTGAAAGAGGATGGAGAGAGATGGGTGATTATTGGTGCCTATGCACCTGGTCATGAGAGGCAAGAGTTTTGGGAACAGCTGAGTAAGTGTGTTAGCAGCTTTGATGCACGAGACTGGGTTATATTGATGGGTGATTTGAATGCAAAGGTGAGTAATGTGGCAGTCGCAGGTATAATTGATGTACATGGGGTGTTCAGTGTTGTAAATGGAAATGGTGAAGAGCTTGTAGATATTTGTGCTGAAAAAGGACTGGTGATAGGGAATACGTGGTTTAAAAAGAGAGATATACATATGTTTGTAGGAGAGATGGCCAGAGAGCATTATTGGATTATTTGTTGATTAATAGGCATGTAAAAAAGACTTTTGGATGCTAATATACATAGAAGGGCAACTAGAGGGATGTCTGATCATTATCTTGTGTTGGCGAAGATGAAAATTAGTAGAGGTTTTTAGAAAAGAAGAATGTTGGGGTGAAGAGAGTGGTGACAGTCAATGAGCTTGGAAAGGAGACTTGTCTGAGGAAGTACCAGGAGAGATTGAGTAAAGAATGGCAAAAGGTGAGAGCAAATGATGTTAAGGGAGTGGGGGAGGACTGGAATGTATTTAGGGAAGCAGTGATGGCTTGTACAAAAGATGCCTATGGCATGAGAAAGGTGGGAGATGGGCAGGTTAAAAAGGGTGTGAGTGGTGGGATGAAGAAGTAAGTTTGTTAGTGAAAGTGAAGAGAGGCATTTGGATGATTTTTGCAGGGAAGTAGAGCGAATGACTGGGAGATTTATAAAAGAAAGTGGCAGGAGGTCAAGAGAAAGAGGGGAAATGAGAGTTGGGGTAAGATAGTATCATTGAATCTTAAGGAGAATGAAAAGATGTTTTGGAAGGAGGTAAATAAAATGCATAAGACAAGTGAACAAATGGGAACATCAGTGTATGGGGCTGATGGAGAGGTAATAACAAGGAATGGTGAAGTGAGAAGGAGTTGAAGTGAGTATTTTGAAGGTTTTTTGCATGCGTTTGATGAGAGAGTGGCAGATATAGGGTGTTTTTGTCGAGTTGGTGTGCGTAGTGAGAGGGTCAGGGAGAATGGTTTGGTAAAGAGCGAAGAGGTAGTGAAAGCTTTGAGGAAGATGAAAGCCGGCAAGGCGGTGGGTAAGGATGGTATTGCAGTGGAATTTATTTATAAAAGGGGGTGACTGTGTTGTTGATTGGTTGGTAAGGATATTCATTGTCTGCATGGCTCATGGTGAAGTGCCTGAGGATTGGCTGATTGCATGCATAGTGCCATTGTACAAAGGCAAAGGGGATAATGGTGAATGTTGAAATTTCAGAGGTATAAGTTTGTTGAGTATTCCTGGGAAATTATATGGGAGGTTATTGATTGAGAGAGTCAAGACATGTACAGAGCATCAGATTGGAGAAGAGCAGTGTGGTTTCAGAAGTGGTAGAGGATGTGTGGATCAAGTGTTTGTTTTGAAGAATGTATGTGAGAAATACTTAGAAAAACAGATGGGTTTGTATGTAGCATTTATGGATCTGGAGAAGGTATATGATAGGGTTGATAGAGATGCTTTGTGAAAGTATTAAGAGTATATTGTGTGGTAGGTAAGTTCCTAGAAGCAGTGAAGAGTTTTTATTGAGGATGTAAGGCATGTGTACAAGTATGAAGAGAGGAAAGTGATTGGTTCCTAGTGAATCTCGGTTTGTGGCAGGAATGCTTGATGTCTCCATGGTTGTATAATTTGTTTATGGATGGAGAGGTTAGGAAGGTGAATGCAAGAGTTTTGGAGAGAGGGGCAAGTATGCAGTCTGTTGTGGATGAAAGGGCTTGGGAAGTAAACCAGTTGTTGTTCATAGATGATACAATGCTGGTGGCTGATTCGGGTGACAAACTGCAGAAGTTGGTGACTGCGTTTGGTAAAGTGTGTGAAAGAAGAAAGCTAAGAGTAAATGTGAATAAGAGCAAGGTTATTAGATTCAGTAGGGTTGAGGGACAAGTCAATTGGGGGGTAAGTTTGAATGGAGAAAAACTGTGGGAAGTGAAGTGCTTTAGATATCTTGGAGTGAATTTAGCAGCTAATGGAACCATGGAAGTGAGCCACAGGTTGGGGGAGGGGGCGAAGGTTTTGGGAGCGTTTTAGAAAGTGTGGAAGGCGAAAACATTATCTCAGAGAGCAAAAATGGGTGTTTGAAGAAATAGTGGTTCCAACAATGTTATATGGCTGTGAGGTATGGGCTGTAGATAGGGTTGTGTGGAGGATGGTGGATTGGTTGGAAATGGAATGTTTGAGGACAATATGTGGTGTGAGGAGGTTTGATCAAGTAATTAATGAAAGGGTTAGGGAGATGTGTGGTTATAGGAAGAGTGTGGTTATGAGATCAGAAGAGGGTGTATTGAAATGGTGTGGTTACATGGAGAGAATGAGTGAAGAAAGATTGATAAAGAGGATATATGAGTCAGAGGTGGAGTGAATGAGAAGTGGGATACCAAAATGGAGGTGGAAGGATGGAGTGAAAAAGATTTTGAGCGATGGGAACCTGAACATAGAGGAGGGTGAAAGATGTGCAAGGAATAGAGTAAATTGGAATGATGTGGTACACTGGGGTGGGCATGCTGTCATTGGATTGAAACAGGGCATGTGAAGTGTCTGGTATAAACCATGGAAAGTTTTGTTTGGGCCTGGATGTGGAAAGGGAGCTGTGGTTTAAGTGCATTACACATGACAGCTAGAGACTGAGTGTGAATGAGTGTGGCCTTTATTGTCTTTTCCTAGCGCTAACTAACATACGCATGAGGGGAGGGGGGGTGCCATTTCATGTGTGGCGGGGCAGTGACAGGAATGGATGAAGGCAGCAATGAATATGTACATGTGTATATATGTATATGTCTGTGTATGTGTATGTATGCATACGTTGAAATGTATAGGTATGTGGGTGTTTATGTATATAATGATGATGATAATAATGAAATATATATATATTTTTTTTTTTTTTTTTTTTTTTTTATACTTTGTCACTGTCTCCCGCGTTTGCGAGGTAGCGCAAGGAAACAGACGAAAGAAATGGCCCAAAAACCCCCCCCCCCCCCCCCCCCATACACATGTACATACACACGTCCACACACGCAAATATACATACCTACACAGCTTTCCATGGTTTACCCCAGACGCTTCACATGCCTTGCTTCAATCCACTGACAGCACGTCAACCCCTGTATACCACATGACTCCAATTCGCTCTATTTCTTGCCCTCCTTTCACCCTCCTGCATGTTCAGGCCCCGATCACACAAAATCTTTTTCACTCCATCTTTCCACCTCCAATTTGGTCTCCCTCTTCTCCTCGTTCCCTCCACCTCCGACACATATATCCTCTTGGTCAATCTTTCCTCACTCATTCTCTCCATGTGCCCAAACCATTTCAAAACACCCTCTTCTGCTCTCTCAACCACGCTCTTTTTATTTCCACACATCTCTCTTACCCTTACGTTACTTACTCGATCAAACCACCTCACACCACACATTGTCCTCAAGCATCTCATTTCCAGCACATCCATCCTCCTGCGCACAACTCTATCCATAGCCCACGCCTCGCAACCATTGTTGGAACCACTATTCCTTCAAACATACCCATTTTTGCTTTCCGGGATAATGTTCTCGACTTCCACACATTTTTCAAGGCTCCCAAAATTTTCGCCCCCTCCCCCACCCTATGATCCACTTCCGCTTCCATGGTTCCATCCGCTGACAGATCCACTCCCAGATATCTAAAACACTTCACTTCCTCCAGTTTTTCTCCATTCAAACTCACCTCCCAATTGACTTGACCCTCAACCCTACTGTACCTAATAACCTTGCTCTTATTGACATTTACTCTTAACTTTCTTCTTCCACACACTTTACCAAACTCAGTCACCAGCTTCTGCAGTTTCTCACATGAATCCGCCACCAGCGCTGTATCATCAGCGAACAACAACTGACTCACTTCCCAAGCTCTCTCATCCCCAACAGACTTCATACTTGCCCCTCTTTCCAGAACTCTTGCATTTACCTCCCTTACAACCCCATCCATAAACAAATTAAACAACCATGGAGACATCACACACCCCTGCCGCAAACCTACATTCACTGAGAACCAATCACTTTCCTCTCTTCCTACACGTACACATGCCTTACATCCTCGATAAAAACTTTTCACTGCTTCTAACAACTTGCCTCCCACACCATATATTCTTAATACCTTCCACAGAGCATCTCTATCAACTCTATCATATGCCTTCTCCAGATCCATAAATGCTACATACAAATCCATTTGCTTTTCTAAGTCGAGAACATTATCTGGGAAAAGAAAAAATGGGTGGTTTAAAGGGAAATGGGGGTTCCAACAATTTATGGTTGCGAGGCGGGGGCAGGGATAGAGTTGGGTAGGAGGATGGATGTCTGAAATAGATGTTTGAGGAAATGGTGGTGTGAGGTGGTTTATCGAGTAAAATAACGTAAAGGTAAGAGAGATTGTGGAAAAAAAAGAGCGTGGGTTTAGAGAGCAGAAGAGGGGGTTTTTAAGGTTTTTGGGACATGGAGAGAAAGAGTGAGGAAAGATGACCAAGAGGGTTAAATTTCGGGGGGGGGGAGGAAGAGGAGAAGTGGGGGGAACCCAAAGGGGGGGGAAAGATGGAGTGAAAAAATTTGTGTGTTGGGGGCCGAACAACAGGGGGTGAAAGGGGGGCAAGGAAAAGAGGAATTGGGTCAGTGGGGATACTGGGGTTTACGTGCTTTTATGATGAATCAGGGCAGTAAAGCATCTGGGGTAACCATGAAAGCTGTGTAGGTATGTATATTTGCGTGTGGGGACGGGATGCATATACATGTGTATGGGGGTGGGTTGGGCCATTCTTTCGTCTGTTTCCTTGCGCTACCCCCAAACGCGGAGCATGACAAAGCAAAAAAAAAAAAAAAAAGAAAGAGAAGGAGGTAAGAGAAAGGTGCAAGGTGAAAAAAAAAGGGAATGAGAGTTGGGGTGAGAGGTATTTATTAAATTTTAGTGAGAATAAAAAGTGTTCGGAAGGAGGAAAAAAAATGCGTAAGACAAGGAGCAAGGAACTTCAGTGAAAAGGGGAAAATGCGAGGAAAACAAGTAGTGGTGATGGAAAGGAGAGGGGTTGGATATTTTAAGGTTTGTTGAATGTGTTTGATGTTTTAAAGTGCAGATATAGGGTGTTTTTTTCCGAGTGGTGTGCAAAGTGCGAGGTTAGGGAAAAATGATTGTAAACAGAGAAATGTGGTAAAATACCGCTGTAAAAGATCACCTGTTGAAATGATCTTTAATTATATAATATATAATTAATATATATATATTTTATATATATATATATATTATATAATAGGGGAGGGTTTTGATTGAGAGGGTGAAAGGCATGTACAGAGAAATCAGTTTGGGGGAAAAAGCATGGGGTTTTCAGAAGTGGTAAGGAGGGTTTTGGATCAGGTGTTTGCTTTGAAGAATGTATGGAAAATATTTTAAAAAAGAAAATGGGATTTGTATGTAGCATTTAGGGATCTGGAAAAGGGCATAGATAGAGTTGATAGGGGATGCTCTTGGAAGGTATTAAGAATAAATGGTGTGGGAGGAAAGTTGTTAAAGCAGTGAAAAGTTTTTATCGAGGATGTAAGCATGTGAAACGGTGGGAAAAAAGAAAGTAATTGGTTTCTCAGTGAAGTGGGTTGCGGCAGGGGTGTGTGATGTCTCCATGGTTGTTTAAATTTGTTTATGGATGGGGTTGTTAGGGAGGTAAATGCAAGAGTTTTGGAAAGAGGGGCAAGTATGAAGTCTGTTGGGGATGAGAGAGCTTGGGAAGTGAGTCAGTTGTTGTTCGCTGATGATACAGCGCTGGTGGCTGATTCATGTGAGAAACTGCAGAAGCTGGTGACTGAGTTTGGTAAAGTGTGTGGAAGAAGAAAGTTAAGAGTAAATGTGAATAAGAGCAAGGTTATTAGGTACAGTAGGGTTGAGGGTCAAGTCAATTGGGAGGTGAGTTTGAATGGAGAAAAACTGGAGGAAGTGAAGTGTTTTAGATATCTGGGAGTGGATCTGGCAGCGGATGGAACCATGGAAGCGGAAGTGGATCATAGGGTGGGGGAGGGGGCGAAAATCCTGGGGCCTTGAAGAATGTGTGGAAGTCGAGAACATTATCTCGGAAAGCAAAAATGGGTATGTTTGAAGGAATAGTGGTTCCAACAATGTTGTATGGTTGCGAGGCGTGGGCTATGGATAGAGTTGTGCGCAGGAGGATGGATGTGCTGGAAATGAGATGTTTGAGGACAATGTGTGGTGTGAGGTGGTTTGATCGAGTAAGTAACGTAAGGGTAAGAGAGATGTGTGGAAATAAAAAGAGCGTGGTTGAGAGAGCAGAAGAGGGTGTTTTGAAATGGTTTGGGCACATGGAGAGAATGAGTGAGGAAAAGATTGACCAAGAGGATATATGTGTCGGAGGTGGAGGAACGAGGAGAAGAGGAGACCAAATTGGAGGTGGAAAGATGGAGTGAAAAGATTTTGTGTGATCGGGGCCTGAACATGCAGGAGGGTGAAAGGAGGGCAAGGAATAGAGTGAATTGGAGCGATGTGGTATACCGGGGTTGACGTGCTGTCAGTGGATTGAATCAGGCATGTGAAGCGTCTGGGTAAACCATGGAAAGCTGTGTAGGTATGTATATTTGCTGTGTGTGGACGTATGTATTATACATGTGTATGGGGGGGGGTTGGGCCATTTCTTTCGTCGTTTCCTTGCGCTAAACCTCGCAAACGCGGGAGACAGCGACAAAGTATAAAAAAAAAAAAAAAAAATAATATATATATATTATATATATATATATATATATTATATAATATATATATATATATATATAATATTCTACGTCTGAGAAGCGACTAGAGGGACGGAGCGGGGGCCAGAAATCCTCCCCTCCTTGTATTAATTTCTAAAATGGGAAACAGAAGAAGGAGTCACGCGGGAGTGCTCATCCTCCTCGAAGGCTCAGAGTGGGGTGCTAAATGTGTGTGGATGTAACCAAGATGTGAAAAAAGGAGAGATAGGTAGTATGTTTGAGGAAAGGAACCTGGATGTTTGGCTCTGAGTGAAACGAAGCTCAAGGGTAAAGGGGAAGAGTGGTTTGGGAAATGTCTGGGAGTAAAGTCAGGGGTTAGTGAGAGGACAAGAGCAAGGGAAGGAGTAGCAATACTCCTGAAACAGGAGTTGTGGGAGTATGTGATAGAATGTAAGAAAGTAAATTCTCGATTAATATGGGTAAAACTGAAAGTTGATGGAGAGTGGTGGGTGATTATTGGTGCATATGCACCTGGGCATGAGAAGAAAGATCATGAGAGGCAAGTGTTTTGGGAGCAGCTGAATGAGTGTGTTAGTGGTTTTGATGCACGAGACCGGGTTATAGTGATGGGTGATTTGAATGCAAAGGTGAGTAATGTGGCAGTTGAGGGAATAATTGGTATACATGGGGTGTTCAGTGTTGTAAATGGAAATGGTGAAGAGCTTGTAGATTTATGTGCTGAAAAAGGACTGATGATTGGGAATACCTGGTTTAAAAAGCGAGATATACATAAGTATACTTATGTAAGTAGGAGAGATGGCCAGAGAGCGTTATTGGATTACGTGTTAATTGACAGGCGTGCGAAAGAGAGACTTTTGGATGTTAATGTGCTGAGAGGTGCAACTGGAGGGATGTCTGATCATTATCTTGTGGAGGCTAAGGTGAAGATTTGTATGGGTTTTCAGAAAAGAAGAGTGAATGTTGGGGTGAAGAGGTGGTGAGAGTAAGTGAGCTTGGAAGGAGACCTGTGTGAGGAAGTACCAGGAGAGACTGAGTACAGAATGGAAAAAGGTGAGAACAATGGAAGTAAGGGGAGTGGGGGAGGAATGGGATGTATTTAGGGAATCAGTGATGGATTGCGCAAAAGATGCTTGTGGCATGAGAAGAGTGGGAGGTGGGTTGATTAGAAAGGGTAGTGAGTGGTGGGATGAAGAAGTAAGAGTATTAGTGAAAGAGAAGAGAGAGGCATTTGGACGATTTTTGCAGGGAAAAAATGCAATTGAGTGGGAGATGTATAAAAGAAAGAGACAGGAGGTCAAGAGAAAGGTGCAAGAGGTGAAAAAAAGGGCAAATGAGAGTTGGGGTGAGAGAGTATCATTAAATTTTAGGGAGAATAAAAAGATGTTCTGGAAGGAGGTAAATAAAGTGCGTAAGACAAGGGAGCAAATGGGAACTTCAGTGAAGGGCGCAAATGGGGAGGTGATAACAAGTAGTGGTGATGTGAGAAGGAGATGGAGTGAGTATTTTGAAGGTTTGTTGAATGTGTTTGATGATAGAGTGGCAGATATAGGGTGTTTTGGTCGAGGTGGTGTGCAAAGTGAGAGGGTTAAGGGAAAATGATTTGGTAAACAGAGAAGAGGTAGTGAAAGCTTTGGGAAGATGAAAGCCGGCAAGGCAGCAGGTTTGGATGGTATTGCAGTGGAATTTATTAAAAAAGGGGTGACTGTATTGTTGACTGGTTGGTAAGGTTATTTAATGTATGTATGACTCATGGTGAGGTGCCTGAGGATTGGCGGAATGCGTGCATAGTGCCATTGTACAAAGGCAAAGGGGATAAGAGTGAGTGCTCAAATTACAGAGGTATAAGTTTGTTGAGTATTCCTGGTAAATTATATGGGAGGGTATTGATTGAGAGGGTGAAGGCATGTACAGAGCATCAGATTGGGGAAGAGCAGTGTGGTTTCAGAAGTGGTAGAGGATGTGTGGATCAGGTGTTTGCTTTGAAGAATGTATGTGAGAAATACTTAGAAAAGCAAATGGATTTGTATGTAGCATTTATGGATCTGGAGAAGGCATATGATAGAGTTGATAGAGATGCTCTGTGGAAGGTATTAAGAATATATGGTGTGGGAGGAAAGTTGTTAGAAGCAGTGAAAAGTTTTTATCGAGGATGTAAGGCATGTGTACGTGTAGGAAGAGAGGAAAGTGATTGGTTCTCAGTGAATGTAGGTTTGCGGCAGGGGTGTGTGATGTCTCCATGGTTGTGTAATTTGTTTATGGATGGGGTTGTTAGGGAGGTGAATGCAAGAGTTTTGGAAAGAGGGGCAAGTATGAAGTCTGTTGGGGATGAGAGAGCTTGGGAAGTGAGTCAGTTGTTGTTCGCTGATGATACAGCGCTGGTGGCTGATTCATGTGAGAAACTGCAGAAGCTGGTGACTGAGTTTGGTAAAGTGTGTGAAAGAAGAAAGTTAAGAGTAAATGTGAATAAGAGCAAGGATATTAGGTACAGTAGGGTTGAGGGTCAAGTCAGTTGGGAGGTGAGTTTGAATGGAGAAAAACTGGAGGAAGTGAAGTGTTTTAGATATCTGGGAGTGGATCTGGCAGCGGATGGAACCATGGAAGCGGAAGTGGATCATAGGGTGGGGGAGGGGGCGAAAATTCTGGGAGGCTTGAAGAATGTGTAGAAGTCGAGAACATTATCTCGGAAAGCAAAAATGGGTATGTTTGAAGGAATAGTGGTTCCAACAATGTTGTATGGTTGCGAGGCGTGGACTATGCATAGTGTTGTGCGCAGGAGGATGGATGTGCTGGAAATGAGATGTTTGAGGACAATGTGTGGTGTGAGGTGGTTTGATCGAGTGAGTAACATAAGGGTAAGATATATGTGTGGAAATAAAAAGAGCGTGGTTGAGAGAGCAGAAGAGGGTGTTTTGAAGTGGTTTGGGCACATGGAGAGAATGAGTGAGGAAAGATTGACCATTTCTTTCGTCTGTTTCCTTGCGCTACCTCGCAAACGCGGGAGACAGCGACAAAGTATAATAAAAAAAAATAAAAAAAATAAACAGAGAAGAGGTAGTAAAAGCTTTGCGGAAGATGAAAGCCGGCAAGGCAGCAGGTTTGGATGGTATTGCAGTGGAATTTATTAGAAAAGGGGGTGACTGTATTGTTGACTGGTTGGTAAGGTTATTTAATGTGTGTATGACTCATGGTGAGGTGCCTGAGGATTGGCGGAATGTGTGCATAGTGCCATTGTACAAAGGCAAAGGGGATAAGAGTGAGTGCTCAAATTACAGAGGTATAAGTTTGTTGAGTATTCCTGGCAAATTATATGGGAGGGTATTGATTGAGAGGGTGAAGGCATGTACAGAGCATCAGATTGGGGAAGAGCAGTGTGGTTTCAGAAGTGGTAGAGGATGTGTGGATCAGGTGTTTGCTTTGAAGAATGTATGTGAGAAATACTTAGAAAAGCAAATGGATTTGTATGTAGCATTTATGGATCTGGAGAAGGCATATGATAGAGTTGATAGAGATGCTCTGTGGAAGGTATTAAGAATATATGGTGTGGGAGGAAAGTTGTTAGAAGCAGTGAAAAGTTTTTATCGAGGATGTAAGGCATGTGTACGTGTAGGAAGAGAGGAAAGTGATTGGTTCTCAGTGAATGTAGGTTTGCGGGAGGGGTGTGTGATGTCTCCCTGGTTGTTTAATATGTTTATGGATGGGGTTGTTAGGGAGGTGAATGCAAGAGTTTTGTAAAGAGGGGCAAGTATGAAGTCTGTTGGGGATGAGAGAGCTTGGGAAGTGAGTCAGTTGTTGTTCGCTGATGATACAGCGCTGGTGGCTGATTCATGTGAGAAACTGGAGAAGCTGGTGACTGAGTTTGGTAAAGTGTGTGAAAGAAGAAAGTTAAGAGTAAATGTGAATAAGAGCAAGGTTATTAGGTACAGTAGGGTTGAGGGTCAAGTCAATTGGGAGGTGAGTTTGAATGGAGAAAAACTGGAGGAAGTGAAGTGTTTTAGATATCTGGGAGTGGATCTGGCAGCGGATGGAACCATGGAAGCGGAAGTGGATCATAGGGTGGGGGAGGGGGCGAAAATTCTGGGGGCCTTGAAGAATGGTTGGAAGTCGAGAACATTATCTCGGAAAGCAAAAATGGGTATGTTTGAAGGAATAGTGGTTCCAACAATGTTGTATGGTTGTGAGGCGTGAACTATGGATAGAGTTGTGCGCAGGAGGATGGATGTGCTGGAAATGAGATGTTTGAGGACAATGTGTGGTGTGAGGTGGTTTGATCGAGTGAGTAACGTAAGGGTAAGAGAGATGTGTGGAAATAAAAAGAGCGTGGTTGAGTTAGCAGAAGAGGGTGTTTTGAAGTGGTTTGGGCACATGGAGAGAATGAGTGAGGAAAGATTGACCAAGAGGATATATGTGTCGGAGGTGGAGGGAACGAGGAGAAGAGGGAGACCAAATTGGAGGTGGAAAGATGGAGTGAAAAAGATTTTGTGTGATCGGGGCCTGAACATGCAGGAGGGTGAAAGGAGGGCAAGGAATAGAGTGAATTGGAGCGATGTGGTATACCGGGGTTGACGTGCTGTCAGTGGATTGAATCAAGGTATGTGAAGCGTCTGGGGTAAACCATGGAAAGCTGTGTAGGTATGTATATTTGCGTGTGTGGACGTATGTATATACATGTGTATGGGGGGGGTTGGGCCATTTCTTTCGTCTGTTTCCTTGCGCTACCTCGCAAACGCGGGAGACAGCGACAAAGTATAAAAAAAAAAAAAAATATATATATATATATTTTTTTTTTCATACTATTCGCCATTTACCACATTAGCGAGGTATCGTTAAGAACAGAGGACTGAGTCTTCGAGGGAATATCCTCACTTGGCCCCTTTCTCTGTTCATCCTTTTGGAAAATTAAGAATGAGAGGGGAGGATTTCCAGCCCCCCGCTCTCTTCCCTTTTAGTCACCATCTACAACATTCAGGGAATACATGGGAAGTATTCTTTCTCCCCTATCCCCAGGGATTTGAAAAAGAATGTATGAAACAATTGAAAAATTTCAGTGATTCACAGAAAGGGTTAGGTAATCATCAAATCAAACTGATTATTGCTGCAGTATACAAACAAATCATAATGAATAACTCCACACAAAACAACTAATTAAGGTACCTAGAAGATGAGATGAAGGCTGGAACTATTAACCATTACTGATGCAAATTATTTGTCCTGCCATCTACACCAATATGAATCCCAATCTTTTAACTTATTTCATTTTTGCTTTCTGATATCTGTCTTGTAAATATTGTCATATAGTCTTATTTGTTATGATGTATTTTGTTTACTCTGAGCATTTTGAA
This sequence comes from Panulirus ornatus, assembly GCF_036320965.1. NCBI lineage: Eukaryota > Metazoa > Arthropoda > Malacostraca > Decapoda > Palinuridae > Panulirus > Panulirus ornatus. Next base: position 25,691,724 of record NC_092253.1, on the reverse strand, counting down.
AATGAACCTGAAGCTCAAATAATGAACCATAACTATCACTTAAATGCAAGGGTCTTGGAGAGAGGAGTGAGTATGCATTAGGGAGTGAGAAGGCCTGGGAAATGAATCAGTTCTTGTTTGCTGATGACACATCACTGATGGCAGATCTGAGTGAGAAACTGCAGAAGGTGGTGACTGAGTTTGGAAGAGAGCATGTTAAAGGAGGAAGTTGAGAGCACATGTAGATAAAGCAAGGTTACTAGGTTTAGCAGTGTAAAGGAAAGGTTATTTGGGGTGTGAATCTGTATAAAGAAAATTCAGAAGTGAAGGGTTTTAGATAACATGGAGTAGACATGGCAGTAAATGGAACAATGGAAGTGGAAAGGAGTCTTAGGGTTGATGGGGTGTAAGGTTCTTGGAACACTGAGCAATGTGCAGAAAGAGAGGTCATTATCTGAGAGGGTTAAAATGAGTATGTTTGAAGGTATAACAGTCCCAGTGATGTTGTATGGATGCAAGGCATGGGCTATGGATAAGGATGTGTGGAGAAGGGTGGACGTGTTGGAGAGTATGTGGCATTATGTGGTTTGGTCAAGTAAGTGAAATAAGAGCAAGGAACAGGTGTGGTAATGAGGTAATGAGAGCATGGTTGATAAGAGCTGGAGAGGGTGCACTGAAATGGTTTGGAAATATGAATGAGGAGAAGTTGACAAAGTGGATATATATATGTAAGATTTTTTTTTTTTCTTTTTTTTTTTTCTTTTTGTCGCTGTCTCCCACGTTTGCAAGGTAGCGCAAGGAAACAGATGAAAGAAATGGCCCAACCCACCCCCATACACATGTATATACATACGTCCACACACCCAAATATACACACCTACACAGCTTTCCATGGTTTACCCCAGACGCTTCACATGCCCTGATTCAATCCACTGACAGCACGTCAACCCCGGTATACCACATTGCTCCAATTCACTCTATTCCTTGCCCTCCTTTCACCCTCCTGCATGTTCAGGCCCCGATCACACAAAATCTTTTTCACTCCATCTTTCCACCTCCAATTTGGTCTCCCTCTTCTCCTCATTCCCTCCACCTCCGACACATATATCCTCTTGGTCAATCTTTCCTCACTCATTCTCTCCATATGCCCAAACCATTTCAGAACACCCTCTTCTGCTCTCTCAACCACGCTCTTTTTATTTCCACACATCTCTCTTACCCTTACGTTACTTACTCGATCAAACCACCTCACACCACACATTGTCCTCAAACATCTCATTTCCAGCACATCCATCCTCCTGCGCACAACTCTATCCATAGCCCACGCCTCGCAACCATACAACATTGTTGGAACCACTATTCCTTCAAACATACCCATTTTTGCTTTCCGAGATAATGTTCTCGACTTCCACACATTCTTCAAGGCTCCCAGAATTTTCGCCCCCTCCCCCACCCTATGATCCACTTCCGCTTCCATGGTTCCATCCGCTGCCAGATCCACTCCCAGATATCTAAAACACTTCACTTCCTCCAGTTTTTCTCCATTCAAACTCACCTCCCAATTGACTTGACCCTCAACCCTACTGTACCTAATAACCTTGCTCTTATTCACCTTGCTCTTATTTAATGTATGTATGACTCATGGTGAGGTGCCTGAGGATTGGCGGAATGCGTGCATAGTGCCATTGTACAAAGGCAAAGGGGATAAGAGTGAGTGCTCAAATTACACAGGTATAAGTTGTTAGGGAGGTAAATGCAAGAGTTTTGGAAAGAGGGGCAAGTATGAAGTCTGTTGGGGATGAGAGAGCTTGGGAAGTGAGTCAGTTGTTGTTCGCTGATGATACAGCGCTGGTGGCGGATTCATGTGAGAAACTGCAGAAGCTGGTGACGGAGTTTGGTAAAGTGTGTGGAAGAAGAAAGTTAAGAGTAAATGTGAATAAGAGCAAGGTTATTAGGTACAGTAGGGTTGAGGGTCAAGTCAATTGGGAGGTGAGTTTGAATGGTGAGAGGCTGGAGGAAGTGAAGTGTTTTAGATATCTGGGAGTGGATCTGTCAGCGGATGGAACCATGGAAGCGGAAGTGGATCATAGGGTGGGGGAGGGGGCGAAAATTTTGGGAGCCTTGAAAAATGTGTGGAAGTCGAGAACATTATCCCGGAAAGCTAAAATGGGTATGTTTGAAGGAATAGTAGTTCCAACAATGTTGTATGGTTGCGAGGCGTGGGCTATGGATAGAGTTGTGCGTAGGAGGATGGATGTGCTGGAAATGAGATGTTTGAGGACAACGTGTGGTGTGAGGTGGTTTGATCGAGTAAGTAACGTAAGGGTAAGAGAGATGTGTGGAAATAAAAAGAGCGTGGTTGAGAGAGCAGAAGAGGGTGTTTTGAAATGGTTTGGGCACATGGAGAGAATGAGTGAGGAAAGATTGACCAAGAGGATATATGTGTCGGAGGTGGAGGGAACGAGGAGAAGAGGGAGACCAAATTGGAGGTGGAAAGATGGAGTGAAAAGGATTTTGTGTGATCGGGGCCTGAACATGCAGGAGGGTGAAAGGAGGGCAAGGAATAGAGTGAATTGGAGCGATGTGGTATACAGGGGTTGACGTGCTGTCAGTGGATTGAATCAAGGCATGTGAAGCGTCTGGGGTAAACCATGGAAAGCTGTGTAGGTATGTATATTTGCGTGTGTGGACGTGTGTATGTACATGTGTATGGGGGGGGTTGGGCCATTTCTTTCGTCTGTTTCCTTGCGCTACCTCGCAAACGCGGGAGACAGCGACAAAGTATAAAAAAAAAAAAAAAAAAAAAAAAAAAAGTTTGTTGAGTATTCCTGATAAATTATATGGGAGGGTATTGATTGAGAGGGTGAAGGCATGTACAGAGCATCAGATTGGGGAAGAGCAGTGTGGTTTCAGAAGTGGTAGAGGATGTGTGGATCAGGTGTTTGCTTTGAAGAATGTATGTGAGAAATACTTAGAAAAGCAAATGGATTTGTATGTAGCATTTATGGATCTGGAGAAGGCATATGATAGAGTTGATAGGGATGCTCTGTGGAAGGTATTAAGAATATATGGTGTGGGAGGCAAGTTGTTAGAAGCAGTGAAAAGTTTTTATCGAGGATGTAAGGCATGTGTACGTGTAGGAAGAGAGGAAAGTGATTGGTTCTCAGTGAATGTAGGTTTGCGGGAGGGGTGTGTGATGTCTCCATGGTTGTTTAATTTGTTTATGGATGGGGTTGTTAGGGAGGTGAATGCAAGAGTTTTGGAAAGAGGGGCAAGTATGAAGTCTGTTGGGGATGAGAGAGCTTGGGAAGTGAGTCAGTTGTTGTTCGCTGATGATACAGCGCTGGTGGCTGATTCATGTGAGAAACTGCAGAAGCTGGTGACTGAGTTTGGTAAAGTGTGTGAAAGAAGAAAATTAAGAGTAAATGTGAATATGTGAGATGTGTAGATGAAAAAGAAAAGGGGAGACCAAACTGGAGATAGAAGGAAGGACTGAAAAACATTTTGAAGGATCAGGGCCTGAACATGCATGGAGGTGAAAGGTTTGCATAGGATTAAGTGAATTGGAATGATGTGGTACATAGGAGTTGAAATGTTGTCAGTGGACTGAATTAGTGTATGTGAAGATGCAATGGAAAACCATGGAAATATGTACTTTTAGTGACCAAGGCAACGCTTTTGAATGGTGCAAATGTCAGATTATTGATGACAATCAAAATAAGCCCCTGAAGATTGGTGTTATAGCAACTCCTGGCTTACCCTGGTGTCTTATTTATATGCCTCCTAGTTTTTAAGGGTTAATAGGCTTCTTTCACTCGTATATGTGTATCCACATTTCTCTTTGCAAAGTGTAAACATCCTGCACCTATTCTTGACCAAACTGATATCAAGTAGTAGATTATATAGGCCAAAGTCCTGGATTAGCACAAACCGTTGAAATTTAGATACTCTATTGTCAGTTAAAAAAAGATAATGATTAATATCTTGTTTCTTAATTTTCAGAAAATTATGAAGGGGATGGACCTTTCCACTGCCAGAAATGTAATGTATCATATATAGCTAGGAAAACCTTGAATGAGCATTATGAGAAGCACAACAGTGAGACAAGCTTCCATTGTGGGGAGTGTGGAGTCTATTTTGCTCATCCATCTGTTTTTAATACTCATTTAATGAGTCATATGTGTAAGTTTTCATTTATATTTTTTCTTTGATTCTGGGTTCTGCTTAGTTTGAGCATTGTGTGGTTTAATCGTCTTTTTGTGTATTCAGTAGTAACTTTTTATAATCAGCCATTTGCACAAACTAGGAGGGCCTTGTTTCTTTTAACTTTATCATACAACTTTTTAAACTTATCTATACTTTCTGAATTCACAGTATCTTTTGTAGAATTGTCTGATGTCATCAGTGACACCTTGATTAAGAACCTTGAAGGTTGTAATAATGTTCATTCGCTTATCCTTTCATGGTGGATAGATTTTTTGTGTCTAACTTCTTGTAACTTGGCTGTCCCTCCTTTGGACCTTCTCTGTTGGATCATAATGTTCTTTAAGTATCATGACCAAACTTGAGATGCATACTGTCATTTTGGTCTCGCATGACATATGAACTTAGTAGAAGAGCAAAAATGTAAGAACTTTTTTATTAGTGTTTCATTTTGAACACACTATACATGGTTGAGGTTGTGCATGTGATGATCAGAGGCTCTGTGAAAAGTCACAGCCAAAAGTTTGGCTACAAGTAAATTGAAGTAGTATTGAGCTGTACTGAGCACCAACTGCAGTATAGATCAATAAAGTTTCCAACAAAACCACTCATCTTAAACAACTAGAACTGAAATTACATATTTTGTTGTATTACTAGATATTGTAATTCAGTTCATAATTTCTGTGTTGTTTTGCTCTCAACCCAATTTATAAAACAATGCAAGTGTATAGTGTCTAATGCTTTCTGGCAGTCCATACACAAACAATCTACCCAGCTTTCTCTTTTGTCCAAGACATAGGTCATTCTCTCTTAGAAATCAAGAAGAGAATTGTTACACATGACTTCCTTTCCCTAAAAGATGCTGACTCTCACTTAGGTAATTTTTCCCCAATAAAAAGTCATCTGTTAGCTCTCCAATTACCTTTTCCAAAATCTTACAGACCACACTTATTAGAGAGACAGGTCTGTAGTTCAGTGCCCATTCCCAGTCTCTTACTATAGAGAGGTATAATGTTTGCCATTTTCCATTATCATGGCACTTTGTGTTTTTCCAGTGACATCTTGAGTAGAATTTCAAGAGGTTTATCTAGTGTATCTGCACACATTTTCAGTGCATACAGTGAAATTTCTGTGGTATTGGAAGAAATTTGGTGGATGCAACATAATCATTCTACAACAAAAGTAAAGCATATGTAAAAGTGGATGCTTGTTTAGGTGAAAGTTTTGGGATGAGCATGGGAGTGAGACAGGGCTGTATGATGTCACCATGGCTTTTCAATTTATTTGATATACATATTTACTTCCTGCCCAAGGAGTTTGTTCTATCTTTTAAAAACTCAGCACAAAGGAAGCCTATCATGCCTATTGGGCAGAACCGTGGGTCATAAAGTTTAGTAGTGTTGTCTTCATTTTGGTAGTTGCATTATGGGCACAAAGGGTAGTGTGATGTGATGTAATGTAGGGATGTGTGATGTCCAGAGTGCAAATGGAAGATTGTGAGCTTGTCTGGGGAATTTGGTTTCAGATGGATGTATGTCAATCAGGTGATGGTTAAGACAGTTGGGAGTAGTTGTATAGTGCTTGTCTTATCTTTCTTGTGTAAATGTTTTTTGTCAGTGTACATTTGCTGAGGTTAGGGGATCTGTGAGTTGAGGTTGCTGAAATGTGAGGAAGGTTAGGCTTTTTGTTTCTACTTGTGGGTTGGTTGTTCGCTATGAAGTGGTTTTGATGGGAGGGGTCTAGTGCTATTGCAAAGAATTGAGTGTAAAGCATTTTGAGGGGGAATTTTATTGGGAGGATCTTTCTTTCATTGTATAAGTGTTAAGTTTTTGTAATTACTAGGAAGCATTTGATTGTTTTGAATGCTCTGCTTTATACGGTTTGTAGCATTGTTATAATTGCTTCGGTGAAGGGCAGATGAGGTGTAGTTTAGCGTGGAGCAAACACTGTTTTGTTGTTTACAGAGGGTGTTAAGGGACCTTCTATCTTTTTTTGTTGTGAATGTCATGTTTATCTTATGTGATGCATGAAATGGTTGTCTTGCTCATTAGGAGTGATTGTCTGTTTTAGGTGACTGGAGGCTATAAGTCTGTTTATCTATCTGTCTATCTATATATCTATCTAGAAACATAATGTTTAGGGTTAAAAGAGTGACTGAGGACTTCTGTGGAAATGCTGACATTCTTTTCTGGGTTTAAAGTAGTGGTGCATGTATGTTTTTGCCACTTTGGTGTCAGGGTTTTGTGATGTGATTGAGTTCATCTGTGTGTGAAAGGACCTCCTTTTAGTGGTTTGCTGGAGGTAATGGGAGGTGTGCTGTTTCTCATAGTTTCTGTACTGGAGACTGGTTGCTGAAGAATTGGCTATTATGATGCCTCCTCCTTCCCTCAAACAGCTGAGATGTAGCATTCTCTTCCTTTTTTTGTCTTCCCCTTTTCATATAGCCTTTCTTCCTTTAGAGTCAAGTCTGCAAAGACTTGTAGAGCCCAGATTAATTTCTTTCTTTTGTCTTTTACTATTTTCTTTCACTCAAGATGGCTTTATTTCTGGTATGTTTTGTCCATGCCGTGTTGGTCATTATAAAAAGGTATAGGTTTAGGACATTATGTGAAAGGAGGAAGTTGAGAGTAAATGTAAATGAACGCCAGGTTGTTAGTCAGTTGATGTGTGAGTTTGATTGGGGAAACTTTTGAAGAAGTGAAGTGTTTTAGATACTTGGGAGTGGACATGGCAGCAGATTGAACCATGGAAGCTGAAGTGAGTCATAGGGTTGGTAAGGTAACAAAGGTTTTTGGAGCATTTGAAGAATGTGTTGAAAGAGAGATTGCTATTTTGGAGGTATGAAAGTGGGTGTGTTGTATTGTTGGGATACTTGGGCTATAGATGAGGATGTGTAGAGGAGGGTAGATGTGTTGGAAGTTAGATATTTGAGGATAGTACATGGTGTGAGGTGGTTTGAACGAGCAGTGAAAAGCTACTAAATTAATTCAGTCAGTCCTTGTGTAACAAAGCACATGAGAGGATATTGCGATAATTAAACTTGTTCTTCCTAAGGAAGAGGCACCTCCGGAGCGAATGAAAAGAATGTTTCAGAATACTTACAGGATTCAGCAACATTGATGTGGAACATTTCTTTATAGTGGCACCAGCATTACTGACAAGAGGAAATGGATTAAAACTCAGAGGTTACCAAGTTAATCTGGACTGTTGAAAATTCTTCTTTACCAGTGACGTTATTGATGCATGGAATAAGCTCCCAGAAGAAGTTGTTCAGAGCAGCACCCTTGATATCTTCAAAATTAGGCTTGGTCATCACTTGTCACTCTACAATACTGAATGATTCATTTAATGTGTCTTCATAAAGCAGAGGTGTATCATGCTAACTTCTCGACCATTGATCTCTCACTGGCCTTGTTCTGGTATCATATTACCATTGATTTACCCATGTCAGGTGCTTTGAGAGAGTAAGTAAGAATTGTTGTATCATTTTTCAACATTAGGAAAAATATAGAGAGGCATGATAAGTCATGAGGAAGGAGCTCATGTTTATGCATAGTACTGTCTTTGTAACCATGTTGTTGATTGTGGTATGCAGGACATATTCATGCTCATTCAGCCTTGTGACTTTCTTGTAAAAATTTCCTAGCTTATTAATCCTGCAGGGTATTATTATTACCTGTTTTCCTGCTTGTGTATGCTTGATGGATTGGAGGGTAGGGAGAGCCTGTACTTTGCTATCCTTTTCTTCTGCTGTTTACAAAGCCTTCCCTCCCCCCAACCATATTGACTTGGCATGATGAGAAAACCAACAAATTGGATTTGCTTGATAATGCAAGGCATAAGAGAAAAATCACATGTATATAGTGCAAAGTATGTCAACCTTGGTGATTTTTCTTTTCCTTATATTGATTAAAGTCATGTAAGAGCTTGAGTTTCATTTTGAGAGTCCATCTCATTATGCAGCAGTATTGGTTTGAATATAGTGATGACGAATTGCATGATGTGGAAATCTCTCTTTTCCTCCCACCTGTTTTTGTTCCATGTGTCATATCTTGCCCAGTACTCAGACCCACAATGAATAAGGATTTTAACATGCTTTTGCTTTTATTCTTGAGTTAACCCAAACAAGTTAGTATATGAAGTTTTGAATGGGCTTATAGTGTGTCGTTGATTTACTAGCAGAATCTAAGATTTATACACTTGTTATTATGACTTGCTGAGGAGCACTACTTTGCATTTTCATAACAGCATAAACATGGGTAAACTTGAAACTAGTTTGATATACAGTAATCAGATTATACATTTACTATAGTGAATATTTCATTGGATAAATAATTGCTTATTTTTTCCTCAGCAAAAGTCGCAGATAGCAAGCGAAAGAAGTATGGTGTTGATGCTCTTGCACGACTTACATCTAGGCAAGCAGAAGCACTCTCACAGATTTATGATGGTGATAATGAGGATGCAAGTTATTCAGACTCACAAGAGGAAAGTATTGGTGAATCTACAGACACTGAATGTTTAGACCAAGTGGTCAGATCACAGGATGACTCTGTGGGTGGAACATCTGATGATGTGGATGACTACCATCCAATCATGGCTGTGGAATGTATTTTGGATAACTCCTCAGAGGAAGATTATGAAGCTGAAGCAGCCAGTGAATCGCCAGGGAAAAATGATGGCCACAAATGTGCATCTTGTGAGGAGAGTTTTGCTTCCTTAATAGCACTGAAAGAACATTATGCTCTTCAGTGCTGTCAGAAGAACTCTGTGCGAAAACCAGGAGAGTGGAGGCGAAGAAAGAAAATTAAAGGAAAACGGAAACAGAAAGTTGGGAATGAAATCCGTTGCTTTGAGTGCCATTTAGTCTTCCCAGATCGAGCTTCATTCCTTGAACATTTTAATTCAAGTAGATGTAATGTAGGGAGACAAAGAATAGAGTATACAGATGAAGAGCAAGCAGTTCTGGTTACACACTATAATGAAAATAACTTTCCTGTGCCATCAGAAATGAGCTTACTGGCAAGAAGATTGGGTGTTCGTTACAGGCAGATTATGCATTGGTTTCAGAATCGCCGAAGTAAAGAAAGAAAACAACAGAGACAAAGTGAGTTTACTTTGTTTTGTATGTTCATATTCATATGGCTAGTTTATCATTCATTTAGAAGTCTTCACATCTTATTTTTTGTCATAATAGTCCTTCATTATCACTGGGGATAGGGGAGAAATATTACTGCCCATGTATTTCCTCCATGTCATAGAAGGTGACTGAGAGGGGCAGGAGTAGTGGCTGGAAATCCTCCCCTCTTGTATTACTTTTCAAAAGAAGGTACAGAGGAATGAGCCACGTGAGGATATTTTTCCTCGTAGGCTCATTCATCTTTTCATAACTGCCTTGATCACATGGGAAGTAGCATACATGTATGAGACAAAGATGATAAAAGAAAACGGCTGTCCAGTATTATTAAATGTTTTTACATTAGAAGCAGTGAAAAGTTTTTATCGAGGATGTAAGGCATGTGTACGTGTAGGAAGAGAGGAAAGTGATTGGTTCTCAGTGAATGTAGGTTTGCGGCAGGGGTGTGTGATGTCTCCATGGTTGTTTAATTTGTTTATGGATGGGGTTGTTAGGGAGGTAAATGCAAGAGTTTTGGAAAGAGGGGCAAGTATGAAGTCTGTTGGGGATGAGAGAGCTTGGGAAGTGAGTCAGTTGTTGTTCGCTGATGATACAGCGCTGGTGACTGATTCATGTGAGAAACTGCAGAAGCTGGTGACTGAGTTTGGTAAAGTGTGTGAAAGAAGAAAGTTAAGAGTAAATGTGAATAAGAGCAAGGTTATTAGGTACAGTAGGGTTGAGGGTCAAGTCAATTGGGAGGTGAGTTTGAATGGAGAAAAACTGGAGGAAGTGAAGTGTTTTAGATATCTGGGAGTGGATCTGGCAGCAGATGGAACCATGGAAGCGGAAGTGGATCATAGGGTGGGGGAGGGGGCGAAAATTCTGGGAGCTTTGAAGAATGTGTGGAAGTCGAGAACATTATCTCGGAAAGCAAAAATGGGTATGTTTGAAGGAATAGTGGTTCCAACAATGTTGTATGGTTGCGAGGCGTGGACTATGGATAGAGTTGTGCGCAGGAGGATGGATGTGCTGGAAATGAGATGTTTGAGGACAATGTGTGGTGTGAGGTGGTTTGATCGAGTAAGTAACGTAAGGGTAAGAGAGATGTGTGGAAATAAAAAGAGCGTGGTTGAGAGAGCAGAAGAGGGTGTTTTGAAATGGTTTGGTCACATGGAGAGAATGAGTGAGGAAAGATTTACCAAGAGGATATACGTGTCGGAGGTGGAGGGAACGAGGAGAAGAGGGAGACCAAATTGGAGGTGGAAAGATGGAGTGAAAAAGATTTTGTGTGATCGGGGCCTGAACATGCAGGAGGGTGAAAGGAGGGCAAGGAATAGAGTGAATTGGAGCGATGTGGTATACTGGGGTTGACGTGCTGTCAGTGGATTGAATCAAGGCATGTGAAGCGTCTGGGGTAAACCATGGAAAGCTGTGTAGGTATGTATATTTGCGTGTGTGGACATATGTATATACATGTGTATGGGGGTGGGTTGGGCCATTTCTTTCGTCTGTTTCCTTGCGCTACCTCGCAAACGCGGGAGACAGCGACAAAGCAAAAAAAAAAAAAAAAAAAACATTACATAAGCAATGAAAGAAAGGAAACTGCAGTATTAGAACCTAGATTCCTCCTCATTAAAAGTGATAAGTTTGGAGTAGGATCATCTTATTGGAATTTTAGTGCTGAAGTAGGATGGACCCCTTTTATATGTCTCAAGGAAATGTAACCCTTAATAGAAGGATTTAAAGCTTTGTGTAGTTCCCACTGCTTTTACCAGTAGTGTGACAGCTCCCCAGAATTTTTTTTCTTATAGTACAATATACATTACTCTAATGATGTCTTCTAAATGATACAAATATTCCTTGATTTATGATGCATTCATAGAAAACTTTAGTAATGAACTTCATTGTGAAATAGCTTTTCCTAAGGACACAGCATGATAAAAAGTGAGGTTGTAATCCTTGGGCTAGAATGAACACCATGATTTTCACACAAAGACATGAATGAAATGTCAAGAAACATATAATACAGTACAGGTACATCATTGACCTTTGTATTTAGAAAAAACATAAAGCACACAGTGCTTTATCTAAGTATTTATTTATTTATTATTATGCTTTGATGCTGTCTCCCACGTTAGTGAGGTAGCGCAAGGAGACATGAAAGAATGGCCCAACCCACCCACATACACATATATATACATAAATGCCCACACATGCACATGTACATACCTATACATTTCAACGTATAAATACATATACATACACACATATACATCTATACATATGTACAGATTCACACATGCTGCCTTCATTCATTCCCACCGCCACCCCGCCGCACATGAAATGACAGCCCGCTCTCCCTGCTTGCGCAGTAGGTAGCGCTAGGAAAAGACAACAAAGGCCATATTCATTCACACTCAGTCTCTAGCTGTCATGTGTAATGCACTGAAACCATAGCTCTCTTTCCCATCCAGACCCCACAAAACTTTCCATGGTTTACCCCAGACGCTTCACATGCCCTGGTTCAATCTAATGACAGCATGCCCCGGTATTCCACATCATTCCAATTCACTCTATTCCTTGCACACCTTTCATCCTCCTGTGTGTTCAGGCCCCGATCGCTCAAAATCTTTTTCACTCCATCCTTCCACCTCCAATTTGGTCTCTCACTTCTCCTCGTTCCCTCCACCTCTGACACATATATCCTCTTTGTCAATCTTTCCTTACTCATTCTCTCCATGTGACCAAACCATTTCAATTCACCCTCTTCTGCTCTCTCAACCACACTTTTATATTCCCACACATCTCTCTTACCCTTTCATTACTTACTTGATCAAACCACCTCACACCACATATTGTCCTCGGACATCTCATTTCCAACACATCCACCCTCCTCTGCACAACCCTATCTATTGCCCATGCCTCACAACCATATAACATTGTTAGAACCACTATTCCTCTAAACATACCCGTTTTTGCTCTCTGAGATAGCGTTCTCACCTTCCATACATTCTTCAATGCTCCCAGAACCTTTGCCCCCTCCCCCACCCTGTGACTCACTTCTGCTTCCATGGTTTCATCCACTGCCAAGTCCACTCCCAGATATCTAGAACACTTCACTTCCTGCAGTTTTTCTCCATTCAAACATACCTCCCAATTGACTTGTCCCTCAACTCTACTGAACCTGATAACCTTGCTCTTATTGACATTTTACTCTCTGCTTTCTTCTTTCACACACTTTACCAAACTCAGTCACCAACTTCTGCAGGTTCTCACCCGAATCAGCCACCAGCACTTTATCATCAGCGAACAACAACGGACTCACTTCTCAAGCCCTCTCATCCACAACAGACTGCATACTTGCCCCTCTCTCCAAAACTCTTGCATTTACCTCCCTAACAACCCCATCCATAAACAAATTAAACAGTCATGCGGACATCACACACCCCTGCCACTAACCAACATTCATTGGGAACCACTCACTTTCCTCTTCCTACTCATACACATGCCTTACATCCTCGAAAAAACTTTTCACTGCTTCTAGCAACTTACCTCCCTCACGATATATTCTTAATACCTTTCACAGAGCATCTCTATCAACTCTATCATATGCCTTCTCCAAATCCATATATGCTACATACAAATCCATCTGCTTTTCCAAGTATTTCTCACATACATTCTTCAAAGCAAACACCTTATCCACATATCCTCAACCACTTCTGACACCATACTGCTCCTCCCCAATCTGATGCTCTGTACATGCCTTGACTCTCTCGATCAATACCCTCCCATATGATTTCCCAGGAGTACTCAACAAACTTATACCTCTGTAATTTGAACACTCACCTTTATCTCATTTGCCTTTGTACATTAGCACTATACATGCATCTTGCCAATCCTCTGTCACTTCACCATGAACCATGCATACATTGAATATCCTCACCATCCAGTCAACAACATAGTCACCCCCTTTTTTGATAAATTCCACAGCAATACCATCCAAACCTGCCGCCTTGCCGAATTTCATCTTCCACAAAGCTTTCACTACCTCTTCTCTGTTTACCAAATCATTCTCCCTGACCCTCTCACTTCGCACACCGCCTCAACCAATACACCCTATATCTTCCACTCTATCATCAAACACATTCAACAAAACCTTATATAAATGACACTTACCCAGAGTGGTTTTGGATCCTATATGTCAAGTCTATTGGGGGTGGAAATATGTGATGGATTTATGCAAATGTTTGATCAGGCTCCTTGGCTCTTCATCTAAGAATGTACAGGTTAAGAATTTGTCCAGAGATAGAATAGCACTTCAAATTTTCTGCTGAATAATCATTATAATTAAAGGGATATTACCTTGATTCTAACTTCAGTTCAGACTGTGTTAAGTAGTATTAAAATGCCTCAGAATTTCTGACTTTACCTCCAAATGAATGCTTTTGCTGCTTTTCTTCTGGACAGAGGCACAAGACGTACTTGGGCACTTTTCATTCATAATTATACAGGGTTTGAGGAGGTTGAATCATAGTATTACAATGTAAGAATATAGGTTGTATCACCCATGAGTCAGACTTCTCGCTTTTGTGATTGCTTTTTGTGTGTTATAGGAAGAGTTTTACACTCATGTTGCCCCCATGTTTTAACCTTGCATTTGTGTACCATGCCCTTATTCTTATGTGTCTTTCTTTACACACACACACACACACACACCAACTGTCCAGCCAAAGCCAGGTACACATGTATCAACCGACCCTAAAGGGAGGATGAAAAGCTGGGATTGGCTGTGGACCAAATGCTACACTCAGAATTTGAACCCATATGAGTCCAACCCTGGAAGGCCCATTCTGATCACAGTCAGTAACGCTAATCACTACTCCATGGAACCCTTTAACACTACCCACCACTGTGGTTGACATTACCACATGCTAGCAAATGATCACCTACTGCTACAAGAAGTTTATGAAATTTTTAAAGATTTTTTTTTTTTTTGTGTTTGTGTGTGTGTGGCCAGTATGTATAAGTGAAATGCCATATGCTGAATCACCAAAAAATGGTGGATATATGTAGCAAGATGAGCAGGATAGTAGAATAACAAATTAGAAATGAAAAGTGATTAATTGAGACGTAAAGAATGATTAAAGGGAGAATAGATTGTTGTATGCAGTAACTTAAAGAAGATTGATTGATGATGTAAGTTGAAAATATCAAGTTGATTTAGTTTTAGGGAAAACATTTTGCTCGTAATGTTTGAAATTTGAGGTTTTTGCGTATATTATGACCTTATTCCTGTATGGCGGAATAAGATTAGGTTCATTGTAATATAGATGTTGAAAGAGAAGAAAGTGTATAGATTTTGATGTAATGATAGAAAAATTTTTGTAAATGATTGATATAAAAATGGATTTAATTTGGGAAATAGGGTATGGCTACATAACTTGAAATGTGTTTTGCAGCAGAAGCATTCATGGAATATGTTCACAAGCTTGTTATGTGGCTTCTCAGATATCCCTCAGATTGTTATGTCTGATTTCTAAGAGCAGGGTAATAAGTCTCTCTTGGGAAATTAGGCAATTATCCCCTTTGATAGGGATTAGGATCACAGGTATCCTAGTTCAGCAGAATTCATTCTCATAAAAACATTCCTAAAAGAGTGCTTTTGTTCCATCCCATGTATATGAGAACAGAATGAAAGTTAAGAGGTAGATGTATTAGTTCTTGTATTTGAAGGAGAGTGATGTTTTATTTCCAGGACATATTGGCCATTGCAAATACATTAAATTAGGTATACTTATGTCATCCTTAGTACATTAAAGAGAAAAGTTGTATTACTATTGTTACATTACAACTCTCTTTTTTTTTTTTGCCTATCAGACCTTGTAATCTATTCCTGTATCTATCTACTTGTATATCAGATGCCCATTTCCTCTGGGAACTCCCTCAAGGGAGTGGCCACCATGAAAGTCTCCATAACTGTTGACCTATAGTGCCTCCTCTTACCCTTTAATGCCTCACCCTTAACAGGCCACTGGCAGAGGGCAACTCTGGCACAATGTTAAAGAGGCTTCTACCTAATCTTCCTACCAAGTACCTCTACCCAATATTCCTGCTTAATGTTACATCCTATCACTTCCCAGCTAACGCTCCTACCAATTACTACTACCAAATGTTTCTAACTAAAGCTCCTGTCTACTGTTCCTACCTATTACTTCTATCTATTGCTCCTACCATTTTGCTTAAAGGCAGGGCTAGTACAAAGCATTCACCTCAGGAAAATCTATAGTTGCAAAGAATGAGTTGTGTGAGTTAAGTGTTATCCAGTGTTATTTGTGACAAGAAGAGATTGTATGCTTGTGGACAGAATACAAGCAGTCCTCATGTAGTTGAGGCAGTGTGGGATGGTGGGAGCAACTCTTAAACATTCTCTAGTATCATTCACTGTTGTAGATATATGTATGCTCACTGCATTAACTGTTTTGTCAGTCATTCTCTTCTATTCATCCACCATTCTTATACTATGAAAGTAATTACATACATTTTTTTTTACAAGTTTCTTGATATAATTGCATGTTCCTTTGTTTGTATATTTCTACATCTCTTGAAAAGCAGTTCACTGTCCATGTCATCAACACAGTTTTTCTCCTTTACTCTTCTCCTAATGTGGGAGTGTGGAGACAGGTTAGAAAAGATGTTAACTCCAAAGTCCTCCTTACACACAGAATAGTAAAGCTTAACTCTTGTTAGGTAATAAGCACAGTGAGGGGTCCTTTTACTTAATCCCATCCTCATTACCTTTGTTTGGTTTGAATTTCATGATCCGTATATCAGACCAACTTTGATGTTTCTTAAAGTCTCCTTGTAAGTTGATGCAATCTTCCTTGCTTTTTACTACCCCTGTGAGTATTGCGTCATCTGCAAACATATTCTGGTAGAAGTCCATACACCAGCCATTTTTCAGCACACAAATCCACAAAATGATCACCATTTCAGTTCACATCACTAATTACCCCAGCACTCCCCAGTTATACCTTCATCATTCACATTACCCACTTTTGCATTCAGAGCACTCTTTGCTAATACCTGGTCTCTTTTATTTGAAATGATGACACACTTAGCTCCTCACAAAATTTTGACGTGTCTTTCTTCCTCATTTCTCTCAGTTCCAAGTGTGTTAGCACTATTTATCACCTACCTCTCATATAATCCATTTTCTTGCTTACCCAAATAAGTCTGGGGCTCCCTTTCTCACTTTCTCATATTTCCAGAGCTCTTCCTGCAGCAGAAGTACTACCCTCCCTTTATCCCTTGACTTTATACTAACTCCTCATTCTGTCCTTAAGATGTTTCCAAAGCCATTGTTTCCCCTTGCACTTGAGCATTGTTTCACTCAAAACTAGAAAATCCGGGTTACTTTTCTCAAATATAGTACCCCACTTCTCATCTTGATTACATCCACACATGTAATAAACACACCACCCTGTGCTTTCAAAAAGGATGGACATTTTTTGTGTGGCGATAGCTGCTTCCTCTGTTTCAAATTTTACGAATCAAATTGAATGAAGGGAACTGTTTCAACTTTTAGAAATCAAAATGAATGAAGGGAAGGGTACTATTTCTTCTCTCTCCCTGTTGTTTAAGTTCATGAAAAAATTATCAAGTCTTGCATTTCTTTTTTATGAGTTAAGAGTTCACCATTCCTTGTATGGGAAAGACATGTATATATCAAACTGGCCAGCCCTGAGTACATGCAGTGTTGATGCTGTGTTCAGCATTGGGTGCCACAAGTACTAGTTTCAAAAGGAGGTATGCAATCATCCACTATGGTGAACAACAGGTTACTGAGGCCTTCAGACAACTCCAGTGTCTCATCTTTTGTTTGGGTTTCCTTCAATGGCCAGCAAACAGATGCATGTAGATTGATGCCAATAGCATCTGGCTGTTAATGCCCCATCTTTACCCCAAAATGAAAAAGTTTTTGGCTTTCAGTTTGGTACCAAGACCAGGCAGTTGAAGGTGATGCCCTTGTGCTTGTGCTTAACTCCATAAATTGATCAGCTCACACAGCAGTACTGGCTGCTGTGTTCATCTGTATATGGGCATAAACAGGGTAGCAATTCTGTTTCGTGTGGGGTGGGTTAGCGCCGGTAATGGATGATGGCAAGCAATTATGAATATGTAATTTTGTATATGTGTGTATGTCTCTGTATTTGTATGTATATGTATTATATATATATCTGTATATGTTCATGTATATTCCTTTGAGTCCACAGGGAAAATGAAACACGATAAGTTCCCAAGTGCACTTTCGTGTAATAATCACATCATGAGGGGAGACACAAGAGAGAAATATAAGTCAGTTGATATACATCAAAGAGACGAAGCTAGGACCTTCCTAGCTTTGTCTCTTCGATGTATATCAACTGACTTACATTTCTCTTGTGTCTTCCCTCAGGATGTGATTATTACACGAAAGTGCACTTGAGAACTTATCATGTTTCATTTTCCCTGTGGACTCATAGGAATATCTTGATCATGCACAAAGTTGTGATCCTTTCCCTCATATGTATATGTGTGTGTGTGTGTATGGGCATTTATGTATATATGTGTATATGAGAGAATGGGACATTCTTCATCAGCTTATTGGTGCTACCTCACTGATGCAGAAAATGGCAAATTGTGATAAGTATGATAATAGTACATATTTATTTATTCATTATACTTGATTGCCACCTCCCACGCCAGCGAGGTAGTGCCAGAAAACAGACGAAGAATGGCCCATTCATTCATATACATATGTAAATACATAACTGTCCATACATGCACATATACATACACATACATTTCATATGGAGACATCACACACCCCTGCCGCAAACCTACATTCACTGAGAACCAATCACTTTCCTCTCTTCCTACATGTACACATGCCTTACATCCTCGATAAAAACTTTTCACTGCTTCTAACAACTTGCCTCCCACACCATATATTCTTAATACCTTCCACAGAGCATCTCTATCAACTCTATCATATGCCTTCTCCAGATCCATAAATGCTACATACAAATCCATTTGCTTTTCTAAGTATTTCTCACATACATTCTTCAAAGCAAACACCTGATCCACACATCCTCTACCACTTCTGAAACCACACTGCTCTTCCCCAATCTGATGCTCTGTACATGCCTTCACCCTCTCAATCAATACCCTCCCATATAATTTACCAGGAATACTCAACAAACTTATACCTCTGTAATTTGAGCACTCACTTTTATCCCCTTTGCCTCTGTACAGTGGCACTATGCACGCATTCCGCCAATCCCCAGGCACCTCACCATGAGTCATACATACATTAAATACCCTTACCAACCAGTCAACAATACAATCACCCCCTTTTTTAATACATTCCACTGCACTACCATCCAAACCTGCTGCCTTGCCGGCTTTCATCATCCGCAAAGCTTTTACTACCTCTTCTTTGTTTACCAAATCATTTTCCCTAACCCTCTCACTTTGCACACCACCTCGACCAAATCACCCTATATCTGCCTCTCTATTATCAAACACATTCAACAAACCTTCAGAATACTCACTCCATCTCCGTCTCACATCACCACTACTTGTTATCACCTCCCATTAGCCCCCTTCACTGAAGTTCCCATTTGCTCCCTTGTCTTACGCACTTTATTTACCTCCTTCCAGAACATCTTTTTATTCTCCCTTAAATTTAATGATACTCTCTCACGCCAACTCTCATTTGCCCTCTTTTTCACCTCTTGTACCTTTCTCTTGACCTCCTGCCTCTTTCTTTTATACATCTCCCACTCATTTGCATTTTTTCCCTGCAAAAAATCGTCCAAATGCCTCTCTCTTCTCTTTCACTAGTAATCTTACTTCTTCATCCCACCACTCACTACCCTTTCTAATCAACCCACCTCCCACGCTTCTCATGCCACAAGCATCTTTTGCGCAAGCCATCACTGCTTCCCTAAATACATCCCATTCCTCCCCCACTCCCCTTACCTCCTTTGTTCTCACCTTTTTCCATTCTGTACTCAGTCTCTCCAGGTACTTCCTCACACAAGTCTCCTTCCCAGGCTCACTTACTCTCACCACTCTCTTCACCCCAACATTTTCTCTTCTTTTCTGAAAACCCCTACAAATCTTCACCTTCGCCTTCACAAGATAATGATCAGATATCCCTCCAGTTGCACCTCTCAGCAAACATCCAAAAGTCTCTCTTTCACGCGCCTATCAGTTAACACGTAATCCAATAACTCTCTCTGGCCATCTCTCCTACTTACATACGTATACTTATGTATATCTCTCTTTTTAAACCAGGTATTCCCAATCACCAGTCCTCTTTCAGCACATAAATCTACAAGCTCTTCACCATTTCCATTTACAACACTGAACACCCCATGTATACCAATTATTCCCTCAACTGCCACATTACTAACCTTTGCATTCAAATCACCCATCACTATAACCCGGTCTTGTGCATCAAAACCACTAACACTCATTCAGCTGCTCCCACAACACTTGCCTCTCATGATCTTTCTTCTCATGCCCAGGTGCATATGCACCAATAATCACCTATCTCTTTCCATCAACTTTCAGTTTTACCCATATCAATCTAGAATTTACTTTCTTACACTCTATCAGAGTGGGAGTGGGAGGTGGGCTGTTTAGAAAGGGTAGTGAGTGGTGGGATGAAGAAGTAAGAGTATTAGTGAAAGAGAAGAGAGAGGCATTTGGACGATTTTTGCAGGGAAAAAATGCAATTGAGTGGGAGAAGTATAAAAGAAAGAGACAGGAGGTCAAGAGAAAGGTGCAAGAGGTGAAAAAAAGGGCAAATGAGAGTTGGGGTGAGAGACTATCAGTAAATTTTAGGGAGAATAAAAAGATGTTCTGGAAGGAGGTAAATAGGGTGCGTAAGACAAGGGAGCAAATGGGAACTTCAGTGAAGGGCGTAAATGTGGAGGTGATAACAAGTAGTGGTGATGTGAGAAGGAGATGGAATGAGTATTTTGAGGGTTTGTTGAATGTGTCTGATGACAGAGTGGCAGATATAGGGTGTTTTGGTCGAGGTGGTGTGCAAAGTTGAGAGGGTTAGGGAAAATGATTTGGTAAACAGAGAAGAGGTAGTAAAAGCTTTGCGGAAGATGAAAGCCGGCAAGGCAGCAGGTTTGGATGGTATTGCAGTGGAATTTATTAAAAAAGGGGGTGACTGTATTGTTGACTGGTTGGTAAGGTTATTTAATGTATGTATGACTCATGGTGAGGTGCCTGAGGATTGGCGGAATGCGTGCATAGTGCCATTGTACAAAGGCAAAGGGGATAAGAGTGAGTGCTCAAATTACAGAGGTATAAGTTTGTTGAGTATTCCTGGTAAACTATATGGGAGGGTATTGATTGAGAGGGTGAAGGCATGTACAGAGCATCAGATTGGGGAAGAGCAGTGCGGTTTCAGAAGTGGTAGAGGATGTGTGGATCAGGTGTTTGCTTTGAAGAATGTATGTGAGAAATACTTAGAAAAGCAAATGGATTTGTATGTAGCATTTATGGATCTGGAGAAGGCATATGATAGAGTTGATAGAGATGCTCTGTGGAAGGTATTAAGAATATATGGTGTGGGAGGCAAGTTGTTAGAAGCAGTGAAAAGTTTTTATCGAGGATGTAAGGCATGTGTACGTGTAGGAAGAGAGGAAAGTGATTGGTTCTCAGTGAATGTAGGTTTGCGGCAGGGGTGTGTGATGTCTCCATGGTTGTTTAATTTGTTTATGGATGGGGTTGTTAGGGAGGTAAATGCAAGAGTCCTGGAAAGAGGGGCAAGTATGAAGTCTGTTGGGGATGAGAGAGCTTGGGAAGTGAGTCAGTTGTTGTTCGCTGATGATACAGCGCTGGTGGCTGATTCATGTGAGAAACTGCAGAAGCTGGTGACTGAGTTTGGTAAAGTGTGTGGAAGAAGAAAGTTAAGAGTAAATGTGAATAAGAGCAAGGTTATTAGGTACAGTAGGGTTGAGGGTCAAGTCAATTGGGAGGTGAGTTTGAATGGAGAAAAACTGGAGGAAGTGAAGTGTTTTAGATATCTGGGAGTGGATCTGTCAGCGGATGGAACCATGGAAGCGGAAGTGGATCATAGGGTGGGGGAGGGGGCGAAAATTTTGGGAGCCTTGAAAAATGTGTGGAAGTCGAGAACATTATCTCGGAAAGCAAAAATGGGTATGTTTGAAGGAATAGTGGTTCCAACAATGTTGTATGGTTGCGAGGCGTGGGCTATGGATAGAGTTGTGCGCAGCAGGATGGATGTGCTGGAAATGAGATGTTTGAGGACAATGTGTGGTGTGAGGTGGTTTGATCGAGTAAGTAACGTAAGGGTAAGAGAGATGTGTGGAAATAAAAAGAGCGTGGTTGAGAGAGCAGAAGAGGGTGTTTTGAAGTGGTTTGGGCACATGGAGAGAATGAGTGAGGAAAGATTGACCAAGAGGATATATGTGTCGGAGGTGGAGGGAACGAGGAGAAGAGGGAGACCAAATTGGAGGTGGAAAGATGGAGTGAAAAAGATTTTGTGTGATCGGGGCCTGAACATGCAGGAGGGTGAAAGGAGGGCAAGGAATAGAGTGAATTGGAGCGATGTGGTATACAGGGGTTGACGTGCTGTCAGTGGATTGGGTCGGGGCGTGTGGGGCGTCTGGGGTGGGCCGTGGAGGGCTGTGTGGGTGTGTATATTTGCGTGTGTGGACGTGTGTATGTACGTGTGTATGGGGGTTGGGCCATTTCTTTCGTCTGTTTGCTCGCGCTACCTCGCAAACGCGGGAGACAGCGACAAAGTATAAAAAAAAAAAAAAAAAAAAAAACACTATCACATACTCCCACAACTCCTGTTTCAGTAGTGCTACTCTTTCCCTTGCTCTTGTCCTCTCACTAACCCCTGACTTTACTCCCAAGACATTTCCAGACCGCTCTTCCCCTTTACCCTTAAGCTTCGTTTCACTCAGAGCCAAAACACCCAGGTTCCTTTCCTCAAACATACTACCTATCTCTCCTTTTTTCTCATCTTGGTTACATCCACACACATTTAAACACCCCAATCTGAGTCTACGAGGAGGATGAGCACTCCCCACGTGACTCCTTCTGTTTCCCATTTTTTTTTTTTTTTTTTTTGTCGCTGTCTCTTGCGTTTGCGAGGTAGCGCAAGGAAACAGATGAAAGACATGGCCCAACCCACCCCCATACACATGTATATACATACGTCCACACACGCAAATATACATACCTACACAGCTTTCCATGGTTTACCCCAGACGTTTCACATGCCTTGATTCAATCCACTGACAGCACGTCAACCCCGGTATACCACATCGCTCCAATTCACTCTATTCCTTGCCCTCCTTTCACCCTCCTGCATGTTCAGGCCCCGATCACACAAAATCTTTTTCACTCATCTTTCCACCTCCAATTTGGTCTCCCTCTTCTCCTCGTTCCCTCCACCTCCGACACATATATCCTCTTGGTCAATCTTTCCTCACTCATTCTCTCCATGTGACCAAACCATTTCAAAACACCCTCTTCTGCTCTCTCAACCACGCTCTTTTTATTTCCACACATCTCTCTTACCCTTACGTTACTTACTCGATCAAACCACCTCACACCACACATTGTCCTCAAACATCTCATTTCCAGCACATCCATCCTCCTGCGCACAACTCTATCCATAGTCAACGCCTCGCAACCATACAACATTGTTGGAACCACTATTCCTTTAAACATACCCATTTTTGCTTTCCGAGATAATGTTCTCGACTTCCACACATTCTTCAAGGCTCCCAGAATTTTCGCCCCCTCCCCCACCCTATGATCCACTTCCGCTTCCATGTTTCCATCTGCTGCCAGATCCACTCCCAGATATCTAAAACACTTCACTTCCTCCAGTTTTTCTCCATTCAAACTCACCTCCCAATTGACTTGACCCTCAACCCTACTGTACCTAATAACCTTGCTCTTATTCACATTTACTCTTAACTTTCTTCTTTCACACACTTTACCAAACTCAGTCACCAGCTTCTGCAGTTTCTCACATGAATCAGCCACCAGCGAACAACAACTGACTCACTTCCCAAGCTCTTTCATCCCCAACAGACTTCATACTTGCCCCTCTTTCCAAAACTCTTGCATTCACCTCCCTAACAACCCCATCCATAAACAAATTAAACAACCATGGAGACATCACACACCCCTGCCGCAAACCTACATTCACTGAGAACCAATCACTTTCCTCTCTTCCTACACGTACACATGCCTTACATCCTCGATAAAAACTTTTCACTGCTTCTAACAACTTGCCTCCCACACCATATATTCTTAATACCTTCCACAGAGCATCTCTATCAACTCTATCATATGCCTTCTCCAGATCCATAAATGCTACATACAAATCCATTTGCTTTTCTAAGTATTTCTCACATACATTCTTCAAAGCAAACACCTGATCCACACATCCTCTACCACTTCTGAAACCACACTGCTCTTCCCCAATCTGATGCTCTGTACATGGCTTCACCCTCTCAATCAATACCCTCCCATATAATTTGCCAGGAATACTCAACAAACTTATACCTCTGTAATTTGAGCACTCACTCTTATCCCCTTTGCCTTTGTACAATGGCACTATGCACGCATTCCGCCAATCCTCAGGCACCTCACCATGAGTCATACATACATTAAATAACCTTACCAACCAGTCAACAATACAATCACCCCCTTTTCTAATAAATTCCACTGCAATACCATCCAAACCTGCTGCCTTCCCGGCTTTCATCTTCCGCAAAGCTTTTACTACCTCTTCTCTGTTTACCAAATCATTTTCCCTAACCCTCTCACTTTGCACACCACCTCGACCAAACACCCTATATCTGCCACTCTATCATCAAACACATTCAACAAACCTTCAAAATACTCACTCCATCTCCTTCTCACATCACCACTACTTGTTATCACCTCCCCATTTGCGCCCTTCACTGAAGTTCCCATTTGCTCCCTTGTCTTACGCACTTTATTTTCCTCCTTCCAGAACATCTTTTTATTCTCCCTAAAATTTAATGATACTCTCTCACCCCAACTCTCATTTGCCCTCTTTTTCACCTCTTGCACCTTTCTCTTGACCTCCTGTCTCTTTCTTTTATACGTCTCCCACTCAATTTCATTTTTTCCCTGCAAAAATCGTCCAAATGCCTCTCTCTTCTCTTTCACTAATACTCTTACTTCTTCATCCCACCACTCACTAACCTTTCTAATCAACCCACCTCCCACTCTTCTCATGCCACAAGCATCTTTTGCGCAATCGATCACTGATTCCCTAAATACATCCCTGATTCCCTAAATACATCCAATTCCTCCCCCACTCCCCTTACTTCCATTGTTCTCACCTTTTTCCATTCTGTACTCAGTCTCTCCTGGTACTTCCTCACACAAGTCTCCTTCCCAAGCGCACTTACTCTCACCACCCTCTTTACCCCAACATTCACTCTTCTTTTCTGAAAACCCATACAAATCTTCACCTTAGCCTCCACAAGATAATGATCAGACATCCCTCCAGTTGCACCTCTCAGCACATTAACATCCAAAAGTCTCTCTTTCGCACGCCTGTCAATTAACACGTAATCCAATAACGCTCTCTGGCCATCTCCCTACTTACATAAGTATACTTATGTATATCTCACTTTTTAAACCAGGTATTCCCAATCATCAGTCTTTTTTCAGCACATAAATCTACAAGCTCTTCACCATTTCCATTTACAACACTGAACACCCCATGTATACCAATTATTCCCTCAACTGCCACATTACTCACCTTTGCATTCAAATCACCCAACACTATAACCCGGTCTCGTGCATCAAAACCACTAACACACTCATTCAGCTGCTCCCAAAACACTTGCCTCTCATGATCTTTCTTCTCATGCCCAGGTGCATATGCACCAATAATCACCCATCTCTCTCCATCAACTTTCAGTTTTACCCATATTAATCGAGAATTTACTTTCTTACATTCTATCACATACTTCCACAACTCCTGTTTCAGGAGTACTGCTACTCCTTCCCTTGCTCTTGTCCTCTCACTAACCCCTGACTTTACTCCCAAGACATTCCCAAACCACTCTTCCCCTTTACCCTTGAGCTTCGTTTCACTCAGAGCCAAAACATCGAGGTTCCTTTCCTCAAACATACTACCTATCTCTCCTTTTTTCACATCTTGGTTACATCCACACACATTTAGGCACCCCAATCTGAGCCTTCGAGGAGGATGAGCACTCCCCGCGTGACTCCTTCTTCTTTTTCCCATTTTAGAAAGTTAAAAAAATACAAGGAGGGGAGGATTTCTGGCCCCCCGCTCCCGTCCCCTCTAGTCGCTTTCTACGACACGCGAGGAATGCGTGGGAAGTATTCTTTCACCCCTATCCCCAGGGATAATATACATATATATATACACATTCACACGCATACACACACACACGCACATACACACACACACACATACATATATATACATGTGAAAAATGTAAGAAACAATTTAGAAAACTGAAACTTCTAGCTTGAAATGAAATGAAAAATGAATGTCACATAATGGTTCAACCTCTGGCTATTAGAAAGTCAAAATACAAGGAGGGGAGGGTTTCCGGCCCCCCACTCCCGTCCCCTTTAGTATCCTTCTACGACACGTGAGGAATGCGTGGGAAGTATTCTTTCTCCCCTATCCCCAGGGATATATAATTAAAATGTATATATATATATATATGGAGGTGGAAAGATTGAGTGAAAAAGATTTTGTGTGATCGGGGCCTGAACATGCAGGAGGGTGAAAGGAGGGCAAGGAATAGAGTGAATTGGATCGATGTGGTATACCAGGGTTGACGCGCTGTCAGTGGATTGAATCAGGCCATGTGAAGCGTCTGCGGTAAACCATGGAAAGCTGTGTAGTTATGTATATTTGCGTGTGTGGACTTATGTATATACATGTGTATGGGGGTGGGTTGGGCCATTTCTTTCGTCTGTTTCCTTGCGCTACCTTGCAAACGCGGGAAACAGCGGAAAAATATATATATATATATATATATATATATATATATATATATATATATTTTTTTTTTTTTTTTTTTTTTTTTTTTTATACTTTGTCGCTGTCTCCCGCGTTTGCGAGGTAGCGCAAGGAAACAGACGAAAGAAATGGCCCAACCCACCCCCTACACATGTATATACACACGTCCACACACGCAAATATACATACCTACACAGCTTTCCATGGTTTACCCCGGACGCTTCACATGCCTTGATTCAATCCACTGACAGCACGTCAACCCCTGTATACCACATCGCTCCAATTCACTCTATTCCTTGCCCTCCTTTCACCCTCCTGCATGTTCAGGCCCCGATCACACAAAATCCTTTTCACTCCATCTTTCCACCTCCAATTTGGTCTCCCTCTTCTCCTCGTTCCCTCCACCTCCGACACATATATCCTCTTGGTCAATCTTTCCTCACTCATTCTCTCCATGTGCCCAAACCATTTCAAAACACCCTCTTCTGCTCTCTCAACCACGCTCTTTTTATTTCCACACATCTCTCTTACCCTTACGTTACTTACTCGATCAAACCACCTCACACCACACATTGTCCTCAAACATCTCATTTCCAGCACATCCATCCTCCTGCGCACAACTCTATCCATAGCCCACGCCTCGCAACCATACAACATTGTTGGAACTACTATTCCTTCAAACATACCCATTTTTGCTTTCCGGGATAATGTTCTCGACTTCCACACATTTTTCAAGGCTCCCAAAATTTTCGCCCCCTCCCCCACCCTATGATCCACTTCCGCTTCCATGGTTCCATCCGCTGACAGATCCACTCCCAGATATCTAAAACACTTCACTTCCTCCAGTTTTTCTCCATTCAAACTCACCTCCCAATTGACTTGACCCTCAACCCTACTGTACCTAATAACCTTGCTCTTATTCACATTTACTCTTAACTTTCTTCTTCCACACACTTTACCAAACTCCGTCACCAGCTTCTGCAGTTTCTCACATGAATCCGCCACCAGCGCTGTATCATCAGCGAACAACAACTGACTCACTTCCCAAGCTCTCTCATCCCCAACAGACTTCATACTTGCCCCTCTTTCCAAGACTCTTGCATTTATCTCCCTAACAACCCCATCCATAAACAAATTGAACAACCATGGAGACATCACACACCCCTGCCGCAAACCAACATTCACTGAGAACCAATCACTTTCCTCTCTTCCTACACATACACATGCCTTACATCCTCGATAAAAACTTTTCACTGCTTCTAACAACTTGCCTCCCACACCATATATTCTTAATACCTTCCACAGAGCAAACACCTGATCCACACATCCTCTACCACTTCTGAAACCACACTGCTATATATATATATATATATATATATATAAAAAAAAAAAAGTATAAAAAAAAAAAAAAAATATATATATATATATATATATATATATATATATATATATATATATATATATATATATATTCTCTTGATAGAGAATATATATATATATATATATATATATATATATATATATATATATATATATATATATATATATATATATATTTTTTTTTTTTTTTTTTATACTTTTTTTTTTTATATATATATATATATATATATATATATATATATATATAGCAGTGTGGTTTCAGAAGTGGTAGAGGATGTGTGGATCAGGTGTTTGCTTTGAAGAATGTATGTGAGAAATACTTAGAAAAGCAAATGGATTTGTATGTAGCATTTATGGATCTGGAGAAGGCATATGATAGAGTTGATAGAGATGCTCTGTGGAAGGTATTAAGAATATATGGTGTGGGAGGAAAGTTGTTAGAAGCAGTGAAAAGTTTTTATCGAGGATGTAAGGCATGTGTACGTGTAGGAAGAGAGGAAAGTGATTGGTTCTCAGTGAATGTAGGTTTGCGGCAGGGGTGTGTGATGTCTCCATGGTTGTTTAATTTGTTTATGGATGGGGTTGTTAGGGAGGTAAATGCAAGAGTTTTGGAAAGAGGGGCAAGTATGAAATCTGTTGGGGATGAGAGAGCTTGGGAAGTGAGTCAGTTGTTGTTCGCTGATGATACAGCGCTGGTGGCTGATTCATGCGAGAAACTGCAGAAGCTGGTGACTGAGTTTGGTAAAGTGTGTGGAAGAAGAAAGTAAAGAGTAAATGTGAATAAGAGCAAGGTTATTAGGTACAGTAGGGTTGAGGGTCAAGTCAATTGGGAGGTGAGTTTGAATGGAGAAAAACTGGAGGAAGTGAAGTGTTTTAGATATCTGGGAGTGGATCTGGCAGCGGATGGAACCATGGAAGCGGAAGTGGATCATAGGGTGGGGGAGGGGGCGAAAATTCTGGGGGCCTTGAAGAATGTGTGGAAGTCGAGAACATTATCTCGGAAAGCAAAAATGGGTATGTTTGAAGGAATAGTGGTTCCAACAATGTTGTATGGTTGCGAGGGGTGGGCTATGGATAGAGTTGTGCGCAGGAGGATGGATGTGCTGGAAATGAGATGTTTAAGGACAATGTGTGGTGTGAGGTGGTTTGATCGAGTGAGTAACGTCAGGGTAAGAGAGATGTGTGGAAATAAAAAGAGCATGGTTGAGAGAGCAGAAGAGGGTGTTTTGAAGTGGTTTGGGCACATGGAGAGGATGAGTGAGGAAAGATTGACCAAGAGGATATATGTGTCGGAGGTGGAGGGAGCAAGGAGAAGAGGGAGACCAAATTGGAGGTGGAAAGATGGAGTGAAAAAGATTTTGTGTGATCGGGGCCTGAACATGCAGGAGGGTGAAAGGAGGGCAAGGAATAGAGTGAATTGGAGCGATGTGGTATACCGGGGTTGACGTGCTGTCAGTGGATTGAATCAAGGCATGTGAAGCGTCCGGGGTAAACCATGGAAAGCTGTGTAGGTATGTATATTTGAGTGTGTGGACGTATGTATATACATGTGTATGGGGGGGGGTTGGGCCATTTCTTTTGTCTGTTTCCTTGCGCTACCTCGCAAACGCGGGAGACAGCAACAAAGTATTAAAAAAAAAAAATATATATATATATATATATATATATATATATATATATATATTTTTTTTTTTTTTTTTTTATACTTTGTCGCTGTCTCCCGCGTTTGCGAGGTAGCGCAAGGAAACAGACGAAAGAAATGGCCCAACCCCCCCCCATACACATGTACATAGACACGTCCACACACGCAAATATACATACCTACACAGCTTTCCATGGTTTACCCCAGACGCTTCACATGCCTTGCTTCAATCCACTGACAGCACGTCAACCCCTGTATACCACATGACTCCAATTCACTCTATTTCTTGCCCTCCTTTCACCCTCCTGCATGTTCAGGCCCCGAACACACAAAATCTTTTTCACTCCATCTTTCCACCTCCAATTTGGTCTCCCTCTTCTCCTCGTTCCCTCCACCTCCGACACATATATCCTCTTGGTCAATCTCTCCTCACTCATTCTCTCCATGTGCCCAAACCATTTCAAAACACCCTCTTCTGCTCTCTCAACCACGCTCTTTTTATTTCCACACATCTCTCTTACCCTTACGTTACTTACTCGATCAAACCACCTCACACCACACATTGTCCTCAAACATCTCATTTCCAGCACATCCATCCTCCTGCGCACATCTCTATCCATAGCCCACGCCTCGCAACCATACAACATTGTTGGAACCACTATTCCCTCAAACATACCCATTTTTGCTTTCCGAGATAATATATATATATATATATATATATATATATATATATATATATATATATATATATATATATATATATATATATATATATTTTTTTTTTTTTTTTTTTTTTTTTATACTTTGTCGCTGTCTCCCGCGTTTGCGAGGTAGCGCAAGGAAACAGACGAAAGAAATGGCCCAACCCCCCCCCATACACATGTACATACACACGTCCACACACGCAAATATACATACCTACACCGCTTTCCATGGTTTACCCCAGACGCTTCACATGCCTTGGTTCAATCCACTGACAGCACGTCAACCCCTGTATACCACATCGCTCCAATTCACTCTATTCCTTGCCCTCCTTTCACCCTCCTGCATGTTCAGGCCCCGATCACACAAAATCTTTTTCACTCCATCTTTCCACCTCCAATTTGGTCTCCCTCTTCTCCTCGTTCCCTCCACCTCCGACACATATATCCTCTTGGTCAATCTTTCCTCACTCATTCTCTCCATGTGCCCAAACCATTTCAAAACACCCTCTTCTGCTCTCTCAACCACGCTCTTTTTATTTCCACACATCTCTCTTACCCTTACGTTACTTACTCGATCAAACCACCTCACACCACACATTGTCCTCAAACATCTCATTTCCAGCACATCCATCCTCCTGCGCACAACTCTATCCATAGCCCACGCCTCGCAACCATACAGCATTGTTGGAACCACTATTCCTTCAAACATACCCATTTTTGCTTTCCGAGATAATGTTCTCGACTTCCACACATTTTTCAAGGCTCCCAAAATTTTCGCCCCCTCCCCCACCCTATGATCCACTTCCGCTTCCATGGTTCCATCCGCTGACAGATCCACTCCCAGATATCTAAAACACTTCACTTCCTCCAGTTTTTCTCCATTCAAACTCACCTCCCAATTGACTTGACCCTCAACCCTACTGTACCTAATAACCTTGCTCTTATTCACATTTACTCTTAACTTTCTTCTTCCACACACTTTACCAAACTCAGTCACCAGCTTCTGCAGTTTCTCACATGAATCAGCCACCAGCGCTGTATCATCAGCGAACAACAACTGACTCACTTCCCAAGCTCTCTCATCCCCCACAGACTTCATAGTTGCCCCTCTTTCCAGGACTCTTGCATTTACCTCCCTAACAACCCCATCCATAAACAAATTAAACAACCATGGAGACATCACACACCCCTACCGCAAACCTACATTCACTGAGAACCAATCACTTTCCTCTCTTCCTACACGTACACATGCCTTACATCCTCGATAAAAACTTTTCACTGCTTCTAACAACTTGCCTCCCACACCATATATTCTTAATACCTTCCACAGAGCATCTCTATCAACTCTATCATATGCCTTCTCCAGATCCATAAATGCTACATACAAATCCATTTGCTTTTCTAAGTATTTCTCACATACATTCTTCAAAGCAAACACCTGATCCACACATCCTCTACCACTTCTGAAACCGCACTGCTCTTCCCCAATCTGATGCTCTGTACATGCCTTCACCCTCTCAATCAATACCCTCCCATATAATTTACCAGGAATACTCAACAAACTTATACCTCTGTAATTTGAGCACTCACTCTTATCCCCTTTGCCTTTGTACAATGGCACTATGCACGCATTCCGCCAATCCTCAGGCACCTCACCATGAGTCATACATACATTAAATAACCTTACCAACCAGTCAACAATACAGTCACCCCCTTTTTTAATAAATTCCACTGCAATACCATCCAATCCTGCTGCCTTGCCGGCTTTCATCTTCCGCAAAGCTTTTACTACCTCTTCTCTGTTTACCAAATCATTTTCCCTAACCCTCTCACTTTGCACACCACCTCGACCAAAACACCCTATATCTGCCACTCTGTCATCAGACACATTCAACAAACCTTCAAAATACTCATTCCATCTCCTTCTCACATCACCACTACTTGTTATCACCTCCCCATTTACGCCCTTCACTGAAGTTCCCATTTGCTCCCTTGTCTTACGCACTTTATTTACCTCCTTCCAGAACATCTTTTTATTCTCCCTAAAATTTACTGATAGTCTCTCACCCCAACTCTCATTTGCCCTTTTTTTCACCTCTTGCACCTTTCTCTTGACCTCCTGTCTCTTTCTTTTATACTTCTCCCACTCAATTGCATTTTTTCCCTGCAAAAATCGTCCAAATGCCTCTCTCTTCTCTTTCACTAATACTCATACTTCTTCATCCCACCACTCACTACCCTTTCTAAACAGCCCACCTCCCACTCTTCTCATGCCACAAGCATCTTTTGCGCAATCCATCACTGATTCCCTAAATACATCCCATTCCTCCCCCACTCCCCTTACTTCCATTGTTCTCACCTTTTTCCATTCTGTACACAGTCTCTCCTGGTACTTCCCCACACACGTCTCCTTCTCAAGCTCACTTACTCTCACCACCTTCTTCACCCCAACATTCACTCCTCTTTTCTGAAAACCCATACTAATCTTCACCTTAGCCTCCACAAGATAATGATCAGACATCCCTCCAATATATATATATTTTTTTTTTTTTTTTTTTTTTTTTTTTTATACTTTGTCGCTGTTTCCCGCGTTTGCGAGGTAGCGCAAGGAAACAGACGAAAGAAATTCCCCAACCCCCCCCATACACATGTACATACACACGTCCACACACACAAATATACATACCTACACAGCCTTCCATGGTTTACCCCGGACGCTTCACATGCCTTGATTCAATCCACTGACAGCACGTCAACCCCTGTATACCACATCGCTCCAATTCACTCTATTCCTTGCCCTCCTTTCACCCTCCTGCATGTTCAGGCCCCGATCACACAAAATCTTTTTCACTCCATCTTTCCACCTCCAATTTGGTCTCCCTCTTCTCCTCGTTCCCTCCACCTCCGACACATATATCCTCTTGGTCAATCTTTCCTCACTCATTCTCTCCATGTGCCCAAACCATTTTAAAACACCCTCTTCTGCTCTCTCAACCACGCTCTTTTTATTTCCACACATCTCTCTTACCCTTACGTTACTTACTCGATCAAACCACCTCACACCACACATTGTCCTCAAACATCTCATTTCCAGCACATCCATCCTCCTGCGCACAACTCTATCCA
The DNA here is from genome assembly GCF_036320965.1 of Panulirus ornatus. NCBI lineage: Eukaryota > Metazoa > Arthropoda > Malacostraca > Decapoda > Palinuridae > Panulirus > Panulirus ornatus. Next base: position 25,658,476 of record NC_092253.1, on the reverse strand, counting down.
TAGCCCACGCCTCGCAACCATACAACATTGTTGGAACTACTATTCCTTCAAACATACCCATTTTTGCTTTCCGGGATAATGTTCTCGACTTCCACACATTTTTCAAGGCTCCCAAAATTTTCGCCCCCTCCCCCACCCTATGATCCACTTCCGCTTCCATGGTTCCATCCGCTGACAGATTTATATATATATATATATATATATATATATATATATATATATATATATATATATATATATATATATATATTTGTATGGGTTTTCAGAAAAGAAGAGTGAATGTTGGGGTGAAGAGGGTGGTGAGAGTAAGTGAGCTTGGGAAGGAGACTTGTGTGAGGAAGTACCAGGAGAGACTGAGTACAGAATGGAAAAAGGTGAGAACAATGGAAGTAAGGGGAGTGGGGGAGGAATGGGATGTATTTAGGTAATCAGTGATGGATTGTGCAAAAGATGCTTGTGGCATGAGAAGAGTGGGAGGTGGGTTGATTAGGAAGGGTAGTGAGTGGTGGGATGAAGAAGTAAGATTATTAGTGAAAGCGAAGAGAGAGGCATTTGGACGATTTTTGCAGGGAAAAAATGCAATTGAGTGGGAGATGTATAAAAGAAAGAGACAGGAGGTCAAGAGAAAGGTGCAAGAGGTGAAAAAGAGGGCAAATGAGAGTTGAGGTGAGAGAGTATCATTAAATTTTAGGGAGAATAAAAAGATGTTCTGGAAGGAGGTAAATAAAGTGCGTAAGACAAGGGAGCAAATGGGAACTTCAGTGAAGGGCGCAAATGGGGAGGTGATAACAAGTAGTGGTGATGTGAGAAGGAGATGGAGTGAGTATTTTGAAGGTTTGTTGAATGTGTTTGATGATAGAGTGGCAGATATAGGGTGTTTTGGTCGAGGTGGTGTGCAAAGTGAGAGGGTTAGCGAAAATGATTTGGTAAACAGAGAAGAGGTAGTAAAAGCTTTGCGGAAGATGAAAGCCGGCAAGGCAGCAGGTTTGGATGGTATTGCAGTGGAATTTATTAAAAAAGGGGGTGACTGTATTATTGACTGGTTGGTAAGGTTATTTAATGTATGTATGACTCATGGTGAGGTGCCTGAGGATTGGCAGAATGCGTGCATAGTGCCATTGTACAAAGGCAAAGGGGATAAGAGTGAGTGCTCAAATTACAGAGGTATAAGTTTGTTGAGTATTCCTGGTAAATTATATGGGAGGGTATTGATTGAGAGGGTGAAGGCATGTACAGAGCATCAGATTGGGGAAGAGCAGTGTGGTTTCAGAAGTGGTAGAGGATGTGTGGATCAGGTGTTTGCTTTGAAGAATGTATGTGAGAAATACTTAGAAAAGCAAATGGATTTGTATGTAGCATTTATGGATCTGGAGAAGGCATATGATAGAGTTGATAGAGATGCTCTGTGGAAGGTATTGAGAATATATGGTGTGGGAGGCAAGTTGTTAGAAGCAGTGAAAAGTTTTTATCGAGGATGTAAGGCATGTGTACGTGTAGGAAGAGAGGAAAGTGATTGGTTCTCAGTGAATGTAGGTTTGCGGCAGGGGTGTGTGATGTCTCCATGGTTGTTTAATTTGTTTATGGATGGGGTTGTTAGGGAGGTAAATGCAAGAGTTTTGGAAAGAGGGGCAAGTATGAAGTCTGTTGGGGATGAAAGAGCTTGGGAAGTGAGTCAGTTGTTGTTCGCTGATGATACAGCGCTGGTGGCTGATTCATGTGAGAAACTGCAGAAGCTGGTGACTGAGTTTGGTAAAGTGTGTGAAAGAAGAAAGTTAAGAGTAAATGTGAATAAGAGCAAGGTTATTAGGTACAGTAGGGTTGAGGGTCAAGTCAATTGGGAGGTAAGTTTGAATGGAGCAAAACTGGAGGAAGTAAAGTGTTTTAGATATCTGGGAGTGAATCTGGCAGCGGATGGAACCATGGAAGCGGAAGTGGATCATAGGGTGGGGGAGGGGGCGAAAATCCTGGGAGCCTTGAAGAATGTGTGGAAGTCGAGAACATTATCTCGGAAAGCAAAAATGGGTATGTTTGAAGGAATAGTGGTTCCAACAATGTTGTATGGTTGCGAGGCGTGGGCTATGGATAGAGTTGTGCGCAGGAGGATGGATGTGCTGGAAATGAGATGTTTGAGGACAGTGTGTGGTGTGAGTTGGTTTGATCAAGTAAGTAACGTAAGGGTAAGAGAGATGTGTGGAAATAAAAAGAGCGTGGTTGAGAGAGCAGAAGAGGGTGTTTTGAAATGGTTTGGGCACATGGAGAGAATGAGTGAGGAAAGATTGACCAAGAGGATATATGTGTCGGAGGTGGAGGGAACTAGGAGAAGTGGGAGACCAAATTGGAGGTGGAAAGATGGAGTGAAAAAGATTTTGTGTGATCGGGGCCTGAACATGCAGGAGGGTGAAAGGAGGGCAAGGAATAGTGTGAATTGGATCGATGTGGTATACCGGGGTTGACGTGCTGTCAGTGGATTGAATCAGGGCATGTGAAGCGTCTGGGGTAAACCATGGAAAGCTGTGTAGGTATGTATATTTGCGTGTGTGGACGTATGTATATATATGTGTATGGGAATGGGTTAGGCCATTTCTTTCGTCTGTTTCCTTGCGCTACCTCGCAAACGCGGGAGACAGCGACAAAAAAAAAAATATATATATATATATATATATATATATATATATATATATATATATATATATGTGTGTGTGTGTGTGTAAGCCAGCAAGGCAGCAGGTTTGGATGGTATTGCAGTGGAATTTATTAAAAAAGGGGGTGACTGTATTATTGACTGGTTGGTAAGGTTATTTAATGTATGTATGACTCATGGTGAATTGACTGAGGATTGGCGGAATGCGTGCATAGTGCCATTGTACAAAGGCAAAGGGGATAAGAGTGAGTGCTCAAATTACAGAGGTATAAGTTTGTTGAGTATTCCTGGTAAATTATATGGGAGGGTATTGATTGAGAGTGTGAAGGCATGTACAGAGCATCAGATTGGGGAAGAGCAGTGTGGTTTCAGAAGTGGTAGAGGATGTGTGGATCAGGTGCTTGCTTTGAAGAATGTATGTGAGAAATACTTAGAAAAGCAAATGGATTTGTATGTAGCATTTATGAATCTGGAGAAGGCATATGATAGAGTTGATAGAGATGCTCTGTGGAAGGTATTAAAAATATATGGTGTGGGAGGCAAGTTGTTAGAAGCAGTGAAAAGTTTTTATCGAGGATGTAAGGCATGTGTACGTGTAGGAAGAGAGGAAAGTGATTGGTTCTCAGTGAATGTAGGTTTGTGGCAGGGGTGTGTGATGTCTCCATGGTTGTTTAATTTGTTTATGGATGGGGTTGTTAGGGAGGTGAATGCAAGAGTTTTGGAAAGAGGGGCAAGTATGAAGTCTGTTGGGGATGAGAGAGCTTGGGAAGTGAGTCAGTTGTTGTTCGCTGATGATACAGCGCTGGTGGCTGATTCATGTGAGAAACTGCAGAAGCTGGTGACTGAGTTTGGTAAAGTGTGTGAAAGAAGAAAGTTAAGAGTAAATGTGAATAAGAGCTAGGTAATTAGGTACAGTAGGGTTGAGGGTCAAGTCAATTGGGAGGTAAGTTTGAATGGAGAAAAACTGGAGGAAATAAAGTGTTTTAGATATCTGGGAGTGGATCTGGCAGCGGATGGAACCATGTAAGTGGAAGTGGATCATAGGGTGGGGGTGGGGGCGAAAATCCTGGGAGCCTTGAAGAATGTGTGGAAGTCGAGAACATTATCTCGGAAAGCAAAAATGGGTATGTTTGAAGGAATAGTGGTTCCAACAATGTTGTATGGTTGCGAGGCGTGGGCTATGGATAGAGTTGTGCGCAGGAGGATGGATGTGCTGGAAATGAGATGTTTGAGGACAGTGTGTGGTGTGAGGTGGTTTGATCGATTAAGTAACGTAAGGGTAAGAGAGATGTGTGGAAATAAAAAGAGCGTGGTTGAGAGAGCAGAAGAGGGTGTTTTGAAATGGTTTGGGCACATGGAGAGAATGAGTGAGGAAAGATTGACCAAGAGGATATATGTGTCGGAGGTGGAGGGAACGAGGAGAAGTGGGAGACCAAATTGGAGGTGGAAAGATGGAGTGAAAAAGATTTTGTGTGATCGGGGCCTGAACATGCAGGAGGGTGAAAGGAGGGCAAGGAATAGAGTGAATTGGATCGATGTGGTATACCGGGGTTGACGTGCTGTCAGTGGATTGAATCAGGGCATGTGAAGCGTCTGGGGTAAACCATGGAAAGCTGTGTAGGTATGTATATTTGCGTGTGTGGACGTGTATGTATATACATGTGTATGGGGGTGGGTTGGGCCATTTCTTTCGTCTGTTTCCGTGCGCTACCTCGGAAACGCGGGAGACAGCGACAAAGCAAAAAAAAAAAAAAGAAATAAAAAGGTGTGTATGTGTGTTTATATATGTGTGTATGTGTATATATATGTATATTGTCCCTGGGGATAGGGGTGAAAGAATACTTCCCACGCATTCCTCACGTGTCGTAGAAGGCGGTGGTATTGGATGGTATTGCAGTGGAATTTATTAAAAAAGGGGTGACTGTATTGTTGACTGGTTGGTAAGGTTATTTAATGTATGTATGATTCATGGTGAGGTGCCTGAGGATTGGCAGAATGCTTGCATAGTGCCATTGTACAAAGGCAAAGGGGATAAGAGTGAGTGCTCAAATTACAGAGGTATAAGTTTGTTGAGTATTCCTGGGAAATTATATGGGAGGGTATTGATTGAGAGGGTGAGGGCATGTACAGAGCATCAGATTGAGGAAGAGCAATGTGGTTTCAAAAGTGGTAGAGGATGTGTGGATCAGGTGTTTGCTTTGAAGAATGTATGTGAGAAATACTTAGAAAAGCAAATGGATTTGTATGTATCATTTATGGATCTTGAGAAGGCATATGATAGAGTTGATAGAGATGCTCTGTGGAAGGTATTAAGAATATATGGTGTGGGAGGCAAGTTGTTAGAAGCAGTGAAAAGTTTTTATCGAGGATGTAAGGCATGTGTACGTGTAGGAAGAGAGGAAAGTGATTGGTTCTCAGTGAATGTAGGTTTGCGGCAGGGGAGTGTGATGTCTCCATGGTTGTTTAATTTGTTTATGTTCTCACATCACCACTACTTATTATCACCTTCCCATTAGCCCCTTTCACTGAAGTTCCCATTTGTTCCCTTGTCTTACACACTTTATTTACTTCCTTCCAAAACATCTTTTTATTCTCCATAAAATTTAATAATACTCTCTCACCCCAACTCTCATTTGCCCTCTTTTTCACCTCTTGCACCCTTCTCTTGACCTCCTGCCTCTTTCTTTTATTCATCTCCCACTCATTTGCATTATTTCCTTGCAAAAATCGTCCAAATGCCTCTCTCTTCTCTTTCACTAATAACCTTACTTCTTCATCTCACCACTCACTACCCTTTCTAATCTGCCCACCTCCCATGCTTCTCATGACACAGGCATCTTTTGCACAAGCCGTCACTGCTCCCCTAAATACATCCCATTCCTCCCCCACTCCCTTTACCTCCTTTGTTCTCACCTTTTTCCACTTTGTACTCAGACTCTCTTGGTATTTCCTCACACAAGTCTCCTTCCCAAGCTCACATAATCTCACCACTCTTTTCACCCCAACATTCTGTCTTCTTTTCTGAAAACCTCTACAAATCTTCACCTTTGCCTCCACAAGATAATGATCAGACATCCCTCCAGTTGCACCTCTCAGGACATTAACATCCAAAAGTCTCTCTTTCACGCACCTATCAATTAACAATTAATCCAGTAACGCTCTGTGGCCATCTCTCCTACTTACACACATATACTTATGTATATCTCTCTTTTTAAACCAGGTATTCCCAATCACCAGTCCTTTTTCAGCACATAAATCTACAAGCCCTTCACCATTTCCATTTACAACACTGAACACCCCATGTACACCAATTATTCCCTCAACTGCCACATTACTAACCTTTGCATTCAAATCACCCATCACTATAGCCCGATCTCGTGCATCAAAGCTACTAACACACTCACTCACCTGCTCCCAAAACACTTGCCTCTCATGATCTTTCTTCTCATGCCCAGGTGCATATGCACCAATAATTACCCATCTCTCTCCATCCACTTTCAGTTTTACCCATATCAACCTAGAGTTTACTTTCTTACAGTCTCTCACATACTCCCACCACTCCTGTTTCAGAAGCAGTGCTACTCCTTCCCTTGCTCTTGTCCTCTCACTAACCCCTGGCTTTAGACCCAAGACATTCCCAAACCACTCTTCCCCTTTACCCTTGAGCTTCATTTCACTTAGAGCCAAAACATCCAGGTTTCTTTCCTCAAACATAATACTTATCTCTCCTTTTTTCTCATCTTGGTTACATCCACACACATTTAAACACCCCAATCTGAGCCTTCGAGGAGGATGAGCCCTCCCCGCGTGACTCCTTCGTCTGTTTCCCCTTTTAGAAAGTTAAAATACTAGGAGGGGAGGGTTTCCAGCCCCCCCGCTCCCGTTCCCTTTAGTCGCCTTCTACGACACGTGAGGAATGCGTGGGAAGTATTCTTTCTCCCCTATCCCCAGGGATATATATACGTTTTATTTTTTTTTTCCCGCTGTCTCCCGCGTTTGCGAGGTAGTGCAAGGAAACAGACGAAAGAAATGGCCCAACCCACTCCCATACACATGTATATACATACATGTCCACACACGCAAATATACATACCTACACAGCTTTCCATGGTTTACCCCAGACGCTTCACATGCCCTGATTCAATCCACTGACAGCATGTCAACCCCGGTATACCACATCGATCCAGTTCACTCTATTCCTTGCCCTCCTTTCACCCTCCTGCATGTTCAGGCCCCGATCACACAAAATCTTTTTCACTCCATCTTTCCACCTCCAATTTGGTCTCCCACTTCTCCTCGTTCCCTCCACCTCCGACACATATATCCTCTTGGTCAATCTCTCCTCACTCATTCTCTCCATGTGCCCAAACCATTTCAAAACACCCTCTTCTGCTCTCTCAACCACGCTCTTTTTATTTCCACACATCTCTCTTACCCTTACGTTACTTACTCGATCAAACCACCTCACACCACACATTGTCCTCAAACATCTCATTTCCAGCACGTCCACCCTCCTGCGCACAACTCTATCCATAGCCCACCCCTCGCAACCATACAACATTGTTGGAACCACTATTCCTTCAAACATACCCATTTCTGCTTTCCGAGATAATGTTCTCGACTTCCACACATTCTTCAAGGCTCCCAGGATTTTCGCCCCCTCCCCCACCCTATGATCCACTTCCGCTTCCATGGTTCCATCCGCTGCCAGATCCACTCCCAGACATCTAAAACACTTTACTTCCTCCAGTTTTTCTCCATTCAAACTTACCTCCCAATTGACTTGACCCTCAACCCTACTGTACCTAATAACCTTGGTCTTATTCACATTTACTCTTAACTTTCTTCTTTCACACACTTTACCAAAGTCAGTCACCAGCTTCTGCAGTTTCTCACATGAATCAGCCACCAGCGCTGTATCATCAGCGAACAACAACTGACTCACTTCCCAAGCTCTCTCATCCTCAACAGACTTCATACTTGCCCCTCTTTCCAAAACTCTTGCATTCACCTCCCGAACAACCCCATCCATAAACAAATTAAACAACCATGGAGACATCACACACCCCTGCCGCAAACCTACATTCACTGAGAACCAATCACTTTCCTCTCTTCCTACACGTACACATGCCTTACATCCCCGATAAAAACTTTTCACTGCTTCTAACAACTTGCCTCCCACACCATATATTCTTAATACCTTCCACAGAGCATCTCTATCAACTCTATCATATGCCTTCTCCAGATCCATAAATGCTGCATACAAATCCATTTGCTTTTCTAAGTATTTCTCACATACATTCTTCAAAGTAAACACCTGATCCACACATCCTCTACCACTTCTGAAACCACACTGCTCTTCCCCAATCTGATGCTCTGTACATGCCTTCACCCTCTCAATCAATACCCTCCCATATAATTTACCAGGAATATTCAACAAGCTTATACCTCTGAAATTTGAGCACTCACTCTTATCCCCTTTGCCTTTGTACAATGGCACTATGCATGCATTCCGCCAATCCTCAGGCACCTCACCATGAGTCATACATACATTAAATAACCTTACCAACCAGTCAATAATACAGTCACCCCCTTTTTTAATAAATTCCACTGCAATACCATCCAAACGTGCTGCCTTGCCGGCTTTCATCTTCCGCAAAGCTTTTGCTACCTATACATACATAGACATATACATTTATACACATGTACATAATTCTTACTTGCTTCCTTTATTCATTCCCGTCGCCACACATGAAATGACAACCCCCTCCCCCGCATGCACGTAAGGTAGTGCTAGGAAAAGACAACAAAGGCTACATTCTTTCACACCCAGTCGCTAGCTGTCATGTATAATGCATCGAAACCACAGCTCCCTTTCCACATCCAGGCTCTACAAAACTTTCCATGGTTTACCCCAGACGTTTCACATGCCCTGGTTCAATCCATTGACAGCACGTCAAACCCGGTATACCATATCGTTCCAATTCACTCTATCCTTGCACGCCTTTCACCCTCCTGCATGTTCAGGCCCCGATCACTCAAAATCTTTTTCACTCCATCTTTCACCTCCAATTTGGTCTCCCACTTCTCCTCATTCCCTCCACCTCTGACCTATATCCTTTTGGTCAATCTTTCCTCACTAATTATCTCCATGTGATTAAACCATTTCAAAACACCCTCTTCTGCTCTCTCAACCACACTATTTTTATTATCACACATCTGTCTTACCCTTTCATTACTTAATCAAACCACCTCACACCACATATTGTCCTCAAACACCTCATTTCCAGCACATCCACCCTCCTCCACACAACTCTATCGCCCATGCCTCGCAACCATATAATATTGTTGGAACCACTATTCCTTCAAACATGTCCATTTTTGCTTCCCGAATTAATGTTCTCGCCTTCCACACAATTTTCAATGCTCCCAGAACTTTCGCCCCCCCCCCCCTTGTGACTCACTTCCGCTGCCAAATCCACTCCCAAATATCTAAAACACTTCACTTCCTCCAGTTTCTCTCCATTCAAACTTACCTCCCAATTGACTTGTCCCTTAACCCTACTGTACCTAATAACCTTGCTCTTATTCACATTTACTCTCAGCCTCCTTCTTTCACACCTTTCACCAAACTCAGTCACTAGCTTGTGCAGTTTCTCACATGAATCAGCCACGAGTGCTGTATCATCAGTGAACAACAACTGACTCACTTCCCAAGCACTCTCATCCACAACAAGCTGCATACTTGCCCCTCTCTCCAAAACTCTTGCATTCACCTCCCTAACAACCCCATCCATAAACAAATTAAACAACCATGGAGACATCACTTACCCCTGCCGCAGACGGACATTCACTGAGAACCAATCACTTTCCTCTCATCCTACTCATACACATGCCTTACATCCTCAATAAAAAACATATATAAAACTTTCCACAATGAAATGATAGATTGGCATTCAAAAGTAAGAGGATATATCCAGAACATGTTATAATTACTTTATGTTGTCTTGGTTCACTGCTGAGTGATGAGTGTAGAGAATTTGTTGATGCATCTGACAACTCCCAAAAAGAAAGAATGATGTGAATATGTTTCTTTTGTTCTCTTGAAATTAGCATCATGCTTTTCTGTTATTTCAGCTTATGGTTACCCCACAAGTAAATTAATCCTTGCATAGCATTATTGACAGCTGTTTTCATTTGTATATGGGCATTTAAAAGATTAAGAAATATACTTCCTCCATGAAATAACATTTTAATGTAAGAGAAAATAGAACATATAGATATGATTTTGTTAGCCTTGTCCAATGCTGAGTAATGGAGTAATGGATGTAGGGGATGTGGTTGTTACATTTGACAGTACTTGATAAGAGAGAAGGATGCAGAGTTTTTCACACAGGCACAGCATTAGAGATAAAACTGCCACACTTAATGGGCTTTTCTGATGCATAGTTCCCTTTGACGCCCCATTAGAGGTTCAGAACTTTCTTATTGCAGGTCCACAAATATACGATCTCTCCTTGTCATACATAACACTTGACAAAATTTAATTCGTGCAGCTCATTCTTTGTAACTCTAGATTTTCCTATGGTGAGCACCATTTGCTAGCCCTACCTTTAGGCAAAGTGGTAGAAGCAATAGATAGAAGTAGTAGTTAGGAACATATAGGCATGAGCATTAGGTATAAACATTTGTAGTAGTAGGTAGGAGCATTAGGCAGAAGTATTCAGTGAAAATGTTAGGTAGAACTCTGCAGACTTTGTACTAGAGTTGCCCTTTGTCAGTGGCCAGTTAAGGGTGAGGCCCTGGAATTTACTAGTTATGGAGAGACCACTGTTGTGGCCATCCCATTGAGGGAGTTCCGGTTGAGATATAAGATAGAATTGATAGGTAGTAATTATGTAAAGATACTTTTCAAGATTACCATGAATTTTCAGAACACTGAGAACCCCAGTAGTTCTATTTCCTATTTGCTTGTTTGAAATGGTTAATTGTAAATGTAAGTTCCTTTGCATTAAGCTTTCCATCATTTGGAAATCTTTATATACTTACAGGTTTTATGAAGATCATTAATTTTTCTAAGATCTCCCTTCTCAGCTGTGCACCAATGACAAGCTAGGCAGGTATATGTACTGGGTTCTAGTTCAAGGTGAATGCCATGTGGTCAGAATTGGCATGTCAAAATGCTTACTTGTAAGTTTTTATATTTTGTATTACAGTATTTCATCACATGTACCACTTTAAAATTTCAGATAAAAATCCACCCGTTGAATGCCAGCATTGCAAGGCTTCTTTTGTCACTGATGCAAATTTAAAGCACCATGAAGAAGTAGTTCATAATCAAGTAGACAACTCTGTATCAGAGTTTGCTTGCTTGACCCCGGGTTGTGATGCTGTCTTCAACAATGTTGACCTTTTGCAAACTCACAGACTGGCTCATCAGATTGATGGTGATGCTGCACAGAATGAGGAGGTATGCTTATAATAAGATGTCCTACTGTAATCTGTAAATTTTTTCTTTAATTTCAGCTGTGTTAACCATTTTGACTTTTATTTTAAATCAGATGTATTTTGCAAACAGAACTATATGGTGCCAGAAATTTGATAGGTATGTCAAGCATTTTTTAGATGATGCTATTATGTGTTTTGCAGGAATATCAGCATTTTGCTTATAATGTTTGAAGAAAGGGATTTGGGAATGAGTGTTTAAGAGCTACTGCGAGACCAAGGTTCATGTTGATTAAAGGGGTAATTAGTTTCATTGCAGTTTCGGTTTTAAAGGAGATTTAGTAGTTGTAAATGAGGTTTGGTATTAGGGAATAACGATCAGTGAGAAGGGTAGAGGAATATCTGAAGCTGCGAGTAGAATCACGGAAGGGATGAATTGGAGGTGCACTTGATATCTCTGGTGAATGGAAAAGAATAATTAAAGGTGTTAACATGGAAGTGAAGAAAGGGTTAAGGAACAGCATAGTCCTCCCAACCCTGACCTATGCAACCAAAACATGGACAAGGAATGAGTCACAGAGGTCAAAAATCCATGCTGTGGAAATGAGCTACTTGAGAGGAGCATGTGGTATGATTAGATGTAATGAAGAAAGAAATGATAGGTATATGAGAAATGTGGTATGGCAGGGAGTGGGTGAAACGTAATACTTTGAGGTTGTTTAGGCTTGTGAAAAGAATGCAAGATGAGAGTTGACAAGTAGTGTGTACGATAGTATAATTAAAAGGGTTGGTGTGAGAGTAAGACCGCCAGTGACATGGAGGGAGAGAAATGATGGAAGAATGTGTGAAATTGTGCATGTGAGGAAGACACGTATAGACAGGGATAAATGGAAACTCTTTTGCTGTGGCCACTCCCCCAGGGAATGGGTGTCAGAGATATAGATAGATACTTAGATAAACAGACAAGGGAATGTTAGAATCACAAGAAGGGAACAGAGAACAAAAATGGAAAAATAAAACTGTGTATGGACCAATACCCAAAAGTCCTGTTTGCTATTATGAGCAGAGGAAAGAACAAAAAGTCAAGAGATTGGCTCATTCATAGAAGGTGACTATTATGTAAATGACCCCAAAAGAATATGTCATATGTTAGATAACCAACATAAGTTAGTGTTTATGGGCATTAGAGTGATAGATAGATGGATCAGAGATATAGTTTGATACAAGAGAGCATTAAGATATAGATGATGGATTATTTAATGATTATGATGAACATGCATTTACAGATATAAACCTCTCAGAAGGTTACATGGTTGAAGCTTAAAGAAAGCTCGGCCCAGGGCCTGATGGAATTCCAATAATATTCTGTAGAAGATGAAAGAAATAATATCTAAATGCCTTACAATGCTACTGAGACAAAGCATTGCCCCAACAGTCTTTCTGTATCCTTGTTTTTGATGTCTGTTCCCCATAGAAACTCCCTCAAGGGAGTAGTCATGGCAAAAGAATCTCCTAAACTGGTGAATTCCAGTGCATCTTCTTAACCTTTAGTGCCTCACCCTTAACAGGGTGTTGGCTGAGGGCAACTCTAGTGCAGTGTCTCTGGAGGCTTTTACCTAATGTTCATATCAACTACTATCCAATATGTATGCTTAATGTTCCAACCTACTGCTTCCCTCTAATGTTCCTGTCTACCTCTACCTAATGCTCCACTCTCCTGCTTCTGTTTATTAATCCTGCAATTTTGCCAAAAGGCAGGGCTAGCACATAGCATTAACCACAGGAAAATCTAGAGTTATGGATATTGAGTTATTTGAGTTAATATTGTCAGCGTTATATGTGACAAAGAGAGATTTTATGTCTGGACAGAATGCCAGCTGTCATGTGGTTGAGGTAGAAAGAAAAGGCAGCTACTTGGGTTAGAGGAGTGCAGTTTTACAACCACAAATGCTGGCTCACTATGCAGCCTTCACTAACCTTTTGGATATCCAGGCAGGTAGTATTGATAATGTACCTCCCTGGTTGGTGTATGCCTACAAGCATAGCAGATATACACAGAATGGGAATGCAAATTGAATGGGTGAAACATGATACTTTGGGGTGGTGAGGGCATGTGAAAAGAATGCAAAATGGGAAGTTTACAAGGATAGTGGATGATAGAACGATTAAAGGGGCTGTTATGAGAGGAAGACCACCTGTGACGGGGAAAATAGAGTGGACCAGTGCTATAGGCAGAGAAATAGAAGAAAAATGAGTAGAATGGTGCATACATAGGATGCATGTATGGATAGAGATAAGTGGAGACTCTTGCCGTGGCCACACCCTTGATGGAAGTTCCCAGAGGGAACAGGCATCAGAAATATAAATAGACAGATAGATGAAGTCCTGGTTATATGTATGTTATTTGTTTCAGAACATTGGAGGTCACAAGTTACCAAACCTTGGACATAGTCCTTTGTGGAAAAACTTCACTGTGTTAGAGGCTCACTATAGCGACAACAACTTCCCTGACCCCATGGATATTGGATTTATTGCACGACGTCTGGAAGTAGATCCACTCCATATACATATGTGGTTTAAAGTAAGACTTGCATTTTTGTTTTTGAGAAAATTCGAAAGTAAAACTACTCTTCTCTTATCAATGTTAGGGATTTTTCCAATCTTAAATGCACTGTTTTCTGAACAAATTCTGAGATTCCTAGATTTTCATGAGATTTTTGAAATTGAAATCTTTCTTCCCATGCCAGGTGCATATGCACCAATAATCACCCATCTCTCTCCATCCACTTTCAGTTTTACCCATATCAATCTAGAGTTTACTTTCTTACACTCTATCACATACTCCCACCACTCCTGTGTCAGTAGTGCTACTCCTTCCCTTGCTCTTGTCCTCTCACTAACCCCTGACTTTACTCCCAAGACATTCCCAAACCACTCTTCCCCTTTACCCTTGAGCTTCGTTTCACCCAGAGCCAAAACATTGAGGTTCCTTTCCTCAAACATACTACCTATCTATCCTTTTTTCTCATCTTGGTTACATCCGCACACATTTTGACACCCCAATCTGAACCTTTGATGAGGATGAGCACTCCCCACATGACTTTTTCTTCTGCTTTTCATTTTAGAAAGTTAAAATACAAGGAGGGGAGGGTTTCCAGCCCCCCCCCCCGCTCTCATCCCCTTTTAGTCGCCTTCTACGACACGTGAGGAATGCGTGGGAAGTATTCTTTCTCCCCTATCCCCAGGGATACTTATGTATATCTCTTTTTTTTTAAACCAGGTATTCCCAATCACCAGTCCTTTTTCAGCACATAAATCTACAAGCTCTTCACCATTTCCATTTACAATACTGAAACCCCATGAACACCAATTATTCCCTCAACTGCCACATTACTCACCTTTGCATTCAAATCACCCATCACTATAGCCCGGTCTCGTGCATCAAAACTACTAACACACTCATCACCTGCTCCCAAAACGCTTGCCTCTCATGATCTTTCTTCCCATGCCCAGGTGCATATGCACCAATAATCACCCATCTCTCTCCATCCACTTTCAGTTTTACCCATATCAATCTAGAGTTTACTTTCTTACACTCTATCACATACTCCCACCACTCCTGTGTCAGTAGTGCTACTCCTTCCCTTGCTCTTGTCCTCTCACTAACCCCTGACTTTACTCCCAAGACATTCCCAAACCACTCTTCCCCTTTACCCTTGAGCTTCGTTTCACCCAGAGCCAAAACATTGAGGTTCCTTTCCTCAAACATACTACCTATCTATCCTTTTTTCTCATCTTGGTTACATCCGCACACATTTTGACACCCCAATCTGAACCTTTGATGAGGATGAGCACTCCCCACATGACTTTTTCTTCTGCTTTTCATTTTAGAAAGTTAAAATACAAGGAGGGGAGGGTTTCCAGCCCCCCCCCCCGCTCTCATCCCCTTTTAGTCGCCTTCTACGACACGTGAGGAATGCGTGGGAAGTATTCTTTCTCCCCTATCCCCAGGGATACTTATGTATATCTCTTTTTTTTTAAACCAGGTATTCCCAATCACCAGTCCTTTTTCAGCACATAAATCTACAAGCTCTTCACCATTTCCATTTACAATACTGAAACCCCATGAACACCAGTTATTCCCTCAACTGCCACATTACTCACCTTTGCATTCAAATCACCCATCACTATAGCCCGGTCTCGTGCATCAGAACTACTAACACACTCACTCACCTGCTCCCAAAACGCTTGCCTCTCATGATCTTTCTTCCCATGCCCAGGTGCATATGCACCAATAATCACCCATCTCTCTCCATCCACTTTCAGTTTTACCCATATCAATCTAGAGTTTACTTTCTTACACTCTATCACATACTCCCACCACTCCTGTGTCAGTAGTGCTACTCCTTCCCTTGCTCTTGTCCTCTCACTAACCCCTGACTTTACTCCCAAGACATTCCCAAACCACTCTTCCCCTTTACCCTTGAGCTTCGTTTCACCCAGAGCCAAAACATTGAGGTTCCTTTCCTCAAACATACTACCTATCTATCCTTTTTTCTCATCTTGGTTACATCCGCACACATTTTGACACCCCAATCTGAACCTTTGATGAGGATGAGCACTCCCCACATGACTTTTTCTTCTGCTTTTCATTTTAGAAAGTTAAAATACAAGGAGGGGAGGGTTTCCAGCCCCCCCCCCCGCTCTCATCCCCTTTTAGTCGCCTTCTACGACACGTGAGGAATGCGTGGGAAGTATTCTTTCTCCCCTATCCCCAGGGATACTTATGTATATCTCTTTTTTTTTTAAACCAGGTATTCCCAATCACCAGTCCTTTTTCTGCACATAAATCTACAAGCTCTTCACCATTTCCATTTACAATACTGAAACCCATGAACACAATTATTCCCTCAACTGCCACATTACTCACCTTTGCATTCAAATCACCCATCACTATAGCCCGGTCTCGTGCATCAAAACTACTAACACACTCATCACCTGCTCCCAAAACGCTTGCCTCTCATGATCTTTCTTCCCATGCCAGGTGCATATGCACCAATAATCACCCATCTCTCTCCATCCACTTTCAGTTTTACCCATATCAATCTAGAGTTTACTTTCTTACACTCTATCACATACTCCCACCACTCCTGTGTCAGTAGTGCTACTCCTTCCCTTGCTCTTGTCCTCTCACTAACCCCTGACTTTACTCCCAAGACATTCCCAAACCACTCTTCCCCTTTACCCTTGAGCTTCGTTTCACCCAGAGCCAAAACATTGAGGTTCCTTTCCTCAAACATACTACCTATCTATCCTTTTTTCTCATCTTGGTTACATCCGCACACATTTTGACACCCCAATCTGAACCTTTGATGAGGATGAGCACTCCCCACATGACTTTTTCTTCTGCTTTTCATTTTAGAAAGTTAAAATACAAGGAGGGGAGGGTTTCCAGCCCCCCCCCCCGCTCTCATCCCCTTTTAGTCGCCTTCTACGACACGTGAGGAATGCGTGGGAAGTATTCTTTCTCCCCTATCCCCAGGGATACTTATGTATATCTCTTTTTTTTTTAAACCAGGTATTCCCAATCACCAGTCCTTTTTCTGCACATAAATCTACAAGCTCTTCACCATTTCCATTTACAATACTGAAACCCATGAACACAGTTATTCCCTCAACTGCCACATTACTCACCTTTGCATTCAAATCACCCATCACTATAGCCCGGTCTCGTGCATCAAAACTACTAACACACTCATCACCTGCTCCCAAAACGCTTGCCTCTCATGATCTTTCTTCCCATGCCAGGTGCATATGCACCAATAATCACCCATCTCTCTCCATCCACTTTCAGTTTTACCCATATCAATCTAGAGTTTACTTTCTTACACTCTATCACATACTCCCACCACTCCTGTGTCAGTAGTGCTACTCCTTCCCTTGCTCTTGTCCTCTCACTAACCCCTGACTTTACTCCCAAGACATTCCCAAACCACTCTTCCCCTTTACCCTTGAGCTTCGTTTCACCCAGAGCCAAAACATTGAGGTTCCTTTCCTCAAACATACTACCTATCTATCCTTTTTTCTCATCTTGGTTACATCCGCACACATTTTGACACCCCAATCTGAACCTTTGATGAGGATGAGCACTCCCCACATGACTTTTTCTTCTGCTTTCTCATTTTAGAAAGTTAAAATACAAGGAGGGGAGGGTTTCCAGCCCCCCCCCCCCGCTCTCATCCCCTTTAGTCGCCTTCTACGACACGTGAGGAATGCGTGGGAAGTATTCTTTCTCCCCATCTGAGCTTGAGTCTATAACAGTCTCATGCCTCATTTCCCACTGTCAAATCTAGTTATAGACCGTGCTTATACGTGTTTTTTGTCTGTAACCAAAGTGTACTTTTACATTCCATTCACTCTTACCTTGTTAATTTTTGTAAAGTAGAAAGTAACAACTTAAATCATGAGGAAATGTTTTGCTGTTTGAGTTAATTTATTTTATCTTTGCCCTTGCTACACTTAGTTGAACTCTTGTAACTATCTTCCTATCTGTCTATATTTCAAGTGCCCATTCCATCTGGGAACTCCTTTCAAGGGGTATGGTCACAACAAAAGACTTGTCCCAGTCCTTACATGCCTCCCTCATATACACCATTTCACACATTCTTCCACTATTTCTCTCTCTCCAGTACTCTTTCACTCTATTTCCCCATGACACAGTTGGTCTTTCCCTCACACCAACCACTTTAATTTTACTATCATACACTTTCTTTGTAAACTCACTGTCTCTTTCTTTCCAAATACCCGAACCACTCAAAGCTTTGCGTTTCACCCTCTCTACCACTTCACAATTTTTTCCCTTTGTATTTCGTACCATACCACATCTCTCATAATTACCCACCTTCATTTCTTTCTTCTTTCCATAAAGTTATGCCACCTGCTCCTTTCAAATATCTCACTTCCACAGCCTGGTTTCTTCGCCTTTGTGACTGATTCCATGTCTGTTTTAGTGGCACAGGTCAGGGCTGGGAGGACTGTGTTGTCACTTTTTTAATCCTTTCTTCTTTTCCATACTTGTGCTTCTCCCCTTCATTATTTTGTTAAGGGACCATATGATTCTTCTACCTTGTGCTGCTGTCTCCTTATTTCTCCTTCCGTATCACCAAACTTACCTAAGGTAGCTCCTCAATAATTGAATTCTGTCATCTTCTCCAATCTTTCTTCCCCTGTATCTATAAATTGCTTACTAAAAAATAGTAGTGCAGTTTCTTTTCTCATTCTTTAAGGATTTTCAGAATCTATACTTTCGCTGTGTTTCCTTTCAGACACCATTACTTTCTTTTACTTGCATTTACCTTTAATCATCTATCCTTACACACATCATAAAACACAGTTTCAACCTTCTGCAACTCCTCTTCATTCTCAGCAAATAAAGTATCATCCACAAACAGGTTTGTCACCAGCCACTGTACCTTCCACCACACTCCATCTCTCCACCCTTTTTCCTTAGTTTTACTTTTGTCTCTTAATTATCTATCCATATATATATGTTAAAAAGCCACAGTGGCATCACATAGCCCTGCTTCATACTCACATGTTTACCAAAATTTTTGCTCTACTCTCCATCCACTCTTACACATATATTTGCTACTCTGTTGAAGGCTTTCACACCATTCAGCAGTTGTTCCCCTAATCCCTTATATCCCTAACACATCCCATAAAGCATTCCACTTGACATTATCATATGCTTTCTACAGATTCATAGATATTTTTCCATAATCATTTTCACCACAAAAATCTGATCCACACATCCCCTGACCTTTCCAAAAAAAAACCCTTGTTTCTCACTTATTCTGCATTCATTCACTGCCATCACTCTGTCAATCATCATTCTTGCATACACTTTTCCTTGTATTCTTAACAGACCTTTTTTTCATACTTGATTGCTGTTTCCCTCATTAGGAAGGTTGTGCCAGGAACAGATGAAGAAAGCCCACATCTATTTGCATACATTCTCTAGATGTAATGTAATGCACTGAAAACCATAGCTCCCTATCCACATTCATGCTTCACAGACCTTTCCATGGTTTATCCTGGATACTTCAAATGCCCCAGTTCAGTCCATGCATGCCCTTCATTCTCCTGCATATTCAGGCCCCAATCACTCAGAATCTTTTCCACATAATCCTTCCATCTCCAGTTTGGTCTCATTCTCCTTGTTCCTCCCAGTATTGAGGGAAAGAGAAGACAAAGAAGGAGGATTTCCTCTCCTAATGCTGATTAACTATAATTTTCAGGAATTAGTAGATGTCCAATTCAGACAATACATTATGGGAAAGGCAACTGTAGGAAAGAAGTCCATAGTGATGTTGACATTAAAGAATCCTGAACAAAATTTTAGCAATCCAGAGCAAATATCCAGTGACATCAA